>NC_050081.1:31259212-31591724 GCF_009764565.3 Dermochelys coriacea
AGGTGGGGAAGTTCATCTGTTTAGCTGGAATGGAAGGAGAACTTTGGGAAGGAGACAAACCCTCCTGCCTCAGAGCCTAAGACTTAGTCAGCCTCTGAGTGAGGGGGGCTAGGAAGACACTTTGGCTAGAGGCAGGTTATTCCATCACTGGCCACTAGGGGGTCTCTTGCAACATCCTCTGAACCAGCTGGTACTGGCCACTGTTCCAGACATCAGAGTAGCAGCCTGATGAAGTGAGCTGTAGCTCACGAAAGCTTATGCTCTAATAAATTTGTTAGTCTCTAAGGTGCCACAAGTACTCCTTTTCTTTTTGTTCCAGACAGGATCCCAGGCTCGGGGCCCCCACTCTGATTTACTCTGACCACTCCTGGGTTCTTCAAAGCTCCTGTTTTAAGCCTCCGTTCAGCAAAGAAATTAAGCAGATACGTAAGTACTTAGCTGAATTGGGACATTAGTGACTATACATCTAAGGGACGGTTCATTATAGATACTAGAAACCATCCCCATGTAAAAGCTGTTAGCTTGAAGTTCAGGGTTTCTGAAAGTCACCTATAAATTAATGTTATTGTAGTAACAAAAATATCAAACAATGTTTTAACAAGGTTTCAAACAGGAATTTGGACGGGCATCCAGATCTCTGTAGCTGCTTTGAAAACCCCACCCTTATTGTGTGAAAGGCTGGAAATTTGTAACTCCATTCCCTGCACCAGCCTTCTTGCAGCCACTGTGAGTAGAACTGATCAGTGGGTGAGAACTAACTTTTCAGCAGTGGCAGATTTAGAGTTAGTGGGGCCCTGTGCTCAGCTTCATTTTTGGGGGCTCCCCCCGTTTTTCATTCTTTCTTTCTTCATCCTCCTCTTATAAGTATAGGAAGTAAATGAAATAAAGTGAGGTACCTTGATTGTTTTTGTAGTCTATTTTTTTTTCCAGAGACCACTTGAAAATTGCTGAGGGTCTCAGCAGACCATTTAATGATCTTTCCAAATATTGTTTGTACCATTAGCTAACTATTGTAAAATGCTTTGGATAAGAGTGCTTTATAAAACATGTAAAAAACATTGGGTTGCAGGGTCTGGCCAGGAGTTAGGGTGTGGGAGGGGGCTCAGGGTTGGGGTGTGGCGTCTGGGAGGAAGTTAGGGTGCAGGAGTGGGCTGGGGTCTGGCCAGGAGTTAGGGTACAGCAGGGGGCTCAGGGCTGGGGCAGGAGGTTGGGGTGTGGAGCGCTTACCTAGGGCAGCTCCCATTTGGTGCGAGAGGTGCAGATGGGAATGTTGGGGGGGGGGAGAGGCAGGACCTCAAATTTGGTGCTCAGGGTGGGGGTGGGGATGTGGGGGCATGCAGTAGTCAGGGCATGGGGTGTGGGCGGGCTGGGTATGTGGGGGATTGCAACAGTCAGGGAGGGTAGGGGGCTGTGAGGGGACGCCAGAGTCAGGGCAGGGGTTGTGGGGGGTGCAGGAGTCAGGGGGCTGGGTGTGCGAGGGGGGTGCAGGAGTCAGGGAGGGCAGGGAGCTGGGTATGCGAGGGGATGCAGGAATCCGGGAGGGCAGGGGGCTGGGTGTGGTAACCCTGAGTGGCTTAGTCAGGGGGCTGGGGGAGGGTTGTATAGGGGGAGTGCGGGGGCCCCACCTCTGCTCCGCCTCTTCCCCGCCTTCTCCCCCGAGTGTGCTGCAGCCCTGCTCCACCCCTTCCCTCCAACCCTCCCTCCTGGAGCGCCTTGAGTGCCAGCAACCCCTGCCCTGTTTGGTGGCGGGGGAAGCGCTCGGAGGGAGGGAGTGGAGGGGGGACATGGCATGCTCGGGGGAGGAGGAGGCAGGGGAGTAGGGAGGTTGGCTGCCGGTGGGGGCGGTCAGAGCCTGCAGCGGGAGCTCCAGTAGCTGGCAGGAGCAAGTTTCTGCCCCCGCAGCTGCTGGCCCTGTGGCCCCCAGCAGTTGGTGGGCCCCGTGCCAGGGCACCATGTGTTTTATTATAAATCCACCTCTGTTTATCAGACAGGATAACCTGCTAACAAGTATAGGCTATAGACTGTATTTCTTTTACCTGTAACTTTGTTTCCAAATCTACACTTGCTTTTATTTGAGTCTCTGTCTCAGGCTCTATTAATTAAACTTCAGTTTGGTTTTACTGTAGACGTGTCTAAGTGCCTGGTGTAAAGGAGTGTCGGGCCCCTGCTCCATGGACCCGACCGACCCCCGCCCCTTCACCATGAGTCAGCTACACGAGCTGCAGCTGGTCCGTTTTCAGACCGCGCCAAGGAAACATCTATACACGCTCGTGCTCCACATCCTTCACGTCCTCACCCTCCCTGACACAAAGTATCTGGACCTCCTGCCACCCCCTAGAGGGTGAGGAGCCCCGGTGGGCTGGCCTCTATTCCACCTTGGTCCCGAGACCCGCCGGGGATATCAGTTGGTGGCTTCTTCACAGGGCTGTGAGCATGGGAGTGTACTTGTCGCGGTTCACCCCAATCCCGGACACATGCCCCTTTTGCGGCATGAGGGAAACCCTGGCTCACGTCTACCTAGAGTGCGCCAGGCTGCAGCCCCTATTCCAGCTCCTCACGAATATTTGTTAAGATTTTGGTTGCACTTTTCCCCTCACCTTTTATCTATGCACTCCCTGTCCGTGGCCCCACCAAGTCACGGGATCTCCTGGTCAACCTCCTCCTGGCCCTGGCTAAAGTGGCCATCTATAAAACCAGGGTGAGGAGGTTGGCCGATGGAGTCTCCTGTGACTGTGGGGCCTATTTCCGATCCTCCGACCATTCACGCCTCCGGACAGAGTTCCTCTGGGCGGAGTCCGCTGACTCACTCGACACCTTCGAGGAGCAGTGGGCACTGTCGGGGGTTCTCTGCTCAGTGTCCCCGTCCAGTTCCCTTCGTTTGACCCTTTAACCGCACCCCTGTCCCTGTTGTTCATCAGTTGTCCCCTGTAATTATTTGGCTTTCCAGGTCCTGTGGACCCCCCTCTTAGGCTGGGGGGATCCTTTAGCAGTGGACGGGCTTCGCCTGCCCACTTCCTGGATCCCAATATGGCAAAGGAGTGTGTTGAACCTAGGTGAAGCCAGTAAGTGGGGGTGCACTGCTTCCACTGAGGCAGCAGATCGGCGTACATTGCTGGTCTCCAGGAGGAGACAGGGGATTGGGCACGCAAGTGAAACAAAGCCGGGATGTGAATTGCTAGCATGCAGAGAGACACACCAGGGCTCATGGAGCCTGGAGCACAGCACCTTGTATTGCCTGTAGCCAGTAGCTTAGGGAGAGTTTCCCCTGGTGGGCACAGACAAGGCTCCCACACGGTAAGCAGGTTGCAGCGATTTACCCTGGAGAACTCGTGTAACCCCAAAGGCATCTCAGAGCTCCCGATACAATGAATGGGGAGAAGCTGGCACCTTAGAGTGGGATCCACAGAACCCAGTGTGTTAGGAGCCATGAAAGCCAGCCAATGGGAGAGGCCGACAAGAGGGGTATGTGCTAAACCCTACCCCTCTCCTGAATTTGGTGCCTCCCTCTGCTAGTGATCCACGGCCAGGAGCCCCTCTTCTGGAGCCAGGCAGATTAGGCACCCCTGTGTGTCTGTGAGACAGAGTAAGGCACTGGCCACGCTCCACACAAGATGGCCAAAGGGCAGAGGGGTTTTATAGAGTAATTCTGAGATAATGTTTAATTAAAGTGTAACAACTTGAATAAAAGAGACAGAGGAAGTCTCACATCAGAATGTCCCATAGCCCAGTGGTTACAGCTTGTCCTGAGAGGTAGAAGATCCTTGTTCAAATGCCTTCTCCTTATCTGGCAGAGATGGTGGACTTGAACCAGAGTCTCCCACAGCCCAGATGGGTACCCGAACCCCTGGGCTAAATGTTACAAAGGAGGCTCACTGCATCTCCATCCCCATCCCCCCACCTCATTCTGTGTGCTGTTGGATGGCCTCTGAGCACATCTACTGGATTAGGCCCCACGAGTGAGATTAGGTAGACCAGATGTCCTGATTTTGGGGTCTTTTTCTCATATAGGCTCCTGTTAACCCCCCACCCCCTGTCCCGATTTTTCACCCTTGCTGTCTGGTTGCCCTAAGTGAGATAAACTGAGGGGAGGAGCATCTGTGTCGCTAGGGGCACAAGTGGGAGATAGGTGCCCAGATGTCCATAACAAGTCAGCCGTGTGCTCCACATGCCCAGAGGCAGAAACTTAGACACTGAGAGAACTTTTACACTAGAAATTTATGTCCTGGATGAGTTTAGGTGCCTACAGGGGTAGGTTTCAGCCAAGTGGGGTTTTGTGGATCACGGTGCCTAAAACTGGGATTGAGAGGCCTATGTCTGGGCTTTAGGTGACTAAGTTTCTTCATAGATCCGGGCTGTAATGCACAGTGCAATTCCCAAATAAAAACTACATTAATGTGGAGCTAAGGCTGAGAGAACATACTTGTAACTTAAGGGTAAAACACATTACAGGAGGAATGGTGTAATTATTCCCAAACCAAGTGTTATACACCCAGGAAATACAAATTATGGTTAAATTATAAAAGAAATCTATGGTCTAGAAAAGCAGCTAAGGCATCTAAACAACCTTAACTCTGCCCTGTAGTAACATCTTCAGGGCAAAATTGAAAAACATTATGTGCCTTTAAAAATCAGTTTCATTTAATGTAGAACCACACACACACTGCTCTGCATTGATCAGACCTGTATGGATATTGTATGGAGTCACTGCAGGATGGAGCTGAGGTTGTGGGTGGATCACTGAGGGTGAAATCCCACCCTCTCCCATATTACATGGGCATGGAAGGGTCAGAACAAAGGGGCCTCCCGGGTGAGGGATCCTGTCAAACGCTGGACAAGTCTCTCCAGGTTCATCTACCTTGCAAAAAACCTTTTGGCAGGGGGTCTGAGCCCGGGGCAACTGACTCGGGCTTGCAGAGCTCACTCTACAGGGCTGAAAATAGTAGTGTAGACGTTCCTGCTCAGGCTGGCACCTGGGCTCTGAAGCCCAGCCAGTGGGAGGGTCTCAGAGTCTGGGCTCCAGCCCGAATGGGAATGGATACATGGCTAGATTTAGCCCTGCAGTCAGTTGACCCAGGCTCAGAGACTTGCAGCCATGGGTGGTTTTTTGCACTGTAGATGTACCCACCATCTCCAGCAATGAGACTGACCGAGCTGGGCTGGTGTATTCAGGGCCCTGGGCTCAAGGTGCCATTTCTGTAATTTCCAAGGGGGTTATTAGGACAAATGAGCCCTTCACCCTTCAGAGCCTCTTTGTGTCAGTGTGAGCAGCCCTGAGCTCCCTGCTTGGCGTCGAGATGGAGATGTTCCCCATCACTCATTCAAACAGGCTGTAAGTCCACCTGCTAAAATTGAGCTCAAGGTGTTAAACTGTGACTCCACTGGCAGTAAATCTGGCTTTCAATTGTGTTAAGTTGGCTCGACTTGACTGACATGACATGAAATGTTCAACCCATCCCATTGGTCCCAGACACTGACCTTTCTGTCTCTTCATCTCAGATTGCAGAGTCTCTAGAGGGAGAAAAGAGGGGGAGGTGAGACTTCCCCCTGCTGTGTTTATGGGGATAATGTTAATTTTGTAACTGGCCCAGACACTGACCTCTCTCTTTCTCACATTCAGACAACAGGGTCTCTAGAGGGAGAAAAGGGCAAGAGATGATTCATCAGTTCACAGATTCCAAGGCCAGAAGGAACCCTTGTGATCACCTAATCTGACCCCTGTATAACACAAGCCCGTCGGCTTCCCCACAATAATTTCTAGAGAGGATCTTTTAGAAAAACATCCCATCTTGATTTACAAACTGCCAGTGCTGGAGAATCCCCAACAACCCTTGGGAAATTGTTCCAATCGTTAATTAATAATGGCGAGATTTCACCCTGTTGTGTTTATGGGGATAACTCTACTGCCAGCTAATGTGATGGGCCCAGACACTGACCTTTCTCGCTCTCCTTATCCGATCGCAGGGTTTCTAGAGGGAGAAAAGGGCGAGAGGTGAGATTTCACCATTCTGTTTATGGTGCAATTCCTGATATTAACGTAATTGTGCTGTAACTGTGAAAGTGAGGCAGACAGGCTGACAAACAGGACACACAGACAGATCTGTCTCAACATTCCTGCGCTGACCATCCCTCACTGACCATCACCTCTAGGAGCTGCTCTATCTATCTAGCCCCCAGGAGCCATCCCTGCTTCATGGGCCCCGTCGCACTCCTGTCTGATCTGGATATTGCAGGGGAGAGGAGAGAAGGTCTCTTTTTTTATCCAGTTCCCTGTCTGCTCCCCTCTGTGCCCATCCCCTGGGTGGCCCCAGCTCTCTCCAGGTCCTGACTATGGGGATGGGGGTGGGAAGTGAGGGATGGGAATGGGGCATTGGCCTGAGCTGGATAAGGGATACGGTCTGGCTGGCTGCATCCTAGTCTGTCCCCTGATCCTAGTGATACCTGGGAACAGCTCTTCCTAAGCCCTACCTAAGAGTGGGGTGGAAGTGCCTTTCTTTAGCTGAGTGCTTAGCTCAGCATAAGCCAGGGAGGGGTGTGTGTATGGGCCCCTACAGATATCGCCTCTAAGATCAGTTCTTTCCCACTGGGAGCTCGTCCCCTTGGTGCGCCAGCCCTGGGGTACTAACACTGCTGGAAATGGAGTAGGGTTATGTCCTCCAGTCACTGCTGAGCACAGCCTGAGCAAGAGCATTTTGTGCCCCGGTGTGAGCAGTGTCTCAGACCAGCCGTACAAGTCCTGGGTGTGTTTGAGTTATTAGAGCATCCTAGCCACACAGATCACCAGGGCAGCTGGTGGGATAATTCTCTGAAAGGCCCAGTGAACAAGACAATGGCAGTTCATTGTTCTGACTTTTTAGTGCTTGGAAATTAGCCCAACATAGCTCTCTCTGGACACACAGACAAATTTTACATATGACTTAAAATGAGTGAATCCCTGTGTGATGGGGCATATCAACCTTGCACTGGCCCAACAAGGGTTGTACACGGCCTACGGGTGCAAGAGGCCATGCTTCCTCACCCCTCCTGGACATGCTCCAACTGGATGCTGGATATACAAGGGAGCAGTTCAGCCCAGTCTGGGCTGACAGAGGAAGAGAGCATATGCACACTCTGAGCTCCTGCCAGGAAGCTGCTAGAGCTGCAGACTGTGGAGGCTGAAGACGCCGAGTCCCTGGCAGGACCCCGGTTGACTGCGGAGCTAGAGGAAGACAGACAGCCACTGCCAGGGAAGGAAATGCCAGAGCTGAAACCATGGATGGGAAGCTGCCCAGGAAGAGCATTTGTTGAGGTTGGAACCTGAACCTGAACCCAGGGCTACTGGTTTCACAGGGTCCGGGATTGGAACCCAGGGGAGTAGGGTGCACCTGGATCCCCCTACCCCTTCCCATGCCTACCACTGGGTGCAACGGCCACCCAAGGGATATTGGGTGCTATTGCCTGAGATGGTGAATATTGGGCACCGCTGCTGGAGGCTAGAGCAACTGGGTGCTACAGCCCCAGATTGATTGACTCTGGCTGCTAGGCCTCGCTGCCCTAAGGACAGGGACAGCCATATTGACTCTGTCCCTGGGGCCTCACTGCCTTAAGGGCAAAGGCAAGCCTATAGATTCTGGCCACAGGGCCGCTCTGCCCTGAGAGCAAGGGCATGTCCCAGATCTCCAGCTACTAGGCCTCGCTACTCCAACCACACAATGCCATGCTCAGGGAAAGGGGACATTTTCCCTCTTTTCCTTCCTTGACTGCCTGAAATCCCACTAAACCATGCCACCTAACCTGGACTCAGCCCACATAATGTAGCTGTTAAAACCACAAATTAAACCAGTTCACACCTGGTGGTGACAGGGTGTGTAAGTAGAGTCTGAGAGCCTGTCTACAATGGCAAGTTATAGCACAGTGACTTGCTGGCTCAGCCCTGGTCTACACTAGGCGTTGAGGTCGAATTTAGTAGCGTTAAATCGATGTAATCCTGCACCCGTCCACATGACGAAGCCCTTTTTTTCGACTTAAAGGGCTCTTAAAATTGATTTCCTTACTCCACCCCCGACAAGGGAATTAGCGCTGAAATCGGTTTTGCTGGGTTGAATTTGGGGTACTGTGGACGCAATTAGATGGTATTGGCCTCCAGGATCTATCCCAGAGTGCTCCATTGTGACCGCTCTGGATAGCACTCTCAACTCAGATGCACTGACCAGGTAGACAGGAAAAGGCCCGCGAACTTTTGAATTTCAATTTCCTGTTTGGCCAGTGTGGCAAGCTGCAGGTGACCATGCAGAGCTCATCAGCAGAGGTGACCATGATGGAGTCCCAGAATCCCAAAAGAGCTCCAGCATGGACCAAACGGGAGGTACGGGATCTGATCGCTGTATGGGGAGAGGAATCTGTGCTATCAGAACTACATTCCAGTTTTCGAAATGCCAAAACATTTGTGAAAATCTCCCAGGGCATGAAGGACAGAGGCCATAACAGGGACCCGAAGCAGTGCTGTGTGAAAATTAAGGAGCTGAGTCAAGCCTACCAGAAAACCAGAGAGGCGAACGGCCGCTCTGGGTCACAGCCCCAAACATGCCGCTTCTATGATGAGCTGTATGCCATTTTAGGGGGTTCAGCCACCACTACCCCAGCCGTGTAGTTTGACTCCTTCAACGGAGATGGAGGCAACACGGAAGCAGGTTTTGGGGACGAGGAAGACGATGATGAGGAGGTTGTAGATAGCTCACAGCAAACAAGTGGAGAAACTGGTTTTCCCGACAGCCAGGAACTGTTTCTCACCGTGGCCCTGGAGCCAGTACCCGCTGAACCCCCACAAGGCTGCCTCCCGGACCCACCAGGCGGAGAAGGGACCGCTGGTGAGTGTACCTTTTAAAATACTATACAAGGTTTAAAAGCCAGCATATTTAATGATTAATTTGCCCTGGCATTCGTGGATCTCCTGGATATACTTCTAAAGCCTTTGCAAAAGGTTTCTGGGGAGGGCAGCCTTATTCCATCCACCATGGTAGGACACTTTACCACTCCAGGCCAATAGCACATACTCGGGAATCATTGTAGAACAAAGCATTGCAGTGTATGTTTGCTGACGTTCAAACAACATCCCGTTCTTTATCTCTCTATGTTATCCTCAGGAGAGTGATATCATTTGCATGGGCACACCCACCCTGCCTAGGTGCTCAGCATGATGGAATTGTTTGCCCAAATGATCACTTTTGGCTGGTGTGGGACCCCCAGTCTCCTTGTTATTGGGACAGGGGTAATAAATGGTTGTTATCCTTGGTGTGTGAATCCAGGGCAGCAGAACTGTACTTGGCATTGTCTGATTGAGGGACTCACCCTCAACTAAAAGGGTCTCACTAGGCAGGGGACATGGGCTCCAAAACCTAGTGAGGCTACACAGCTAATCAGCTACTGATTTGATCCTTTCTTTCTACTGGTCTATAGCAGAATTAATTTGATTTAATTGAGAGTTTTGTTATACATTCTAGAGTTTAGATCACTGATATTTAGGTCTAAGTGTTAGATTTGTTTTGGTACAGTGTCTCTGATGTAAGAGATAGTCTAGTGTGCACCTACAGTGGGATTCCCACACTCTAACAGCTGAAATTGTGAGAGCTCTACTAAGTAGGAAAGACCTGAAGGCATCCTGCTGGATTGGTGTATCAATTGGCCAGTAGGGTGGCTGGGGAAGAGAAGCAGAGTACTGATTGTCTTGTAGCGTAGCTCCAGGTAAAGAAGCACAGAGATCAGCTAGCATGGTGGCTGGTGAAGAGGAAGGGCAAGCGAGTGCCTGGGCAGCGGAGCTAGTAATGTGCCTAGGTGGGAGGTGAGCTCTGCAGATGCATCTCTGGACTCTGGGTCTGCACTGACCCAGAACAACAACTGTGAGTGGGGTGTGGAGGGGACAGGCATATTAAAGGGACATTTGGTTGAGGGGAAAGGACACTGCCCAACTTACTTGGTGGTGGGTCTTTGAGTCATAGTTTATGTTTATGAATCCTGTTTGCAGTGTTTCCCCAAATTAATGCTGGGTTATTTCCCTTCTTTTATTAAAAGTTTCTTTCTACGCTGAGACTTTGTGCTTGCGAGAGGAGAAGTATTGCCTCTCAGAGGCACCAAGGGGGTCGTATGTAATTGTCCCAGGTTACTGGCTGGGGGCTCAAGCTGGTTTTGTGTTGCACTGATGAAGAGAAACCCCTAGATATTGCACCCGGCCCTTGTTGCTGCCAGTTCCAACAGGCAGAAGGCTTACTGGTGACAGTTCTAAAGGTACAACACCCAGTTCCAGCTTTCACAAGTACAAAGCACAGCTCCTTTCTGCTTCTCTGAATTGCCTGCCTCTGTCCCAACTGGGAATCATTGTAACAGACATTTCCCCTTCGCAATTCTTTAGATACTTGTAAATTCCTACACAGCACTTCAGGCGAAAACCCTGTCTGGGACTTTCACAGCTGCTTTTGTGGGTTGCACACTTGGTGCCCATTAATTTCAACAAAAATTGAGTATTCAGATCCCTTAGGCAGCTTTGAAAACCCCAGCATTGCTAGAAATGCTCAGATCACTGAAGGCCAATTTTTGCCCCTTGTGTTCAGAGGAAAACCTACAGCTGAGCACTTGTACTACAATAGAGAGTGTATTGCCCTGCCCCTGTAGCAGGATCTCAGGGCTTGTCTTCACATACAGCACGGCAGCTGCACCAGTGCAGATGCACCGCTGGAGCTCTTCGTGGAAATGCTACCTACGCCGAAAGAAGAGCCTCTCCCATTGGGGTAGATACTCCACCGCCCCGAGAGCTAGGTAGGTATTACTGAGTTCCTCACAGGTGAGAATGTAATTATAGAGACATAAGTGTGCAGTGTAGACCCAGCCTCAGGCTGAGTTAATTTACTTGTCTACACTGGCAAGTTACTGCGCTGAAACTTTCTCACTCAGGGGTGTGAAAAATCCCCCCCCCATGAGTGCAGCAAGTTTTTCAGCACAGTAACTTGCCAGTGTAGACAGGCTCCCAGCACTGGGAGCTATGTCCCTTGTGGAGGTGGTTTTCCCTCAGTGCTGGAAGAGCTTTCTCCCAGTGCTGGCGCGTGACCACACTGTCATGTTAAAGTGCTGCTAAGTGTAGACAAAGCCTTAGGGCTTGTCTACACTTACATTTTATAGCACTCTAACTTGCTGGCTCAGGGGGGTGAAAATCACCCCCCTGAGTGCAGCAAGTTTGAGCACTTTAAAGCGCTAGTGTAGCTATTCCCCTCATGGAGGTGAATTACGAGGAGCACTGGGACAGCTCTCTCTCAGTGCTCGCGCATGACCACACTCACACTTCAAAGCGCTGCTTCGGGAGTGCTTTGAAGTTTCTAGTGTAGACGTAGCCTCAGTGTAGATAAGGTAATCGCTAACCTCTCCATTACTTTCCCATTCGCAGCTCCCACTCACCTAGATGGGGAGAAAGGGGCATGCACAGACTTGGGGGGCAGAACTGGAATTGAAAAAAGTCCCCTCTCTCCTCCTACTTTGTGTTAGTTTTTCCTTGCCAAGATACATATATGGGTGCTCCAAGCACAGCTCACTGAGCCCCACACAGGTGTTTCAATATAAGCAGTGCTGATCCCCCTGGAATAGTTCAGAGTCACATTTAGTGAGCTTTGAAGGGGTGAAGCCATTTGAGCCTTCTCAGTTCAAATATGAAGTCATCATTCACCCTTCTCCACCGCCCATTGCCTGAAACTCTTCTGAACATGGAATCAAAACCCTTTAATCCCTATATCTTTACTTTTGTTTTTCATTTTTATCTCTCCCCACACCCCAAATTCCTCCCTCTTGTTACTTCACCTTTCGCTTTGTGTTGCATCCATAAGAAGTAACTGGCCAGGACAATGAGAACAGCCAGGAGAGTCAGGCTCACCCATATAGACACCATCCAGGGATTGACTCTCGGGAAAAACAGCTCTGCAAGAGAAGGTGCCATTGACTTCAGAGCAAACACGTGCAGAATGAAGGCAGGACATTGCAACAGTGATGACACTATGACTAGTTAAAAGACTCTCACAGGGAAATACACAGGGAGATGTGGTTCCTCTGTGCTTTATTATTAAGTCAATGAAAGTCCAACCTTTAGCCTGGTTACTGAACATGGTTAATTAATGGGAGGGGGCATGTTGGAGGTAGGAGGGTGTAGGGTGGAGCTCTGCTATGTTACACCTATCCCCATTGGCATTCAGGCAGGCCCTAGGCTGCTCCAATTGATCCCAAGCTGCAGCCAGTGCAGACTGGCCCTCAGAATCAGAGTTGTGACCAGCTCCCTGACACCCCCAACTCCCCTGTGTTCAGAGGGGCTCAGTGACACCAGAGAGTCTGGCCCAAAATATGTTAATGCAGGATTTTAATACAAACAAAACTTGAGCCTGGAGAGTCAGAGTAAATTTCCTCCAGATTCCTGTTGCCTGGGCCCTGGGGCGATGCTGACGAGAGGGTCCTTGCTATGTGATTAGTGTGGTGTACTGAAAACTGTGTAGAAATCACAAATTGTCACTCTGAATCCTGAGGGGTTTTCTGATGCTGCTTGCAGGCTAGGGGGCTCTGCTGGGGGCGGGCATCTGGGTCCTCTGCAGTCACTCTGCAAAGAGCCAGCCTAGAACAAGGTGGGCTATGATCTGCCTCAGGGAGTAGCCTACTTTGTCTCTCTCTGTATTTGGCTGTTGTGTGTTAGAGTTCTGGATTTGGGGGAATAAGCAGCGTTACATTGCAACCTTCCAGGAAGAGTATTTGTTTTATTTCTCATTCTCTGTTGATATGCCGTGAACACAACAGTGATGTGATACGGGGCATACCATAAGCTTATCAGCAGTGCAGCACTATGAGATCTCAGATGAATAGTGATTAACATATTCAACATTGTTATTATTATCGTGATGAAACTACTCATTCTGTATTAACAAAGTTATTTGGTAGATAATAATACAGAAAAATACGAACCTTTTTTCCTAAAAATTAAGATGCTTTTAGCTAAAAGTTTGTTTCTGCATGTTTTGGGCCTGATCCTTTATTGTTAGCACTGCCAAAACTCTCATCAGCCTGGTTATGCAGGGAAGATAGGATCCGTCCCATTGTGGACCGTGAAATAAAAAAACCATAATGTAATTCATCTGTCAGATGCTGGCTGTGGATCTGTGATTACTGCCTTCTGAGCAATTAAGAACAAGTTACGACCTGATCCTCAGTTATGATGGGCAAAACATTCATTTCGATGATTGGAGTTTTGCCAGAGTCTGAATTGCAGGACGGGGCCCAGAGTGCAGCTTTTATACTGATGTGGTATTTTCAGATATAATCTAAGTAGCAATGCTCAGACCATATCCAGCTTTCTTAGCAGCTTTCTTGTGCTAGTCAGGAAAAATAACTTAATTGGCCAGATTTTCATAAATGCTCAGCACCCAGCAGCTCTCAGTGAGAAGAAAGGAGAATTCCCTCCCTCCCTCAGCTGAGTACTATGATCGTCACAGCACACACAGAGAGGTTAGATACAAACTAAATACTCTGGCTGGAAGGTTGCAGCGTAACACGACTGTATCCCTTAGAATCCAGAACTTAACCCACAAGAACCTCACAATGGAGTCCCTAAGGCAGCGGTCACAACTCATCGCACTGCTTTATATAACACTGTGACACACTGTGCCTATAACACCCTGAAACCCCCATGTTCACCACGTGTTATATGGTTATGATATATTTGACAAAGTATGCCTTGTGAGGTATCATTTGAAAATTCTAATTTAATGAACATCATTGTTCTGTTAAAAGTATGTTACATTGATGTGGAGCTATGAGATTTAATTGTGTTAGTGAAATATATTGTCATTTTATGCTGGTTCACAGACAGCTCTGGAACAACAACAGAAAACTGCAACAGGACTTAGAAAAGCTATTAACTGCTGAGATGTGGCAAGGCCTCATTGCCATCAGGGGGACTGTAAAAAAGATTTGCATCACTCCCCAGTGACATCTCAAATATACATACACGGCTGGTGTGAACAAGAAATTACAGTTCTCCTGACAGACGCTTTGAATCTCACATACACAGGGTTTTTGTGTCTATACCCCAGTGGGGATTAATCCTCGAAGAGAGGAGGAGGGTATAAAATATAGACAGTGATCTTCACATTACCTCTCTCCCCTCTACTCACAGCAATAAGATTGCTTGAAAGTCAGTAGGAGCATCATTGAACTGGGGTTGGGGGGAGGGAGAGAGAAGTTGGTCCTAGCTGGAAGGCTTTCCATTAGTATGGACTTCAGTAAGTTTTTGGGTGTGAGAAACCTTTTTGCTTTCAAATCTTACTTAGCTTGGTAAAGTTTAGGAATTAGTTTTTGGTTTTATTTTTTATTCTTTGTAACCAATTCTGACCTTTATGCCTTATCACTTATTATCACTTAAAATCTCCCATTCTCTAGTTAATAAACTTATTTTTGTTTTACCTAAACCAATGTGTTTGTTTGGGAAATCTCTACTCAGGTTAACAAACACCCTAGCAACATTTCCGTTGATGAAATGACTATTAAAGATAATTCAGTAGTGTGCTGGATACTACAGGATGCACATTTCCAGTACAAGGCTGGGGAATTGTGAGTGTCACCCTGTATGTTATGTAGTTCATCGGCTGGGAAAGCATTCATGTAACTTTGCTGGGAATGACTTTACATGCTAATGGCTGTGTGTGAGCAGAACCCAGAGAGGCTGCATTCTTTCATTTTACACGGCTTTTCATAGCAAAGCCATGTAACAGGCACCTTGGGCTGGAGAGTTAAAGGGACACAGCAGTTCAACGGTTCAGACTGTACCCTAGGGGATGTCACAAACAGGACTTTACTTCTTAGAATCCAGAACCATAACTCACAAGAACCCAAACCGCAGAGGGGAAGCTGCTCCCTAAGGCAGTGGGCACCTTGCTTTACGTTGGCTTGTCTATAGGAACAGTTAGTGCATGGCAGGCTGGGGTGTAAATCCACCTTGCACTAGCTTGTTGCGCACTAACTGGCTGTGTGCACCCTGCTGCTGTGCACTAAAAGTTCCCTAGTGTATGTAGATCTGTTCCCATTTCAAAGCAGGGCACATCAAAGTACACTATGGAATTGTGAGTGCATATAGCAGGGGCCACGTGGACAGTTGGTGTGCACCAGCTTTACACCCTAGCTTGCCATAAACTAACTGTTCCTGTAGACAAGCTCAGATTTTGCTTTTTTACAGAGTCCTCTGTTCTGCAAACAGCACCTGGCAAACATCCCTCTCTTAAAGTGACAACTTGCAATTCCAACACAGTCCTCACTACACCACAAGAACAAAAGAGAATTCTCTCCCCGACCCCTATTGAGAAGAACGATGATTGCTGGTGTGATGTTACACACCATATTCTTTATGAAAATATGCTTATGATACAGATATGACATAACTGAGATGTACTTTATGCAAGTAAGGTATCATTTGAAAGGTTGTGATTTGTTTTATTTTCTTAGTAATCTACTTTGTTCTGTTTGCTACTTCTTTACCTCTAAAAATCCATCTTTTGTAGTTAGTAAACATATTTCTTGTTTATAATATAATCCAGTTTATATAATTTCTAACTGTTGCGGGGGGAAGCGGGGAGTTGTACATACCTTCCTCCACCTTGAGGGAAGGGGCGAATTTCATATAAGTTTGGGTTTGCACTCCAAGGGAGGTGAACACCTGGGGCTGTGGCAAGTCCCTTAAGCTGAGTCTTCCCAGAGCTGATCTCAGTGTCTGTATCATTCTGCAGCAGGACATGGCCCTTCCTGTGTGCTTGGCTGGAAGAGGCTTGTGAGCCTAGCCCAGCAAGACCAGGTAAAGGGGACTCAGGCTGGCAGAATAGACTGACTCAGTGGCATCCCAACACATCAGGTGGCACCCCAAGGGGGTGCCACCCATCACAGCTGGGTACTGAGCTATTATGAAAATGTGGCCAATGGTGTCCCAGCCTGCAAGGTGCTAAACACCCTCAGGTCCTACTGGAGTCAAAGTTTATGTCTATATTGCAATTAGACACCTGCAGCTGACCCATGCCAACTAATTCAGGTGTGCTTGGCTTAGGCTAAGGGGCTGTTTAATGGCAGTGTAGATGGGCTTAGGCTGAAGCCCAAGCTCTGGGACCCTCACAGGGTCCTAGAGCCTGGACTCCAGCCCGAGCCTGAACCTCTACTGCTATTTAACAGCCCCTTAGTCCGAGCCCCTTAGCCTGAGCCAGCTGGCACAGGCCACCAGCAGGTGTCTAATTTCAGTGTAAACATATCCAAAGAGAACCAAGGTTGTTCAGGACTTTCCAAGACGTGCTCAGCACCTTGAAGGTCCAGGCCAATACTTAGGAGACACAATGATAAATACTCTCCACTCATTTCTGCAGCATCTCAGTCTATCCATGTGCAGCACGGATGGGCACTGACCTGCTATGGAAATCGCTGACTCTCTCTCCTGATAGAGTCGGAGGTTCCTGACACAGCAGGACAGTTTCTGGTTGGACTCTTCTGTTATAACAATGGCAATCTCTGTTTGAAACAAGTCATCAGCCTCTGAGGTTATTTCTTTAGAGGCTGATGGTAAGATCTTCCCCTGGAGATCTCTCCACTGAGCCTCAGGTTCTGGGTACCATCTGGATGATCGACACACCACCCGGATCCCTCCATCCTGATGTCCCTCCACTGAGATGTCAGGATCAGAACCCAAACCTACAGAAGAAGTAAATGAACTTGTGATAATCCTACAGTGCCCAGTAATGAGCCAAAAACTTTATTACACTGTTATCAAAAGCCATTTCCTGTTAAACTAATAATAAATTGTGAGTCCATGAATGTGGCTGGTCAGTTAATATGGTCAGATTTATATTTGATAGACAGTAAAATTAATATTAATGTCAGGGCTGTTCTATGCACAAATTTGTTCCAGTTTAGTTAAACTGGTTTAGTTAATCAAGTGCAAATCCCTGTTAAATCTCTTAAATCAAGAAGGAATTGACTCAAGCTAAATCAATAGAAGCCATTTCCAAACTCTTTTAGGCATGTCCACACAGAGCTTTGCACTAGTTCATCAAAACCAGTGCACATGTATGTGTAGACAAACATTAAATTAATTCACAAATAAAAAAACCTTGTTGTAGGGGAATTTGGGTTGCTTGGCAATGCCTTGTTGCTTTCCAGAATAAAGAAGTGAACAGCAGAAAACTGATACAACTGAAAGTCAGGAAATACACTCAGCAAAACAGAAACACAAACACTCAACAAGGAAATGTAGGGTTAAGGTAACACCTCTCACACCAGATCACACTTAGAGGGTTTATTATTGATGAGCTACATTGAAATAAAATGATCTTAACTGAAACAAGAGTCTTGTACTTTAATCAAAAGTGTGAATTCAAACAGATTTCATTAATGTGGGGTCAGTGGTGTGTGTGTGTGTGTGCAGAGAGGCCCTTAGGCTGTTTGGAAATTTCACACAGACCAGCCTAGAAAGGAAAACGACCTACAAAGAGAGACAAAGAAGCTACAAGTGTCTGGAGCCTTCCCCACATGGGATTCTTGCCCAGAAGAGCACAGGCTATGGAGTGCTCTCCCAGAAGGGGTGTGAGTCACAAGGCTTTGGTCTGACAGACTCATGGGAAATGCCAAGCCACAGACAAGGACTGAGGTTAAAGTGCCTAAGGTGAAAATTGTAACCCCCATGCTTCTGTTGCTGTTCATTTTAAACAGTCCACTGATTCCAGCTAGATGGGGACTCACAGGTAAACAAAGGAAAAAGTTTATGAGCCCTTGCAGCATGCTCAGTAGGGCATCTCCAAGGGTGGGGGCTAATTCCACTCCCAAATACAGTAAAAGCTGTTTTATCCGGCATGTTGGGGCAATGGGGGGTACCGGTAAGTGAAAAATGCCAGTTAACTAAGGGAGAGAGTTTGGGTGCAGGAGAGGGGGTTTGGGCATGGGAAAGGGTGTGGAGCACAGGCTCTGGGAGGGAGTTTGGGTGATGGAGGCGGTTTGGGGCAGGAGATTGGGGAGCAGAAAGGGGGGCAGGGTGCCAGATCCTGGGGTGCTCACCTCAGGCAGCTCCCTGCAAGTGGTGACCTGTCCTGGCTGCTCCTAGACAGAGTCATGGTAGGCGGCTCAGAGCGTTGCCTCCACCCCTCACTGAGGGAACCGCAGCCAATGGGAGCTTTGGGGGCGGCGCCTGTGGGCGGAGGTAGCATGCAGATCCTCTGGGCCACCCCTCTGCCTAGCAGCAGCTGGGACAGGTCACTGCTTGCGGGGAGCCACCTGAGGGTGTCCACCAAATCTGGCACCCTGCATCTCCTCCTGCCCTGCAACCCCTTGCCCTGAGCCACCCCCCATACCCAAACTCCATCCCAGAGCCTGTGCCTTACACCCCAACCCTGCACCCCCTCCCGTACCCACACTCCCTCCCAGAGCCTGCACTCCACAACCCCTCCTGTGCTCCAACCCCGCTGCTAGCCCCACGCCAAGCGGATTATAAACTGGAATTTCAATGATGATTAGAAATGCCAGTTTATAGAGCTTTCTGGTTGGTGAAGTGCCAGATAAAACAGTTTTGCTGTATAAAGAAAAAAAGTTGCCAAAATCTTAAGTTAGTTTCCCCAGACCCAGAGGGAGTCAGCCATATCAGATCTCCACCCTGAGCACTGATAGTCACAGGCCTGTTTTACTAATTGCAGCAAGAAGATAACCACAACAACAAGGATATCAGCCTATTGGAAGAAATGGGTGCTTGTTGCTTGTTCAGCTCATGGCAGTGTGGTGATATTAATGCCACATCAGTTGTATGGTTTAAATGCATAGGATTTGGGGCCTGTGAACCATTTGGTAGTGAAGAAATCTGTATGCTTGATTCTAATTTTGTTGTTGTTTCCAAAGTGTTTGGATATAATGATAAGATTGTGTCTAGATTTAAGAGGAGTCTCAGTTAACCCTCAGTTTGTCCTCTTATGAACCTAACGATTGTTTTAGTTTGAGCGGCTTTACTCCATTGTGGTGTCTTGCTCCAGTCTGGAAGAAATTCAGGCTATGAGCATCCATGACTGTCCAAATGTGCATATTTAATCTCAGGTGTTGTTATGCCCGGTGGGAGCTCCACTGTCCAACCAGACCGAACCCCCTCACTATTCCTGCAGTAAAATGGAATTATAGGGTGCTTGTGTAACCAAAGTTTGGTGGGTTACATGTACATTACACAAGGGAATGATCTTGTGGTGATAAAGTAATATCCAGTCATTGCCATGATTGACAGCTCAGGTTACCCACAGTTGACAGTTATTGTGCTGTGGATGGCAGTGAGTGGCTGGAAGGGTTTTAAGTAGAATGTAACTTTGTCAGTGCATTAAAATTAAAATGATGAGATACACAAATTAAAAGTGTATGGGAATTATTGGCTATGATTGTCTGTCATACAGCAGTGATTAGAGGCCCCAGTGTGTTGGGCACTGCATGCACACCACACGAGACAGTCTGTGGCCCAAAGAGTTTACAGTCTAAACAGGCATGATGGACAAAGGGTGAGAGATGAAACAGAGGCACAGAGACTTTCCCAAGTCCATGCACAGCTCAGTAGCAAAGGCAGGAATAGAACCCCTGTCCCTTGACTCTCAGTGCACTGTGCTATCCATCTGGCAATCGTGTCTCTCATTTAGTGGTGTTCTAGCTTATGTGCACATGCTTCATATTGCCTAGCAATTGTGGGGAGCTACATAACCCTGCAGTTTCCTGAGCAGGAACAAGAGACTGGCTCTCCCTTTTATGAACACAGACAGTGCTTCTCAGCAGGGACAAAGGATTGGATCAGAAGAACCACTGGAAGGAGCAGTGCACTGCTTAACTGATGGGCAGGGAAGCTAAAGTCTTCCACTACTTTCATTTAGTTACAAAGATAATTTTACAAACATCTGTGACTCCCTTGGGCAGAGGAAGTGCTGGGTGTTCTAGGAGGAGGAAAGTGGAGAAAGGCAGCAAGAGGGCATGTGTGTCTGGACCTCCTGACAAGAGGCCTACAGTGAGCGGGCCCTCGCCTAATGAAGCAGCCGAGAACCTGCCCAAAGCCCAGGAGTGACAGAGCGGCTGGCTGGGGACACCCCAGGATGAGAGCCAGTAAGAGCACCGTGCCAGGGAGGAATCACCTGAGAAGGACAAACCAGAGCCAGACCCAGTTTTGCTGTCACCCAGAGCTGTATGGGGCTGTGAGTACTGGGGCTTGTGACTTTGAATTGGGATTAAGGTTGGAGGCTGTTAGCTAGCTAAGTGGGGAGGTTGTTGCTCTGTGGGGTTTTGCAGAGAGCAGCAGAAGAGGGCACTGGAGGGGTTTGCTGTGGAAAATTCATTGGTGTCAAAGATGACCAGGAGCACCCAAGACTCACTGCTGCATGGGAACTCGACCCAGGACTCCTGAATTCTGAATGTAGACACAGAGCCTGGTGTCTGCCCTGTGACACTGTGCTTGGCGTCTCCCATTTTTTATTGTGGTACCACTAGGCCCATGGGTACTTGGGTTGACTGTAACCTGCTTTACTAGCGTGCCCATATTTTCCCCCTGTTGTTTTTCTACCTTCATCCCTCTGTAAATAAATATTTCCCTTTCCTATACTCACTGATCTATTCTGGTGTGTGCATTTACACCAGGTGTCCCGGGTGGATGGGAGTTACCCTGCTGTGCTCCAGTGCGCGCCTGTTCTTGGCCAGAGCCGCTCTACAGAGGATACTCCGTCTTGGCCATGAGGGCTCTCTAGTTACATATTAATTCCCACAAAGTACTTCCCAATGCAGAATTACAGTTTCCCAGCAGGGCCTTGTGCCTTTCCAAATGCAGGGAGCAGCTAAACTTACATTCCTGAAACCCAAGATACAAAGTAACGGCATAGAGCACCCCAGCCCTGCAACCTTAACTCTCACTCCTGGGGCTGGCAATAGGCACGGGGAGTGGTTCAGTGAGGGTGGTGCCATAATAAACAGGCATGAGGAAGGTGCCATTGCTGGTGTTGTATTTCTCCGATTTGGATTCCAGCATCTATCTGCCTGCACTCCCACTGCCTTCCCCGTGTTCGGAGTCGCTGTACTGACTGGGGGAGGGGTTATTTAGAGCAGGCTGGCAAAGTGGTCACTCAGGTCACTGTGATATGACGAGAGGGCACATATGTGTCTCATTGCACTGCTGAGGTCTGCAGGCTGTGTCAGGAGAAGTGCAGTAGATCTTAACCTTTCAGAGTCTGATTTGTCTTGTGTACCCCCAAAATTTACCTCCCTTAAAAACTACTTGCTTACAAAATGAGACATAAAAATACAAAAGTGTCACAGCCACACTATTCCTGAAGAATTGCTGACTTCTCATTTTACCACATAATTATAAATCAATTGGTATATAAATATTGAACTTACATTTCACTGTGTAGTGTATAAAGCAGTATAAACAAGCCAATGTCTGTATGAAATTTTAGTTCATACTGACTTCACTGGTGCCTTTTATATAGCCTGTTGTAAAACTAGGCAAATATCTAGATGAGTTCATGTACCCCCTGGAGATCTCTGCATACCCCCAGTGGTACATGTACCCCTGGTTGAGAACCATTGCTGTAATGAGCTCAAATTGAGTCCACTAAGCCTACCCCAGACTCCAATGAGCCACAGAAATGTTCAAGAGAATCTGTGTATGAGTGTGAATTTTAGAGCCCTGAGGAAAAAAGCAGCTGTTAAACAGTGAACTAGAACAAACCTTAATCAGAGCAGAGCTACTGACCCACTATAACAAGAAAAGTCAACCATCATCTCACAATGAACCCTCAGACTCCACTTATTACCCTGTTGAAGATGTCAAAGTATCAGAATTACTGACCTGCCACCTGCAGTTCCAATAAAGCTTCTTCATAAGAGACACTGGACTCAAAATAACAACTGTAATGCCCATTGTCAGAGGGTCGGATATCGTGTATTCTCAGGGAAACTCTCCCATTTGTGATGTCGTCTTTCAAGAGCTCAGTTCTCCCTCCATATTCCAGCATCTGCCTCCATACTGATCCCGCCCACCACGGTACAGGTGCACCACTGCAGAGTACTGGGATCGGAACCATCTCACCTCCATGTTCTCAGCGCTCATCCTGGGGAGAGGTGGCAGACAGGACGGCCTCCCCCCTAGGGAGGCAATGACTGGATGGTCAGGTCCAGTCACTCTGAACTGTGCTGTGAAATGTACAAAGGAAAATGGAAATTAGATCAGCGAGGGGCTGGGGGTGGCATTACCTCAGCAGTAAGACTCACAATAAGAGAGTACCCTGGGTCAGAAGTGAACACCATGTCCCCATGCAGTGCCCTCAGCATGTCTGTGAGTTCAGAGAGTCACAGGATTGGGGTAACTGCACCTCTGACTCTCTCTGTGGTCTGCTCAAGGCATGTCTCCTTAGGTCTTGGGCCTCCAGCCGTCACCTGTTTCTGAACAGGGACCCACGGCCCTCTCCCTCCACACTGGGGTTTCAGGCCCCTCAGTTCACTGTGGTTTTCCCAGCAGGCCTGATCAAAGACCAGCATCTGTGCTTTGCTTTCTCTCTCAGGGCTATGAACAGCGTGTGCCAGCAGTTACAAGCAACCCAATAGCTCTTCCAGAGCAGAGAACATTTAAGGAGAAAAGCCTGACAGAGAAAAGTTACCATAAACCCATCAAAGGTCCGAACACATGTTACACTTGTCCCAAAGGATTCTCATCTGGCACATGGGACTTGCAGGTAGGGTTCAAAGTCTTTCAAACCTTTCTGTAAAGGTTGCCCCTTGGTTAACAGGTTATGTCACTTTGGAGTCCAAGATCTTCGGTCTCTGGTCAGTTCAAATCCAGCTTTTAAACCAAAAATCTTTGTTCTCTTGGGCTTCTGGACCTGGTCTCAGGGCTGGTCTTAGGGAAAATGGTGCCCTAGGCAAACTTGTATTTTAGTGCCTCCCCGCATCACCCTTGCACCCACAGTCTTCCTACTTCCCCATCACCTCCTTGCTCCACTGTCTAATTTATATTGAAAGAGGTACTCAAGCTCAGTCCTGGCACAAATTAAGCACCAGCTGGGTAGTCTGATAGTGGTGGCTGCTGGTCAGGTGCACCACTGCCAGCAGCAGCACAGAAGTAAAGGTAGCATGATTTATGGTATAATACTACCCTTACTGCTGCTGTGACTCATAGTGCCTAGCACTCAGCCTGCAGCTCAAGGGAGGCTTTACACTATGACATAGAGGCTGTATCTTGCCAGAGCCCACAGCCCCTTGGGCCACTCCTGGCTCACCGAGGTGCCATTTCTGATTTTGGGGAATGGGGGCAACTTTAACTGTGATTCCAGGGACTACTTAGGTACCTGAAAACTCTAGGGTTTGGGTTTTTTTAGACAACTTAGTAATTAGCAGACAGGAGCACTGTGTCTAATTCCTTGATGTAAGCAGAGTCTGAATGAACTCTCCCCTGACAGCTACCTGAGAGGGAGAGAGACTTCAAGAGCAAACTGTATTTACATGAACACACCTACTCTGTGTAAATATCTAGCAGACAGGAGCTGTGTATCTCCAAGTGATCAACTGTGGCTGGTGTTGGGTTACAAATCACTTTACTACTGAATGCAGGGGTAGTGAAATGCTGTTATCGATGTTGTTGTCTTTATTGTCTGAGTAGAAGGGAGCAGAACTGTGCTTAACTTTTCCTAAATGAGGGGTCACCCTGAGTTGAAAGGACCTTGCTAAGCCAGGGGCTGGAATGCCAGACCTTCCAACAAAAGCAGAGAGGGAGTGGGGACAGGTGTTTTAACTAGGAGGTGTAATGTTCCTTAAGGGTCCTATGTCTGGTTTAACTTGTTCTTCCCTGCCATTCAAAGATAGAGCTAAATAGGCTCTATTAGGAGCCTTTTGTTATTTAGTGTTTAATAGAGCTGATAATCAGTTCTAGTAGGACAGCATTTCTGCTTAGCCTCAGAGCTGACAATCACTAAGACTTGGATAGAACCTCAAAAGGTCACAGCAGACACATATGGTAGAAGGTGATCAGCAGGGGCATGGGGTAATTAGGCAGAGCAAGTGCTCAGAGGGTAGATCAAGCCAGGTGCCTTCTTCCACGCATGGGAGGTGAACCCACACAGATGCACCTCTGACCCCTGGGTTCTCACTGACCAAGGACAGCCACTGTGAGTGGGATGGGGTGAGGGAGCAGAGAAGGGTATAGAAAAGGAACTTTTGGTTGTAGAACTCAAGAACATGAGGCAGAAGACACTTCCCTACACACTCTGGGGGGTGTCCTGCTCACAGTTTTGATTATGAATCCTGCTTGTGGCATTTGCCCTAATTAATGTTGGCTGACTTCCCCCTCCTTTCATTAAGTTTCTTTTCTACACTCAGCTTCTGTGCTTGTGAGTGGAGAAGTGTTGTCTCTCAGAGGCGCCCAGGGGTGGTGTGTAATTTGCCCAAGTTACTGCATGGGGGCTTGAGCCAGTTCTGCGTTGTTGAAGAGGAACCCCTAGATATTGAACCTGGCCCTGGTTGCTGCCGACTCCACCTAGCAGAAAGGTTACATATAAAAAGAAAGAAAAAATATATACAAACCCCAATTGAAGCCACATTTTAAGTTTATATGTAAATTTAGAACAATCAGGAGATAAAACAGCAAGATAATCCCAATCCTTGGGAGATCAATTTTGGAGCTTTAATATGGATATAAGAAACACAAGTGTGATACTTTGTATTCTATCTTTAGTAGAGATAAATGAAAATAAATAAAATCTGCTTACTTTCGCTAACAGACACAATCTCTTTCACTGCCATTATCTACTCTATTCTAGTCAATTGTTTTTCACTCCACTAAAAAAGTATTTACTTAATTTTTAAAAAGTTTTTTTTCTCTTATTACCAATGGGAATTTATTTTTCTAATTATTTTGGCATACGTGTTTACATATCACAATCATGTACATGACACACTGACATTTGACTCCATCACTACTATTATTATCATACTTGGCCGTGCATTTATTTTCATATGCATTTTAAGTTATTTTACAGATATAACTAAAAATGCCATTTGAAAATAAGAGACCTTGCGCACAATGGCTAAAGTTATGTGTTTATCATTTGTTGTTGTTGTTAAAAGCACTGCTAAGGTGAGTACAAGCTAAATTTACATTCTAGAAGGATACTATTATTTGGTTGTACCACTTTAAATAATGAATGGCAAAACACAATATGGTAATAAAACTAATGAGAATTACTCCAGCCAGGAGAGGTTGGGCATTTTAGAACTCACTACTCAAAGACTTAAATTTAAGCATAAGAGAGAAATAAGATTATGAAATGCACAGACCATTCAAAAAATAATAATAATAACAGCACTATTATCCTTAAGGAACTTTAAAAGAATAAAATTACAGGGAATATATCTGCATTGTGCATTTCAATAGGAAGTACCAAGAATTAACAACAACAACAACAACAGTAGTACAAGTGTGTGTTGGGGGGAGAGTTTGTGTGTGTTGGGGAGTTTGAGAGACAGAGTGTGTGAGTGGGAGTGTGAGAGACAGAGTGTATGTTGGGGGAGTTTCAGAGTAGCAGCCGTGTTAGTCTGTATTCGCAACAAGAAAAGGAGTACTTGTGGCACCTTAGAGACTAACAAATTTATTAGAGCATAAGCTTTCGTGAGCTACAGCTCACTTCATCGGATGCATTTGGTGGAAAAAACAGAGGAGAGATTTATATACACACACACAGAGAACATGAAACAATGGGTTTATCATACACACTGTAAGGAGAGTGATCACTTAAGATAAGCCATCACCAGCAGCAGGGGGGGGAAAGGAGGAAAATCTTTCATGGTGACAAGCAAGGTAGGCTAATTCCAGCAGTTAACAAGAATATCAGAGGAACAGTGGGGGGGGGGGTGGGGGGAAGAAATACCATGGGGAAATAGTTTTACTTTGTGTAATGACTCATCCATTCCCAGTCTCTATTCAAGCCTAAGTTAATTGTATCAGTTTGCAAATTAATTCCAATTCAGCAGTCTCTCGTTGGAGTCTGTTTTTGAAGCTTTTTTGTTGAAGTATAGCCACTCTTAGGTCTGTGATCGAGTGACCAGAGAGATTGAAGTGTTCTCCAACTGGTTTTTGAATGTTATAATTCTTGACGTCTGATTTGTGTCCATTCATTCTTTTACGTAGAGACTGGACCCATGGAAAAGAAGCTCTTGAGGAATTCCATCATGATTTCAACAATTTCCATCCCACCATCAACCTCAGCCTGGACCAGTCCACACAAGAGATCCACTTCCTGGACACTACGGTGCTAATAAGCGATGGTCACATAAACACCACCCTATATCAGAAACCTACTGACCGCTATTTCTACCTATATGCCTCTAGCTTTCATCCAGATCATACCACTCGATCCATTGTCTACAGCCAAGCGCTACGATATAACCGCATTTGCTCCAACCCCTCAGACAGAGACAAACACCTACAAGATCTCTATCATGCATTCCTACAACTACAATACCCACCTGCTGAAGTGAAGAAATAGATTGACAGAGCCAGAAGAGTACCCAGAAGTCACCTACTACAGGACAGGCCCAACAAAGAAAATAACAGAACGCCACTGGCCATCACCTTCAGCCCCCAACTAAAACCTCTCCAACGCATCATCAAGGATCTACATCCTATCCTGAAGGACGACCCATCACTCTCATAGATCTTGGGAGACAGGCCAGTCCTTGCTTACAGACAGCCCCCCAATCTGAAGCAAATACTCTCCAGCAACCACACACCACACAACAGAACCACTAACCCTGGAACCTATCCTTGCAACAAAGCCCGTTGCCAACTCTGTCCACATATCTATTCAGGGGATACCATCATAGGGCCTAATCACATCAGCCACACTATCAGAGGCTCGTTCACCTGCGCATCTACCAATGTGATATATGCCATCATGTGCCAGCAATGCCCCTCTGCCATGTACATTGGCCAAACTGGACAGTCTCTACGTAAAAGAATGAATGGACACAAATCAGACATCAAGAATTATAACATTCAAAAACCAGTTGGAGAACACTTCAATCTCTCTGGTCACTCGATCACAGACCTAAGAGTGGCTATCCTTCAACAAAAAAGCTTCAAAAACAGACTCCAAGGAGAGACTGCTGAATTGGAATTAATTTGCAAACTGGATACAATTAACTTAGGCTTGAATAGAGACTGGGAATGGATGTGTCATTACACAAAGTAAAACTATTTCCCCATGGTATTTCTCCCCCCCCACCCCACCCCCCACTGTTCCTCTGAGATTCTTGTTAACTGCTGGAATTAGCCTACCTTGCTTGTCACCATGAAAGGTTTTCCTCTTTCCCCCCCTCCCCCCCTGCTGCTGGTGATGGCTTATCTTAAGTGATCACTCTCCTTACAGTGTGTATGATAAACCCATTGTTTCATGTTCTCTGTGTGTGTATATAAATCTCTCCTCTGTTTTTTCCACCAAATGCATCCGAAGAAGTGAGCTGTAGCTCACGAAAGCTTATGCTCTAATAAATTTGTTAATCTCTAAGGTGCCACAAGTACTCCTTTTGCTGGGGGAGTGTGAGCGACGGCGCACTGTCTCTTTAAGTACAGCACTCATTAGGCTGAAGGCTTGTTCAGCCAGCAGCAGCGGCCAGCAGCTCCCACTTGTGACCCAGAGGCAGCAGCAGAGACTCTTATCCCCCTACCCCAGCTCAGTGAAGACTGGTTACAGGGTCAGGGGGATGGGGATGCCCCAACATCAGCCCCACCCCCACCCCACTCTGCACAGCAGACAAGAGGCTCCCAGGAGCAGCTCAGCCAGGGGCACCTCCAACCAGGAGCAGCAGCAGCTGCAGATGGAGGCAGAGCAGCGGTGGGAGGAGAGACAGGACACCCCTGCTCCAGAGGCGCCCCCTCAGCAAGACGCCTTGGGTGGTCACCCAGCTCGCCCACCCCTAAAGCCAGCCCTGCCTTGTCTAACCCAGTTTATTCAACTCTCCCTAGGGAGCTGCAGCTGGAGCTGCTCCCTGTCCCACAAGTCATTACCCCCCATGGTTTGTAGCTCCTGAAGGAGGTGGGGTAACCCTCCCCCATGGTGTAGATTACAATCCCCAGCCCACAAAGGTGCATTTAACATGGATAGAGGCCATGGATAAAAGGGACACAAAAATACACAGAACATTCATAAAGTGAATTTGACAGTCCCCAAAATGTCAGGTGTGGTTGCAATGTCTGCCACGCAGAGTTCACGTGTGAGTGTTAGACACTCTCCCTATTTTCTGAATGGGGCTCAACATGTCTCATGGGCACCCTGGGGATAATGGTGCTGGGGGCCTGAGTCTCTGATACACCAAGGCCTTTTCATGCTGCTCCAACACAGGGGCCTCCTCATCTGCAGGAAGGGTGCTGTAAAGGGCGGCAAGGTGGAAAGAGATGAAAACAGATCATCACTACACAGGCGATGGCTTAAAAGGTAAAGTCAGAGGCCAGATAATAGAGGGAAGAAGGAGGCAGATAAAAAAGTGAAGGAAACAGAGAGCTGGTCACTGTGGAATTGCACAGGAGTGGGGGTGGGGGTGGGCTGTCTCTTTGCAGAGACTCACCATTCAGAGAGAGCCGGTTAAATTAGCAGGATGGAAACCACAGTAGGAGGGAACTGAAATGCCCGAGTAGCTGTGGAGGCAGCCCCAGGGATGGAGTGGGTCACTATAAGGGGTTCACGGAAGGCATAGGATGAAAAAGCCAGCAAACATCCTCACATCCTCACTGTGAGACGAGGTCTAGCTCTGAGTCCCAGTCAGATGTGCCTAGAGCAGCATGAAAGACATGTGGTTGTTACTTCTAAACTGGAGAGTCTAGGATTCAGGACTCCTTTGTGGCTGAAGAGTCTGATTTGTGATGTACGCGGTCTGGCAGTGCAGTGTCTAGGAATTGGAAGTGTCTTTTTAAATAGTTTGCGAGCCTTATAGTGGTGCTCACTGTGTTCTGTGTTTTTGAAGCTGCCAGAAATCAGCCAGAGCAGTAGGATGGATGTAGCATCAAGGCCTGACATGATGGTATATAGATAGTAACCATGGTTACTGGGGACCCAGCTGTACCCTTTGTTTTCTCCATGTTGCTGGTTGTTGGCAGGCTGAGCAGACGTGGTTTGTAAGAGACGTCAGTGATGTGAGATGGATGCTGGTGACCAGCAATACCAACAGCAGCCTCCCAGTGAGGAGGCCGGAGATCCTACCTGACACCAGCCTGTGAACCTGTAGAGTGAGGCAGAGAGCGATGTAGCCGGGCAGAGCAGAGCTCACTGTGGAACCGGGGGAGAACGAGGGAACCTTCCCCATCATCATAGCTTGGTCTGGGGAACAGGAGAAATAACAAACCAGACAGTGAGTGAGTGGGACGCAGTTAGAGTGCCACGCTTGTCTGACATTCATAGCTCTGGTCCATGGATCTGTTATATTTACATTAGCACACTTCCCAATATTCATAGACTAAGGTCAGAGGGGACCATTAGCTCATCTAGTCTGATCTGTGCCATGGGCCAAACACTCTCATCCATTTACTACTCAGCTCAAACTTGTGTTTGACTAAAGCATCTTCCAGAAAGTCACCAACCCTTGATCTGAAGACAGCAAGAGACAGACAATTCATCACTTCCCTGGGAAGTTTGTTCCAATGATTATTCACCTTCAGTGTTACAATTCTGTGCCTTATTTCTAATTTGAATTTGTCCAGTTTTATCTTCCAGCCATTGGTTCTTGTTATGCCTTTCTACCCTATATTAAAGAGAACCTTAGTACCCTATATTTTCTCCATGAAGGTGTGACAGATGGGGAACTTTACTGAAATATTTGTATGAATATCAGTAGGATGCTCTACCGATCCCCTTGGAATCACTACTGCTTTGGGGGAAAGAATTGCTTCTCTCGCTGGGACTAGGCTGAACAGGCCAGAGATCTGAGATGTAGAGCCACTCAGAGTATCTGGGCTGAAATCAACACATAGCAATGGAAACAACGAGGAGTCCTGTGGCACCTTAAAGACTAATAAATTTATTTGTGCATAAGCTTTCATGGGCTGGAGCCCCCTTCCCAGATGCATGAAGTGGAAACTTCAGTGGGCAGATATATATACACATGTAGAGATGGGTGTGTTACATCACTATGTGGAGGACCAGTGCTAATGAAGTCAATTCAATCAGGGCAGATGTGGTCCACTCCCAGCAGTTGATGAGAAGGTGAGAACATATTGTAATCAAGGAGGCTGACAAAGGAGGTGCTGTAGTCATCACGAATAGGTCAGATTATGAATGGGAGGCTGCTAGGCAACTCTCTGACACCATATTCTACAGGCCACTATCCTCCGATCACACTGAGGAGTACCAAAGGAAACTACACAGTCTGCTCAAGAAACTCCATGAAAAAGCACAGGAACAAATCTACACAGACACACCCCTAGAGCCCCAACCAGGGGTATTCTATCTGCTACCCAAAATCCATTAAACTGGGAATCCTGGACGTCCCATCATCTCAGGCATCGCACCCTGACAGCAGGATTGTCTGGCTACTTGGATTCTCTCCTCAGGTCCTATGCTACCAGCACTCTTAGCTATCTTCGAGACACTACTGACTTCCTGAGGAAACTACAATCCATTGTTGACCTTCCAGAAAACACCATCCTGGTCACTGTAGATGTAGAAGCCTCTACACCATCATTCCACACAAAGGTGGACTACAAGCCGTCAGGAACAGTATCCCCGATAATGTCACGGCAAACCTGGTGGCTGAGCTTTGTGACTTTGTCCTCACCCACAACCATTTCAGATTTGGGGACAATTTATACCTTCCAATCAGCGGCACTGCGATGGGTACCCGCATGGCCCCACAGTATGCCAACATTTTTATGGTTGACTTAGAACAACACTTCCTCAGTTCTTGTCCCCAAGTACCCCTCCTCTACTTACAGTACATTGATGACTTCTTCATCATCTAGACCCACGGGAAGGAGGCCCTTGAAGAATTCCACCGGGACTTAAACAATTTCCACACCAACATCAAATTCAGCCTGGACCAGTCCACACAAGAGATCAATTTCCTGGACACTACAGTGCAAATGATCACATAAACACCACCCTATACCAGAAACCTACTTACTGCTATACTTACCTACATGCCTCCAGCTTTAATTCAGGACACATCACACAATCCATTGTCTACAGCCAAGCCCTAAGATACAACCACATTTCCTCCAATCCCTCAGACAGACAAACACCTACAGAATCTCTATCTTAAAACTACAATACCCACCAGCGGAAGTGAAGAAATAGGTTGACAGAACCAGACGGGTACCCAGAAGTCACCTACTATGGGACAGGCCCAACAAGCAAAGTAACAAAGCACCACTGGCCATCACCTACAGCCCCCAGCTAAAGCCTCTCCAGCACATCATCAAGGATCTACAACCTATCCTGGAAGATAATCCCTCACTCTCACAGACCTTGTGAGACAGGCCAATCATCGCTTACAGACAGCCCCCCAACATGAAGCAAATACTCACGAGCAACTACACACCACACAACAGAAACACTAACCCAGGAACCAATCCCTGAAATAAACCCCGTTGCCAACTCTGCCCGTATATATAGTCAAGTGACACCATCATAGGTCCTAACCCCATCAGCCACATCATCAGGGGCTCGTTCACCTGCACATCTACTAATGTGAATATGCCATCATGTGCCAGCAATGTCCTTCTGCCATCTACATTGGCCAAACTGGACAGTCTCTACATAAAAGAATAACTGGACACAAATCAGACATGAAGAATTGTAACATTCAAAAACCAGTAGGAGAGCACTTCAATCTCCCTGGACACTCAGTAACAGACTTGAAAGTTGCCATACTTCAGCAAAAAACCTTCAAAAACAGACTTCAGCGTGAAACTGCATAGCTGGAATTCATATGCAAACTTGACACTATCAGACTGGGTCTGAATAGAGAATGGCAGTGGCTAGCTCACTACAAGAACTAATTTTCTCTCTTTTGTTATTTGCACCTTCTCATCAATTGTTGGGAGTGGACCACATCCACCCTCATTGAATTGACCTAGTTAGCACTTGTCTGCCACATAGTAATGTGGAATGTGGGTTCCAGCACAATAAAAGGTCATTCCCAAGGGACTGGCTAAAGGCCAGAACATAGATCAGACCTTGTGAATCCATGACAGAAAGTCACCTCTCAAACTTCTCTTTGCTAAAGTGAACAGATTGATCTCCTTCAGTCTCCTACTGTGGGACATTTGCTCCAGCTCCTAAATCATTTTTTTGGTGACCTGTTTCTGCAGTGTCTGTGATATTTTGGGGTGCAATGCAGATCAGTAAGGAGTTGTGTCACCGCCTGCCCTGTCCTCCCAACTGCGACTGCTCAGAGCCCTGGAAACCTACAGCCCTGTCACACAGGGAGCAGTTCAGAGCTGAACTCTTTTGGAAATGTGGCCCTAGGCCTCTCCGGCCCCCGGCACCTGCAAGAGGCTTCTTTGCTGTAAAGGGTGGGCTTCCAACAAGGGCTGACTTCACATGGGACTCACACCATGTTACACCGATGGAAGCTCTGGCTGGGTCTGGACTGTGATGTGGTGAAGTGGCTGTAACTTGCCTTAGGCCAGGATGGCTGCAGGGGCTGGCATGGCCCAACGAGCAACCACATTGGAGAGGAAGTAAGTGAGAGCAGGGCTGGCGGGTCACAGTGTGTGTCACTCACTGGGCACCTGCATTTGGTGGCAGCTGCTGATAGAGCACCAGTGAGAAGTAAAGCTGACCCCGCCTGCCAGAAACCCCCTGAGGGCAGCAGCAGCCTCACCAGCTCTCCCTTGGGGTGAGGGCCCCTAGGATGCCAAGGGTCTTGTGGGTACAGACAGGTGCAATTGACACTTGGAGGGGGAGATTTTTACAAACACAGAGGAGTTAGGATCAACAGGGATTATGCTCCTAAATCCCTTAGGAGCTTTAGAAAATCTCCCCCTTTCTGCATCAGTTGCACCCAATCCGGCCCCAGGTGTTTCCCTTCCATCTTTTACCCTCTCGCTCTGGAGCCTCACAGCAGTGAGCTGATAATGAAAACACCCTCACACTACCAACAGCGCCCCACGGGAACATTACACCGGCGATCGGTTCCTACCCGTCAGTAAATAGAGCAGAACAGCAAACAAATGCAAACCTGGCAGTGGAGACACTGGACAGGTCTCTGAATCTGTGTGAGCATTTCTACAGCCACAGCTGCGTTCCCAATAGGAAAGTGACAGTTTATCCCCCAGATCCCAGGAACGAGGCCCATTGATAGCAGCAGCTCGTCTGACTAATCAGCCTGGAATTATCCAGGGGAGCAATTCAGCTGGGGTTGCAGTGAGTGACCCCCTACCTGCGGTGTCCTGTGGAGTTGTATCCGAGCAGTTACAGTCTCTTCGGGGGGCTCCCTGCTTCACTACCACCCAGAGCCATTCTCTCTAGGCAGAGCTCCTGCTCCCAGTGACTGGTTCCCTTTCCCAGGCTGTGACACCCATCCTGCCAGAGGGGTCAGGGAGCCGCAGGGGTTAACTCCAGCCTGTCCCTGAGCTTTTCATTAAGTTAATGCATTTTATTTGAATGGAAGCCCCGTCCTCTCTTGGCTCATTCACCAGCTTCAAAAGTGAAAGAAGGATGTAGGCTGGAATGTGACTGTGACTGGATCCGCCTCACAGGATGGTTATGGCACAAAGATCAAATTCCTCTGCCACACCCACAGGGCTAGTGAGAGGGCAGCTTCGGTGCCAGCAGCCTCAGCTCTACAGGTTGCCTGGTGATGGCCAGTTCTGCAGGATGTTTGTCCTGTGCACTACGAATCTCTGTAATTATTTCAACCCTGTGTAAAGAATGGGACCAAATCCTGCTGCAGCAGCCCCTAGACTCAGAGGCCATGTTAATTCATTCCAGTTCCCTGATGTAACATTAATTAATGATTATTTGGGGGACAGAGTTTTGCTCTATGCTCTCCAGTGGGCCAGCCCTACTCCCTGGGCCTCCACGCCTGCAGTGTTATTCAGACAGCCTGGCCCAGATCCTCTTTCCTGGGCCCTGGCTGCTCTGCTCTTCCCCTAGAAACAGGTCCCAGCAGGTCAGGGAGACATAATATAAAATGGTGCCTGGCTGAGTGCAACAAACCTCCTGAATTCTGTGGGATCTTGGAAAATGCTGAATTCCCTTCACTGTGGAATGTGTGATCATTGGGCTACACAACCACCCGAATTGTGAGATGAGCCGTGAGAAGTGAGAGAAAGTTGATAAAATATCACAATAGCTGATAGCAATAAATGCTGATAGGAAAAGCTGCAAACAGAGCCTGGGCTACCCCATTGGGGGCCCTAAGCAGGAATAGTGTGTGTGTGGGGTGGGTGGCCCTTACCCAGCCCTGCGAATTCTAACTGCATTATTTCCAAAAATCAGGCCCCCTGAGCTGCTTGGGGCCCTAAGCAATTGCTTAGTCAGCTTATGCCGAGCGCTGGCTCTGGTGGGAGAGAGGCAGAGTGAATCAATCCCCACAGACAGATTCCTGGTTTAACTCCAGGACTGTGTTCAGATTGTGCCTGGTAAACATGAGGAGGGTGGGATGGGAAATCAATGGAGCACAATGGGTGTGTCTGAAATTAGGCCTAGCTGGTGAACAAAATAATGAGGGGATGGGCTATTTCACCCACCTCCCTGTTGGGGACCTCTAAAAGAGAATTTTGGGGGAAATGAGCAGCCGCTGGCTGACTGGGAGCCGGGTGGGCCGGAAAGAGCGAGCTTCACCATAGATACATAGATACATAGGTACTAAGGTCAGAAGGGACCGTTCTGATCATGTAGTCTGACCTCCTGCACAACGCAGGCCACAGAATCTCACCCACCCACTCCTGTGAAAAACCTCACCTATTTCTGAGCTATTGAAGTCCTCAAATCGTGGTTTAAAGACTTCAAGGACCAGAGAATCCTCCAGCAAGTGACCCGTGCCCCATGCTACAGAGGAAGACGAAAAACCTCCAGGGCCTCTTCCAATCTGCCCTGGAGGAAAATTCCTTCCTGACCCCAAATATGGCGATCAGCTAAACCCTGGGCATATGGGCAAGATTCACCAGCCAGATACTACAGAAAATTCTTTCCTGGGTAACTCAGATCCCATCCATCTAATATCCAATCTCAGGGGATTAGGCCTATTTACCCTGAATATTTAAAGATCAAAGCCCCACAGAAGATTTGGAGGCCCAGTTCCCATTTGAAATTAATGGGGATTGGGAATGGAGGTTGGAGAGGCCCTGGAGGTTTTTCGCCTTCCTGTAGCATGGGGCACGGGTCACTTGAGGGAGGATTCTCTGCTCCTTGAAGTCTTTAAACCACGATTTGAGGACTTCAATAGCTCAGACATAGGTGAGGTTTTTCGTAGGAGTGGGTGGGTGAGATTCTGTGGCCTCCGTTGTGCAGGAGGTTGGACTAGATGATCAGAATGGTCCCTTCTGACCTTAGTATCTATGAATCTATGAAAATCCCACCCGTGATTACTGAAGATGCAGATGAAGACTCTGGAGCCCAGTTCTGCAGCAAGAGGTGAATTCTGCAGCCTGAGAATTGAAAAATTCACTGGGCCCAGGTGTAATTAAGGAAATAATGTTTATATAACACCCACCTGCCCAGGCTTCCTGCCGCACTAGAGAGAAACCCCGACACAGGTCTGATTGTGAGGAATGTGACAAGGGCCGGCAGCCTGTCAGAAGCTCAGCAGCTGCCCAAGACAGGCAGAGAAACCCCTCTCCACAGTGTCAGTTTCATTCATAGGTTTCCTGGTGCAATTAAATAAAACAAGTAAGGAGAGTCTGTGGCCACATTCCTTTCATGCAGCTGCACAGGCTGAGACCCCATGGGCAGGGCCCCGTCTAGGGATCTGAGTCAGTCACTCTCCCTATCCAAAAAAACCAACGAGTCCTTGTGGCACCTTAGAGATGAACACATTCATTTGGGCATAAGCTTTCGTGGGTTATCACCCACTTCATCAGATGCATGGAGTGAAAAGTGCAGTAGGCAGGTATAAATATACAGTACATGAAAAGCTGGGAGTTGCCTTACCAACAGTGGGGGGGTCAGTGCCAACGAGGCTAATACAGTCCATCCCTCAGACAGAGACAAACAACCCCTCAGGATCTCTATCAAAGCATTCTAAACTACAATACCCAACTGGGGAAGTGAAGAAACAAATTGACAGAGCCAGACAGGTACCCAGAAGTCACCTACTAAGACAGGCCCAACAAAGAAAGTAACAGAACGCCACTAGCCATCACCTACCGCCCCTAACTAAAACCTCTCCAATGCTCATCAAGGATCTACACAGGGCAGATGTAGATGACACTTGGAGGGGGAGATTTTTACAAACACAGAGGAGTTAGGATAACACAGGGATTATGCTCCTAAATCCCTTAGGAGCTTTAGAAATCTCCCCCTTTCTGCATCAGTTGCACCCAATCCGGCCCCAGGTGTCTACAGCAGGAAGTAGGCGGCCCTAAGCCAGGCAGTCCCATGGCCATTCCTTGGAAACACAGGTCCTAGGGAGCAGCACGCAGAAGTTCCCTGTGATCACAGCTGCCCCTGGGGAACCCCATAAAGGGGGATCCCCACTATGAATGGGAAGGTACAGAAAATATCATACAGCCCCAGGTGATAGTGCCTTTTCCAATGAATCTCCACTAGGCTGAGGGACAAGGACGATGGGTGTCCCAGCTGGCCCTTTCCTCGCACCATCTGCTGTAGGATCATGGAGCACATCTGCGGGGGGTAGGGGGGAGTGCCACAGAGACTCTGAGCCCATCACATGGGAGCAGGGAACCTGGTGCAGAGGTTTCCTGTGAGAGCAGATCTGGGCAGGGGGACATGAGTCACTTCCGTATTTGTTAACTTTTTCACATGAGTTTGTGTGAAAGGATACTTGTCTCTGGAGGCAGGAGTTACCGCAATAAAATAATACAGGTAGAACCATAAAACATTCCCTTATCAGGTCAACGGTTGCTTGTGATGGCCAGGGAGACATTAACTGTCTGGCTCTTAGGAAGTTTCATTCTTAAAAAGAGAAGGAAGAAAAGTTAGAAAACTTCATCTAACATTGAACAAGGTAACAATAGTGGCAGACTGGCTCACAAGGGGACAGGGATAAGGGTACAGAACCTCTCATGGGGCAAGCTCTCACTCTGCCTAATGGCCCCCGCTCCTGCTGTCACCCACACTCCTTGTACCCTCTCCCAGTGTCCACCCTTCTCTTATACTTAGCCTGTTCCCTTCTGTCCTTGGCAGATCCAGCCTCAGGATCCCCCCACATAGTCTGTCTGTTCCTGATGCTGGAAGGGGGAATCAAACACTCTTCAGCTCAATGCTTCAAACTTGTGAGCCCAGTTCCGCTCTCATTGGGTGAATGGTTAAAATCCCACTGACGTCAACGGGGGCTGCAGCTGGGCCCCATGTGGGGCCCCCCATGCGATTGCAAGTAGCTCAGTATCACACATGGCACCAGAGAGATGTCGGGGCAAAATCCAGTCACCTTATGCCTGTTGCCCCCAAACTCTCCTCCCTTACAAGGGCAGAATCAGGCTTTTAAACCTGGTGATTAAATGGGGATGTCCCACTTACACTATGTTTATACCGTGTTAGCAGCTCAATGACATGCAGGTTACTCCCCAGTGTGGAAATACTATGATTGCCAAGCAGGGACATGAGATCTTCACCCGCTGCTATTTCTCCCAGTGCCTGGTAAATAATTTACCTGACTAATCTGACTCCAACCCAGTCTCCCCACCTAGTGCAAAGAAACACTGTAACTGAACTTTTCCTGTGACATTGTGACCCAGATACAATGTGTATGACCCTGTTTAACAGCAGGAGAAAGGAGCAGGTGGTGAAGGAAGGAGGGGGACAATGAGTAGAGAGGTGTAAAAGCTGAATATACTCTGTGGTCGGGACCAGAGGTGGATGCATAGCTCACATTCACCAGTGAGTTAAAAGTGCACTGAGAAGATTTTTCTGCTTCAGGAGAGGCAGGAATATCACAAAGCTTATGTAGGCAGTCAGGGTTATGGAAGTTTTGGGAAAATTCCTGCCATTGTAAATGCTACAGAACACTAAGGATTAAAGCCTCTCCCATTTTGAACCTCCCTTTGCTTTCTAGGGCAAGCATCGGCCACATTCTCCTGGCCCTTAGACAGTGTATTGTGGAGAACATTTAGTCCCTGAACTGTCCTTGCATACAGTGAAGGGACTCTGCAGACCGGCAATACAGACAGACTTGCACAACTGATACTAAATTCCATGTTGGCAAAATCAAGCAGATTTTGCTAGCAGTAGCAGTTACTGACTTCCATGGTGTCCTGTGACAATTAGCTACCCCTCCTTTCTAATTGCTCCAAGGGTAGTACATTATAGCAAATGGGGGTACACCTGTCACAATTTTTTACCATTCCCATCCTTTGGTCTCATAGTAGCAAATTATGATAGGGCACCAACCATCTGTCACAATTTGCTACCTCTCCCCCTCTGGTCCAGGGGTAGCTAATTGTGAAGGATTAGGTCAGGCAGCTCCAGTTCACATGGAGGATGGTCCTCTGGGCTCCTGACTCCTTCATTGGCCTGCCTACCCTGTCAATCAGGTTGACTTGGAGCCTTGGCCTCTCCCCATGGCCCTGAGGACTGCCAGTCTTAGGATCTTAATTTCTCTTCAGCCTTTCCCCTTTCTTTCGGGAGAGTGCCAAACCTCCACTATGTTTCAGTACAGAGCCAACAACCCCCGTACATTCCCCCTTTCTGTCACATCCAGAATGTCCACACCAACACATCCAGGTCCCATATTAACAACATTTACAAGCATTTTTTTTTATAAACATTTAACATATTTAACATTCTATGTCCACTTCTTTATCTTATACATGATAGCATACACTAATACAATGCACAAAACCAATAACATAATCATCTGTAAATTTAACAGGTGGTTCACCTTTCTTAGTTCCCTGAAACCATCTTAACACTAGTGGTTTATTACCCATAGTTTCTATTCCCGGTCCCCGTGTAACACCGGGTCAATTTGAGGGATCTGGCCATTTTCAGCAGGGTTTGGGTTTGCTCTACTCTATTCCCCTTGGGACTCAGTTTATGTGACTAGAACCACACTCACGCTGGTATCAGTCTCCATGCTGATCTGTTCCTCCTATGGTCCCTAATCAGACTAAGAGTGCAATGTTTTAGCGGGTCCCTAGGCACTACTCTCTCAGGACCTCCTCATTCAGGCCGGATGGTGTAAACTGGCAGATCGGGGTTGGTGTGAGCAAGTACAATGTGGAGATTTGACTCCCCTTGTCCTGTATTTTATTACATCCCCAGTGTCTATGGTTACGAACTAGGACACGATCAGCAGGTCTGATGAGAGCCCCACTGGTCTTGTGATCAGAAGTCCTCTTCCTACTTTGGGCTGTGTCTTGAGTTGTGCTGGGAGCAATTTCACAGATTGTCTTCAGCCTGTCATGGTGATCTTTAACCCAGTCCTCCAAATTGGTCAGCTCATCCTTAGAAAAGATTTTTTGATGCTTCTCTAGCAACATGCTTAAGGGCTAGTCTACACTAGAAGCTCTATATCTAGTAAAGACACTCTATGCCAATGGGAGAGAGCTTTCATGTAGGCATAAAACTCCACCTCTATGAGAGGCTGTAGCTAAGTCGGTGGGAAAAACTCTCCCACCAATACAGTGCTGTCTACACTGGTGCTTAGATCGAAGTAACTTACATCGTTCAGGGGGGTGGCTTATTCACACCCCTGAGCGATATAAATTATACCAAAGTAAGTGGTAGTGTAGACAAGCCCTAAGTTAACCATCTGTGACAGGAATCAATCCTTGGAGCTCTGCTTGAACTGCAACTGGCAATTTGTTCTTCATTCTCTCTTCTTGTCACCCGCAGCTCATCTTCATTCTTTTCAAAGGTCATCTCCACCTGAGGAACCACTTTCTCAGGCCGGTGTACCTCAGCAACTCTAATTCGAGGATACAACCCCTCAGCCTTCACACTTGAGTTTAGAAGACTCACTGGTATTCTTCCTTCAATGGCATTTGTCAGTACATTGGCTGGCCGGAACCCATTAGGAGGCTTGCCCAAGATGCAGGCTCTACAAGCACTTGATATCCAGCCGTATTTCCTGGTACCCAGCAGCATTCATCAAGGATCTTCCTTCTCCAAGGAGGAATAGCCACTTTCTGTCTTCCAGCCACTTTCACATTTCCAATCTGCCCCAAGGGGCCCAGGGAATGGCTTCTCTCGGCTCAAGCCAGTACCCTACCCTGCACAGCATTCTTCTTAAAGTGCCCATGACAGTTCATCCTCCTGGTTCCTTCTCCTGGAAACAGTAGCTTCTTCAGCTCACTAATGATGTGCATCCCTAGAATCCCTGGGACTCCATCTCCCATATGATTTCCTTCAGAGACCTTGTCTTTCCAGAGGAAAATGCATTTTCCTGGCAGTGTCTGACCCACGTACTCTGTGTCTGTTTCAAGGCACCCTACCACTTGGATTGTCATTCCATTAGCTGCTGTTAGACGTACAAACTGTGTGCTGTTCATGGTCAGCTCCTTGTCCTTCAAATATTTTTGAAAATGCGACTCAGTAATGATGGTGACTTCTGAGCCAGTATCTAACAAACATCGGGTCTGCACCCCTGCTATAAGTGCTTCAGCAGTTAAACAGTCTCCAAATGCTCACTCACAGAAGTCACTAGATATACTGGCACTGTTCATGTTTCTTCCAGCACTGTCTGCAGAGTGATTTTCCACCAAGGACAGGCCTAGGAATCCTTCTGCCACTGCTTGGCCTTCTACTGTAGATGGGGCACCAGGAATGAGTTTTGGTTTTGAGTGCCTGGCACTCTGGTCTCCTTCTCAGTGGACATTCTCAGCTAGTATGCCCTGGCCCTTCACAAGCGTAGCAAATGTACCATAAGACAGTTTATGTCAACCTAACTATGAAGGGCCATATAAAAGGGAGCAGCAGATCAGGGAAGAGGGTTGTTGGGTTGAGCTGCTACTGGGAGCTGGAGGAGAAAGGACTGCATGCCAAAACATCCCAGAATGGTGCTCACTTTGTTTTGCAACTTATTAATTTGTTGACTCATATTTAGTGTATGATTCACTCTAACCCCGGGATCATTTTCTGCAGTACTCCTTCATAGGCAGTCATTTCCTAGTTTGTATTTGTGCAGTTCATTAGTACTTTGGCATTTGTCCTTGCATTCATCCATTTATTTCAGACCATTTCTCCAGTTCTGAAGATCAATTTAAATTCTAATCCTATCCTCCAAAAGCACTTGAAACCCCTCCTAGTTTGGTGTCATCTGCACATTTTATAAGCATACTCATCCACTCCTTTATCTAAGGTCATTAATGAAAATATGCAATAGTACTAAACCCAGGACTGACCTCTGCAGGTCATAGACCTGCTAGATATGCACCTCCCATTTGACAGTGAAGCAACTCATAATTATTCGAGTATGGTTTTACACCAGTTGTGCACTCACCTTACAGTATTTAATCTTGATCACATTTCCCTAGTTTCTTATCAGAAGGTCATGTGGTGACTGATCATATGCCTTACTAAAATCAAGACATATCTTTTCTGCTCCTTCTCCCCATTCACTAGGCCAGTAACCCTGTCAAAGAAGGAAAAATAGATTGGTTTGGCATGATTTATTCTTGACAATCCATGTTGACTGTTACTTATCCATTTATTTTCTTCTAGGTGCTTATAAATTGATTGATTATTTACTCCATTATCTTTTTGGATGCTAAAGTTATCTGACTGATCTATAATTCCCTGGGTTGTCCTTGTTCCCCTTTTTAAAGATAGATATGATGTTTGCCCTTCTCCAGTTCTTTGAGACCCCATCCATCCTCCATAAGTTCTTGAAGATAACTGTTAATTGTTCAGAGATCGATTCAGCTAGTTCCTTAAGTAATCTAAGGCTACATCTACACTTGCAGCTGTAGGGCACCTGGAGTTAAACCTGCCCTTAGAGACAGAAGCAGGGAAAGCGCTGTACTGTTCATACTGTCAGCTCCAACCGCAGGGTCATGGCCACCTTTGTGGCACTTGCGGCGGCTTTTGGAGCAGTGCATTATGGGCATCTATCCCACAGAGCACATCTTCCCATTCTGACGCTGAGGCAGGTGGAAAGGGGGAGGGGAGTCGCAGGGCATCCTGGGTCCTGTCTCAATGCCCCGTTGTGCATCGCTTCGCATCCCAGCAGTCCATTCGCTTCCTTCTGCATTTGATGCCATCTTTTAACGGTTTTTCTGCTGCACGCTCTGTCTTGGAATGGATCCCGAACTGTTCAGGAATATGCTGATGGGTCTCGCCAGCATGTCATGAATGGCAGTCGAGTTATTCCTTAAACTACAAAGTGACAGTGAGGAGTCCGACGAAGAGGTTGACATGCATAACACATACGATATGAGATTCCTTGTGGCATTCACGGACATGCTGATCACTGTGGAACGCTGCTTTTCGGCTCAGGAAACAAGTACCGAGTGGTGGGATTACGTCGTCATGCAAGTCTGGGATGACGAGCAGTGGCTGCAGAACTTTCGGATGAGGAAAGCCACTCTCATGGGACTGTGCTGAGCTTGCCCCCATCCTGCAGTGCAAAGGCATGAGATTGAGAGCTGCCCTGCCAGTGGAGAAGGGTGTGGTGATCCCAATCTGGAAGCTGGCTACTCCAGATTGGTCACTAACCAGTTCGGAGTGGGCAAGTCTACCATTGGAGTCGTGTTGATGCAAGTGTGCAGGGCCATTAATCACATCCTGCTCAGAAGAACCATGACTCTGGGCAACGTGCATGACATTGTGGCTGGGTTTGCACAAATGTACTTCCCTAATTGCAGAGGGGCGATAGATGGCATGCATATTCCAATTCTGGCACCAGACACCTAGCCTCCGAGTACATTGTGGATTACCATGGGCGTTTCACGGCCATTAATGCAGGCTGGTCCGGAAAGGTGCATGATGCACACATCTTTCGGAACATGGGTCTGTTCAGGAAGCTGCAAGTTGGGACTTTCTTCCCGGACCAGAAGATCACTGTAGGGGAAGTCGAAATGCCCATTGTGATCCTTGGAGACCCAGTCTACCCTTTAATGCCATGGCTTATGAAACCTACACAGGGAGCCTTGACAGCAGCAAGAAATGGTTCAACAACAGGTTGAGTTAGTGCAGAATGATTGTTGAGTGTGATTTTGACCGTTTAAAGGCCCACTGGTGATGTCTATGTGGGAAGCTGGACCTGACCAATGACAACATCCCTACGGTTATTGACACGTGCTATACCCCCCATAACATTTGTGAAGGGAAAGGTGGAAGCTTCATTCTGGCATGGACCACTGAGGTTCCATGCCTGGCGACTGAATTTGAACAGCTAGACACCAGGGCTATTAGAGGGGCACAGCGCAGGGCTGGCAAGGATTAGGGATGCCTTGAGGCTGCAATTCGAAGCTGAAAGCCAGTAATGTATGGTGCCTTGCACAGGAGTGCAGTGGTTCCAATGCTAGTAGGCATCTGTGTTTGCTACGTACGATGCACTGACTAGCAGTGCCTGTTGCTTTCTTGGGCTCTGCTTGCTTTTCATTAATGCAATAAAGAATGTTTCCAAAACAAAAAAATCATTTATTGCAAAGAAACACAACTGCTAGAGAAACAAACACGGCATGACACATCTGTACTGTATGGGAGGAGGGAAAGGCGTGGGGTGGGGAACAAAACAATCCCAGATTTGCGTATGTCCTGGTATCATATTCAGCCTTCCTGTCTGTGTGGTGCACTTCAGGCTGGCTAAACTGCATGGGGATGTGGATTGAGTGCAGTGGGTAAGGGTTGGGGTTTGAATGGGTAGACGGTGAAGGTAAAGGTGATGGAGGCAGCTGGTGGAGATAAGAAACCGGATGTTGTGGACAGTAAGTTGGTGGTGACACAGGTGTGCAAGGGAAAGATGTTTGAGACAGGGGCTGTGGGGGCAGGGGGCAGGTGGAGATCTGCTCCATGCAGTGCTATGAGTGCCTGCATTGAGTCCACTTGGTGCTCCATGATGCTTAGGAGACGCGCCATGGTTTGTTGCCAGTGATCTGCATTCTCCTGCCGGACCCTCCTTTCACTCTCCTGACACTCTTGTACTTTTTCATTTTCAGTAAGGGACTGATGCATGACTTCATGCAGAGGTCCTTGGTTCTTCACGGCCGCTCCCTGAGGCTGCGCAGCCGTTCGGCCATTGATAACAAGGACGGCTGGGATCTCAAGGTTGCATCCGTAAAGCCAAAATGCAACATTTTACAGAGGCAGCATTGTTAACACTAGACAGAGCAATGATTTGGCCAAATTTAAACACAAGCACAACTCACACATTGCAACAAACTGCCTGTCCCAAGGCGAGTGCACATAACCCACAAGAGCCCCGAAATGGTGAGTAACCACAGGAGCAGAGGGGACTGATTGTTCCAGGGCTGTACTGTCCCCTGGGGTCCTGTTTCTTGGGGAGAGCCAACAGCTGCAGGGGGCCCCTGTACTCAACACTGTCCCCACATTTTCCACAGGCTGGGTTCATCCTGAAAGATATCTCGCTGCTGAGGGTGACCTGGGAAGCAAAGGAGGGTCTTCTGCAACAATGCAGCTTCCGCCCTGGCCCTTATGTGGCTTGCCTGTGTGCAGCACCGGTCCCCCCATCACTCATGACACAGTGGCGCAGACATGTTACCCTTACTGGGACAAGGAGCACGATTGCTCTGCTAAGGAATTTGCACAAGCGGATTGCTCAGCTTCTGTATGAGACCTTCGATGAGATCACTGAGGCTCATTACTGCGATGTGAGAGAGCAAATCAATGCCCTATTCTGCATCTAGGCATGCATGCAGCCCCAAGCCTTCTTTCTGCAACCCTCCTCGCCCCAACAGCCCGCGCCCAACAACTCCCTTCTCAAAATAAAATCCACTTACTGGGTCCCTCCATTGCTGTTTGTTCTTCCCCAAGCACCATCTGCTGTGACTGGCTACCTTCGTCCGGGCTTGAAAACAGCTCCTGGCTGCATGCATCTAGGGATGCTGGGCCATCCTCTGGCTCTGGGGCCCCCTCCTGCTCAGCACCCTTGCTCCCGCTTTACTCCTCCTGGATCGTTGCACTCTGGGCTGGCACGGCCTCTGAAGTGTCCATAGTGGTCTTCAGAGTGGAGGTGGTATCACGTCCAGCTGTTTGTAGAACCGGCAGGTTGTGGGGGCAGCACCAGAGCGGCGGTTTGCCTCCCATGCCTTGTGGTACGTGTTCTGCAGCTTCTTCACTTTAACCCTGCACTGCACTGCGTCCCGGTCATGGCCCCTTTCCATCATGGCCCTTGATATCTGCCCAAAGGTGTCATAATTCCTATGGCTGGAGCACAGCGGGAACTGGACAGCCTCCTCTCCCCAAACACTGATGAGGTCCAGCACCTCGCCATTGCTCTATACTGGGAATCACCTGGCACGTGGAGGCATGGTCATCTGAAAAGATGCGCAGAGAGCGCTCCACACCTTGCTGAGCAAACAGGAAGGGGACTTTCAAAATTCCCAGAGAATTTAAAGGGTGGGTCTGATGGTTGGTCACTTGAGGGCAGGGCAGTAGAGTTCAAACTGATGACCAGAGTGGCTAGAACAGGCATTGTTGGAGACATCCTGGAGCCGGTAAGAGCGCACTAATAGACCAGGGCATCCACACTGGCACCGCGGTGCTCCAGCGGGGGCACATCAAATGTTATGGTTTTCATGGAGGTGGATTACCAGGAGCGCTCCAGCTGTGGAGTCCGGGCACTCTAAGTGCCTTGCCAGTGTGGACACCTCAGGATTTACAGTGCCTGGGGCTGATTTAATGTGCTCCAACTTGCAAATGTAGACAAGGCCTAAGGTTAATTTTGTCAGGCCCTGCCTACTTGAACACATCTAAATTATCTAAATATTCTTTAACCTGTTCTTTCCCTATTTTGGCTGGCTCAGGGCTCAGACAATCTGTTGTATTGGTTGGACAAGAAAACTCATCAATTATCCTAGGTCTCTAGCTGAGAGTCTGTGCAGCGCCCAGCCCTGCCACACCCCTCACAAGCAGGTAAGTGTGAAACTTACTTTCCCTCACCCCCAGGAGACAGAAGCCTTGGAGGACAGTGGCTTTACATGCAATTTCTTTTTATTTTACTGATTCTGAGAGAGCAGGAGAAACAGTGCAGAGCTGAGTGTCACCTGCCAAAGTGAGTGGGTCGGCTCCAAATCTGTCACTCACTGGCACTGCTGGGGATGTTTCTTTAAGAGGATTTTGATCCTTGTACTTTACTCAGCATGTGACAAGAATTTCTGTTTCAATAACTTCCCAGCTATCTTGTTACTTTCATTTCTGAAGCTGGTGGGAGCAGTAGAAACGGGCAGCGATTCCATTCAGTTACAAATGCATTAAATTAACAAAAGACACAAATGAACAGGACAGAGTCAAACTCCTTGGCTCTGTATCTCCTGTGCTGAATGGACGAAATGGCCTCAGCAAAGGGAGGTTTCACAGAAAGCAGGAACTCTCCCTAGGGGATGGCTGTGGATGCTAGAAAAACTGAGAGCTTCCCAAGGACCCTGAAGCTGCTTGGAAGTGTCCCTGCAGGACTCAGCAGGTAAGGGGGCTTCCATCCCTAGAACTACAGACTAGCTTGATATTTCCTCATCCACACACTCACTCAGATGAGCTGTCAGTGTCACAGGACCCCTCTCCCAGGTTTGTCAGGAGTAAACTGCTGCTCCCATACTTTGAGTGTAAATTTGACTGCAGAAATGCACACACGTGATGATCTGTTATAAATATAGGGGGAAAGGTAGAAACCTTTATGTATACCAGCCCATTCATTTAGCCATAAAGACCTTCTTCGCTGTTCTTCTGAATTGCTTTACCTGTAAAGGGTCAACTGTTTCCCTGAAGATGCTTAGAAAAAAACCACAAACGAGGAAGGAGTTGGCCGAGAGCTGAGACCCAATGAAAATCAAAGATACATTCAAATCAGGGGAAACAGTTTCCTTTTCTCAGCAGTCTTTGGTTTTGGTCTGGGTGTTCTCTCTCAGAACTGAGAGGAAGCCAGCAGGTACAAAATCTCCTAAAATCATACCTGGAATAATCCATCTAAAACCACAGAAATGTGGGTAGGGTAAAAAAGGTTTAGATAGATGCGATTAGGCTATTTGTTTGTTGGGCTTGTGTTTTTTTCTGTGCTTTTATAGGATTTTTTCATCTTTTTCTTTTGGTAACCAAAGCTGAGCCCAGAGAGGAATTCTCTGTGTGTGTTAAATTCTAGCACTCTGTAAAATCTATTACCATTGTGATTTTTTCAGATGTGGTTCTTTATTTTGTTCTTATAATAAAATTTACTTTTAAAAGAATCCTTTGATTCCAAAGTCCTTAAAACAAAGGGTTTGTCTGTGCTCACCTTGATAAGGCAACTGGTTGGTATTTTATTATTAAGCATCCCCAGGAAAGGGGGTGAAGGGCTTGGGGGAATATTTTGGGGGGATAGGGATTCCAAGTGATCCTTCCCTGAATATTTTGTGTAAATCACTTGGTTGTGGCAGTGATACCTGTCCAAGGCAGAGGACTCTGTACCTTGGAGGAGTTTTAACCTAAGCTGGTAAAATATAAGATTAGGGGGTCTTTCATGTGGGCCCCCACCTTCTGCACTCAAAGTGCCAGAGTGGGATGATCAGTAAGTGTTTGATTTTGGTAACATCATAGTGTGCTTAGTCCATTCCAGTCACACAATGAGGCAGAATCTCTGCCCCACAGAGCTTCTAGCCTGAAGATTGAGAGAAGGTTTTCCCCTTTGCTGGTTCATTGTACTTTAGCAGAGCCCGGGGCCCTGCAGTAGAGCTCATTTGCTTTTTCTGTTTTGCTGCCTGATGTGAGCTGTAGTTAGTGAATTGCTTCCTTAAGTGATGTTATTGGCCCTATGTGACTCCCCTTCCTTACCACCGGATGGATTCATAAGAGGACTTAGGTGCCTGTCACTTTAAGTACCTACAAAAAAATCCCAGAATCAGGACACATTGGGATTCACAAAACTCTGCTCATCTGCGACCAAACCCTGCGGTGCCTACAATCACTTAGTGCCTAAATTTTTGTAGTAACAGTTTACAGGTGCTTATTTTTCTGCCTCTGAGCATTTTCTCTACTCAAATCTTCCCAAATGCTCAAAGGTTCACTCCCTTCCCCAACCAAGGGGTAAAGACACCCCAAGGCTGCAGCCAAGTCGGCTGACATATGGAGGAAGGTGATTTCACCTTGGAAGATGAGTGAGAGGGGGTAGTGGCAGGTTCCCATCTCGGTTTCAATCCTCAAGGCATTGGGGTGGCAGGAGGCCCATGAAAACTCCCCATGTGCACCCTGCTAGTGTCATCCAAAAGATAAGGACCAAGGGAGGATATGAAACTGCTCTGAACTGTGTTGTGAAAACGGTATGTTTGAGTAAAGAAAGTCTGTGCTGTAAGAATCTTGAAATTGCCTGGTAGAAAAGCTACCAAGTGGATGGGAATTTGCTTTTGGCATCTATGGAAAACATCTGTGGTTTTACCTGAACTTGGAAAGTACCTGGGTCCAAGGTAGCAGGAGATTTGAACATTCCCAGGTCACTGGTTGAAGAGAGCTCACTCAGTTTGATGTCAAAGGGGAAAGAAATGTGACAAAGTGGGAATTGTCTGTAATATTTTTATGAACTATCTGTATGATTCTGTACCTATCACCTTGGCAGCGCTATCCACTGGGGGAAAGAATTGATTTTCTCCCTGGGACATGGTAGATGAAGGTAGGTATCTCAAACATAGAGCTGCTTGGACTTTCTGGGCTGGAATCAACACACTGGAATGGTCGACCCTACAGAGACAATGGAAACCACAATGGCTAAATATTAACACCTTGCTGCAGGGGCAGCTGAACATGGGAGCATAACATGGCTGTGTCTGGAGAACAAAGAGGAGAGGTTTCAAGGTTAGGTTAGGAAGAGCAGGGTACGCAGACACAGAGCACTGCTGGAATGGGGAGACAATGAAGACAGGGCAGGTAAGGATGGGCCTGTGACAGCCTGGCTCCCACGCAGAGGAACCATATCCTATGCCTACCTCTCTTATTCTAACCCAAAGACTTTCAGATTCTGCATACCTGGTGACCAATAAATGGTTCTCTTGTTTTGCAAAGGCTGCCTGTGCCACTATAAATACTCACTGAGACCTCTGATCCCTGAAGGGGCCCAGTACAAAAGTCCTGCAGGAGTCTGGATGGGCTGGATTCACTACAGGGAGCCACGTAGAGAGACAGGGATCATCCAGTCTTGGAGCCTTGGAGGCCATGGGACTGCCCCAGTAGAACTGTGTGGGTCCTTGGGGCCTGGCACACTGAAGGGGTCACTGCCAGGAGACTGGTTACAGGCTGGGTATAGACCAGACCCTGTGAATCTGTGGATCCTTGGCAATGCTGCCAGGTGTTTGTGAGAGCTTTTGCCCAGCATTGTGTTTTTAATATCCATGTCACTGCACTGAGATAACAGAACAAGGCAGCGACAGATGAAGAGGGAGAATCCTTGGGCCAGATTTGGTCAAATTGGTGCATGGAGTGGTTACAAGTAATGAGGCATAAAAGTCAAAATTGGTTACAAGAAAATAAAAGTAAAATGCAACTAACGCATAATTTAACAAGTTAAGTGAAGTCAAAGCAAAGGTCTCTCTCACCACATATTCCTGCAGTCTTACTGGCTGAATTCCTTTCAGTCAGAATCCCTCCAGTCCAGTGCTGCTTCCTTTCCTTTTCAGTGTTGTTGATGCCCTGGGTAAAGAGGAAGGGAGAGAGTGAAAAAAATTGTATAGAAAGGGAGAGCAAATGCCCCAAGTTCTCTCCATTTGATTTTGTTGATACCTGACTGAGGCATTGGCTTGCCTTTTGTCATTGGAGAACCATTTTGTGACCTCTCTCCAGATTTGGAATATGTCTCAGTAACATCATACAGTAGAATCTTATAACTTTACTTACAATGTTGCTATGCATATTTTACCAGGACAATAATAATCAGCAAATTATGAGTTTTCAAATGATACCTCATGAGGCATACTTAGTACAAGATTTATCAGAGTCCTATGAAAGGGGTGAACATAGGGGTGGAGACCGTTACAGGCACCATTGGTGCAGTGAACTGGAAAGACTGCCTGGGTCACTGTGGGACTGACAGAGACATTGGAGGACTGTACCCCAGAAGGGGCAAAAGTGACCAAAGAGCTAATCCCCAGGGTGACCAGGAGGAGGTGCCAAACAAGGGGTGAGTGGAGCACCCCATGACAGAGTGCTCAAAGAAAGACTTTGGGGAAGAAAAATTGGCCACTGGCCTGAGCTTCACCATCATACCTGCCAACCCCTGCATCTCATAGGATCCCAGACCTTTCTCATCTCAATCCTGAGGGATGCCCTGACCAGACCAGGCCAGAGAGAGGGACCCTGATGGCATCACCACCTCCACTGGCTCCAGATGAATCCCAAACACCACCTGGGATGTGAGATTCTGAGTGTCTCTCTCCAGTTGCCCCCAGGTGTCCTTTTCCTTCCCTAGCTCATGTTTAATTTCTTATTTCTCTCCTTTTCCTTCTATCTAATAAGAGTCTGGCTTAGCCTGCCAAGACTCCATATTTTGCAACACTGCTGTGTGCTTGTTAAAGCAATGCCCTAAACAGCCTGCTGCTGGGAAAAAGTTGCCAGATCTCAGAGCCCAGGTCCTACCATGTGCTGGGCTTGTGTTTCTCCAGCAGTGAAATTGCAAGTGAGGGTCAATGCCAGAGACAGAAGCTGCATTTTCTATCTTTGCTGGTCTTGTCTCTCCCCTTTTGTGTGTGTTTGTTTTGTTTTGTCTTCTTAGCAAATATGACTGGACTTTATCAACAACAGGAACAACAACAGAGTCAGCCCATGTCAGTAACGTCTTCTCTTTTCCTCACAAAGCAGTTATTAATATGTATGCCATGTTGGTCCCAGGATATTAGAGAGAAAGGTGGTGAGAGGTAACATATTTTATTGGATCAACTTCTGTTGGTGAGAGAGACAAGCTTTCAAGACACACGGAGCTGTTCTTCAGGCCACCATCTTTATTACCATAATTTATTACCATCTAAGAGACTGTCAAATAAGAGGCTTTTTTTCCTTTTAAAAAACTCTCTCCAGCTAAAGGGAAAGGAAACAAGGGATGTTGTTAAATGAAAGTCTAATTTAATATTTATATTTCATATGTTTTAACTGTTTTTCCTTCTTTTTCAATATCTTTAATAAAAGATTGAAAACATTTGTTATGGTGCATTTGCCATGGTGCTAAGCAGGCTGAGGTCTCTGTATACCAAATCCAAGACCATTTTAACTGTTTAATATTGAACAGTGACTGGGGCATGTTAATACCTTTGACTCTTTGGGTCCCTATGGGTACGTCCACACAGCAATAAAAGATTTGCAGCAGTAAGTCTAAGAGTCTGGGTCAACAGAAAGTGTGGACATACCTTATATTACCGCCAAATTTATACAACACTCTTATTCCAGAAGACAATTGCATTGTTTCTGTTTACCCAATGCACTGCAGAAGTGGGCTAACACACAGACAAGGCATTCTCGTTCCGAAATTAGAGTGTCCACATATGGATTTATTCTGGAATAATCATTAACCTTAGCACAGGTGCAGCTCCAGGGAGCAAGCACTAGTGCAGATGGGCTGCCAGCTACTGCTGGCATTTTAATCTCAATGATGTTTGATTCTGCTTAGAGCTAGTGCAAACTAGAGTTATGGGGAGAATCCCTTCCCAACTCCATGCATTGCACACCAGGATGGGCTAACCCTTGTGCCAATCAGTGCACATCTGATTTTGTTTGTTTCTTCTGTTCTCAGACCCAGTTACCATGATGGGGAAGGTTCCCTCATTCTCTGTCAGCTCCACAGTGAGCTCCGCTCTGCCTGGCTATGTCGCTCTCTGCCTCACTCTACAGGTTCACAGGCTGGTGTTAGGTAGGAGCACCTGCCTCCTTACTGGGTTTGCTGCCTGTTCTCACACAGAGCTCTGCTGCCCTGCAGCTCCTCGCACATACAAAGAGAAGTGACCATGTCACCTGTTCCAGGGTCATCCACACTGGACACCCCCATAGCTCAGGGCACACCCAGAATATCCCTCCTCCTAACGTTGTCTGGTGGACTCCTGCCAGCCAAACCCCTGGGTGAAAACTCCCATTGACTTCAGTGGGGCCTGGATTTCTCCCCTGGATTTGGTGTCTCCACTTCCCTTATGGTCCTTGCTTTAATCTAGCACCAGCCTCCTCTCTGCCCCTTCCTGCTAGCATGAGAGTGTGTCCCCCACCCCATGCTCCTCCTGCCACCTGGCACATTTGCTGACAAAAACCTTCATTGACGCAGAGTTACGGTTACCAGGGGTATCACCTGCCCTTCCAGAGCGTCGAGTTCAGTAAAACTCAAACCGCTGAAAACCAGGACATACGGAGTTAAAGCACATGCCAACGCAACCTTAACTCTGCCACATCCCCTCCCTCCCTCCCTCCACCCCAGAGCGCCTCCCTGGGGAGCTAGCCCATCCCCCTGCTCACACCACCACGGCTACACTTTCTCATGCTAGCTCAATCAAAGCTTGTGGGTGCACGTCTCCCCACACTGGAAATTACAGCTCCAGCTGTAGTCATCCCCATCCAATGTTACCAGCTCACAGAATTTTATCACACGTCTCATGACATTTGATGTGTTTCTTAAAGCCACAGCTCCTGGAAGCCTGTGATTAGGTGAGAATCTCAACTTTCGTTTTGTTATAAAGTAAGTTTCTGTCCCTTGTGGTTACAGATAAATGCTTGGAAACATGACCCAAGGGAACTTTAAAGGTTCAGAATCAGAAAACAAAGAACAACCCCAATTTTATGATTTAAAAAAATCTCTTTATTTTTAAGCCAATCTCATGATTTGGATGGGAGGCCTGACTTGGTAATATGCATCCTGCTGCACTCACATTCCTGTGTGTCTTGGTTCCTCTCCACTTTAATTTTCTTTTCTCCCTGACTCATTTCACAGCACAGTTCACAGTGATTGGACCTGAGCATCCAGTCACTGCTTCCCTAGGTGGGGTGGCCATCCTGCCCTGCCACCTCTCCCCCAGGATGAGTGCTGAGAACATGGAGGTGGCATGGTTACGATCCCATGATTCTGCAGTGGTGCACCTGTACCGTGATGGGCAGGATCAGTATGGAGAGCAGATGCTGGAATATAGAGGAAGAACTGAGCTCTTGAGAGATGACATCACCAATGGGAGAGTTTTCCTGAGAATACGCGATATCCGACCCTCCGATGATGGGCAGTACACGTGTTTTTTTCAGTCCAGTGTCTCTTCTGAAGCAGCTTTATTGGAACTACAGGTGGCAGGTCAGTAACTTATTGAGATACTTTGATGTCTTAAAAAGGGTAATAAGTGGAGTCTGAAGGGTCATTGTGAGATGACACCTGATTTGTCTCATAGTGGGGCAGGTGCTCTGCTGTGGTTAAGGTTGATTCTAGTTCACTGTTTAACAGCTATTTTATCTAAGGGCTCTAAAATCCACACGGATACTCAGATTGTTTTGAAAATTGCTGTGACACATTGGAGTCTGGGACAGGATTAGTGGTCATTAGAGCAAGTAATTAATGAGATACACAAACAGCTCTAAAAAGTGAGGTGATATTGGCATGTTGTGTTTATTACAACTTTTTTGTGCACACCTGGGGCCAGACAATGGCTGATCCTCCCCACACTGATGTCACAAGCTGGGATTGATCTCGGCTTCTTTCTGGCACTCTCAGTGTAACAGTGGTTGATACACAGAGTCCTGTAGCCCAGTGCCTAGTATAAGAATGGGAGAATTGAGGAATTCCCCTGCCCCCCAGGACAGCTGAAGGCAGGAGGCCTGACACCTGAAGGTGCTGCCAGAGAGACCAGCAAGGGCACATGTGTAGCTAGTTCTGTAACCCAGACATTTAGGTCAGATGCAGCGAACACCAGACTGCTGACAGTCCCCATGACAAGAAGACACCTCTGTGCACTTCTACTGGCACAGCCTACAGACCTCAGCAGTGAAATGAGACATATGTAATGATCCCTCAAGGTACATGCACCTCTCCTCATATTGCTGTGACAGCTCTGCCAGCCTGCTCGAATTAATCCCTCCACCAAACACTACAGCGACTCCAAACACAGTCTCCATCATGCCTGTGTATTGTGGAACCATCCTCACTGACTGTTCCCAGCGCTTATTGCCAGCCCCAGGAGGCAGAGTTCAGGTGGCAGGGCTGGGGTGGTGTGTGCTGTTACTTTGTATCTCTTGGGTTTCAGGAGTTTAAGTTTAGCTGCTCTCTGCATTTTGGAAATGCACAAAGCTCTTCTGGGCAGCCTTACTTCTGCATTGGCAAGTAGGCATTAATATGTAACTATAGACTCCTTGGGCTGAGATGGAGTCTGCTCTGCAGAGCAGCTCCAGCCAAGAACAGGCACGAACTGGAACGCAGCGGGGTAACTCCTTCCACCCCAGGGAACAGGGTTAACTGACAGGTTTCAGAGTAGCAGCCGTGTTAGTCTGTATTCGCAAAAAGAAAAGGAGGACTTGTGGCACCTTAGAGACTAACAAATTTATCTGAGCATAAGCTTCCGTGAGCTACAGCTCACTTCATCAAGACTCCTCATAAATCTAGACACAATCTTATCATGACAACCATACAGCAAATACTTTACAAACAGCACCAATAAATTTCTTCAGTACCAAATGGTTCATAGGCCACAGACCCTATGCATTTAAAACATACACTGCTGATTTGGCATTCATGCCACCACATTGCTCTGAGCTGAACCAGCCGCAAGCACCCAGTTCATCCAAAAAGCTGGTATCCGTCTCTTTGTGATTATCTTCTTGATGCAATCAGTAAAAGCAGGCCTGTGAGTATCAACACTCAGGGCAGAGATTGTCACCTCCCCTCTAGGTCTAACTGAAGGCTTTGGTACTTTTTTTCTTTATATTGGGAGTGGAATTGTCTCCACTCTTGGAGATGCCCTACTAAGCATACTGCAAGAGTTCATTAACTTTTTCCTTTGTTCACCTGTGTTACCCACACACTCTAGGACACCGCACCCTTACCCAATTCCTAGGGCTCAGGAGGTACTCTTCTGCAGATTTGCAGGGTCTTTTACCAGTGAAAGACCCTTACATAGTGATATCCTTATCCTTTATTTATTAACAATTATCAAGCAGAATACACACACTAAGCATACAATGCTCACCAATCCTGATCAGGCTGGTGGACTTTCCCTGTTGGCCAGGCAAGGTTAGTCTCATCTGGATTCTGGTTGCTGCCCATCAGTCATGCAGAAGATTCATACCAGCTCTGATCTTAGGCTGTCTTACAGGTGAGTTCTTCTTCCAGGTCTTTTCTTCTTATTCTTCTTCTGTTCCTTCTGCTGGTCTCCTTGGACCTCAGGTTACATAGTGAAGATTGAGTCCTGCTTAGCTTAACCAATCATTTTACTAAAATATTCCAAAATATTCTATGATCAATCCTAAAATACTGTGAAACAATTCTTTAACCAATCATACTCCACCACTTCTGTTGATTTAAATCTTGCAAAATTGGTTATGCAACAGACAGAAACAATGAAAGAACCAAACAGAAACCATACAGATAAACAATAGAGAAGTAGGGACAATAAAGGCAAAACAGTAACGAAGTAGAGGTTTCACACCCAAAACTATTGATAAGTGATTCCATGCCGGACAGAATGCCATCAGGCTAAGTTTTCTTTAAACATCTTAAGAGATTCCTTGCTTATCTGGTGATAGTGGGCACTATTAGGAGAGGATCATCTTCTTAACAGCCCGATATTACATTGTTTTAATGTAATTTAGATGGAATGTGAGGATGGGACTTTCTGCTTCTTGGCTCATGGCTGCTGCTCTCCTAATGTGGCTGCGGAAAAAAGTTCCCAGACCTTACACTTGCTAATCCCTGACTAGCTGGAATCAGTTAACTGTTTAAAACAAACAGACACTGAAGCACGGGGGATGGGATGGGGGGTTACATATAATTTCCACCATAGGCCCTTTAACCTCAGTTTTTGTCTGTGGCTCTTGGGCATTTCCCATGAGACTGTCGGGCCAAAGCCTTGTGAGTCACACCCCTGGTGGGAGGGGACTCAGTACTTTGTGCTCTTCTGGTCAAGAATCCCATGGGGAAGGCTCCAGACACCCGTCCCGTCTCTGTCTCTCCTGGGAGGTTGTTTCCTTCTCTAGGCTGGTCCCTGTGAAATTTCCAAACTCCCTGAGGGCCTCTCTGCATACACACTGACACCGCAATAGTGAAATCAGTTAGAATTCACACCTGGTTAAGGTACAAGACTCTTGCTTCAGATTAACAGAATTTTATTTCAGTTTAGTTTGTCAGTACTAAAAAAACCAAGTGCAATCTGGTGTGTGAGGCGTGAACTTAACCCGTAATTTCCTTCCATCTAGTGTTTTTGTTTCTGTTTTTCTGAGTGTATTTCCTGGTTTTCAGAGGTACCCGTTTTCTGCTATGCACTTCTGCATTCTGGAAGAGTACAAGGCCCTGCCAACACAACCCAAACTCCCCTATTACAAGGTTTTTTATTTGTGAATTAATTTAAGGCTTGTCTACACATACATGTGCACTGCTTTCGATGAATTAGTGCAAACCTCTGTGTGGACACTTAAATGGGTTTGGAAATGGCTTGTATTGTTTTAGCTTGAGTCAATTTCTTCTTGATTTAAGAGTGGCCATACAGGGATTTGCCCTGGATTAACTAAACCAGTTTAACTAAACTGGAGCAAGTTTGTGCATAGAAAAGCCCTGACATTAACATTTATTTTACTAAAAGAAAAGGAGAAGTGATGAGTGAGCTGTAGCTCACTTCCGATGAAGTGAGCTGTAGTTCACAAAAGCTTATGCTCTAATAAATTTGTTAGTCTCTAAGGTGCCACAAGTACTCCGTTTCTTTTTGCAAATACAGACTAACACGGCTGCTACTCTGAAACCTGTCATTACGCAAGGCAATTTATTTTACTGTATATCAAATAAAAATCTGACCAGATCAACTGATCAACCACACTATGAACTCTCATTCAATTATTAGTTTCATAAGAGATGGCTTTTGATAACAGTGTAATAAAACTTTTGGCTCTTTACTGGGTACTTTAGGATTATCACAAGTTCATTTATTTCTTCTGTAGATTTGGGCTCTGATCCTGACATCTCTGTGGAGGGACATCAGGACGGAGGGATCCGGGTTGTGTGTCGATCATCCGGATGGAACTCACAGCCTGAGGCTCAGTGGAGAAATCTCCAGGGGAAGATCTTACCATCGGCCTCTGAAGACATATCCCAAGAGGCCAATGGCCTGTTTCAAACAGAGATTTCCATTGTTATAACAGAAGAGTCCAACCAGAAAGTGTCCTGCTGTGTCAGGAATCCCCAACTCGACCAAGAGAGAGAGACAGCGATTTTGATATCAGGTCAGTGCCCGTGCATGCCGCACATGGATAGAAAGAAACCCTGCAGACATGGGTGGAGAGTATTTATCATTGTGTCTCCTATTTATTGGTCTGAACCTTCAAAGTGCTGAGCATGTCTTGGAAAGTCCTGAGCAACCTCAGTTCTCTTGGGATATGTCTACATTGCAGTTAGACACCTGATGGTGGCCAGTGCCAGCTGGCTCAGGCTAAGGGGCTTGGGCTAAGGCATTGTTAAATTGCAGTGTAGACATTCGGGCTTGAGCTAGAGACCAAGCTCTAGGACCCTCTAAGGTGGGGGAGTCCCAGAGGTCAGGCTTCAGCCTGAGCCCGAACACCTACACTACAGTTAAACAGCCCCTTAGCCTGAGCCCAGTGAGCCTGAATCATTTAGCATGGGCCAGCTGCAGGTGTCTCATTGCAGTGTAGACCAGGGGTCTCAAACATGCGGCCTGCAGAGCTATTTCCTGCAGCCTGCCATGGGTGCTGACTCCCCCCTCTGCTGCTCCCCCCCCAACCCTCGCCCCCCCAGTGCACCATGTCCCCTCTCCTCTGCCCACCTCCCAGCGCTTCCTGCCACCAAACAGCTGTTTGGCAGTGCTTAGGACTTTCCAGGAGAGAGTGGGGAGGAGCGGGGATGTGGCGTGCTCAGGGAAGGAGGCGGAAAAGAGGCGGGGCTGGGGCACGGATTTGGGGAAGGGCTCAGAATAGGGGCAGGGTGGGGGAGCATGAGCTCTATACTATTCTGGTTTATGCATCATCAACAGAACTTTTGACTCAGTCTAATCCAACCCCCATTTAAGTCAGTGACATTCTTTCCATTGATTTCAATGGGAGTTAGACAAGACCCTAAATTCCAGTTGCAGCATATAGTACTGGTGAAGAAGCATAAGTGAAAAAGAACACTGCTGGACTGAAATTACAAGGTACATTTGCAGACCAGTGTAAAGCGGTTCACTCACCTCAGGAGCACCTCCTTGTGGGTACTCTACCCTTTTAGGCCTCTTGTAAGAATCCCTAATCCAGGACAGAACCACTGGGTGTACTCTCCTCCCGACCTCCTCCTTGTCTCTAGCCAACTCCCTTTCCCTCTAAGAAGTGGCTGCAGACCGCCACCCTGAAGCCTTCTTCATACTGTCACTTTCTGGCTTTATCATCCTAGCCCAGGTCTTCCCCATGCTGGGCTTCATCTTCCATTAGTTCTTATCAATCCCTGACTTCCCTCCAGGTGCAACATATAAGGTTAATTGGCCCTTTCTGGCCCACATTTACCCACTCAGGGCTTGTGTGGGATGAACACCCCATCACAGGCTGACAGAATTTTTTTTAACTCATACAATTAACAAATTAACGTTGCCAGCTAAGTGGCCAAAAATGAAATGATTGTCAAAATTAGCACTGACTTTTTGCATTACAGTTTTAAAAAAGTTAATACATTGACTTTTAATAGCATACTATATAACTCTTCATTTTTTATATACGTTTGTATCGTTGTATGAAAAGGTTTCAGTGATGCAGCCCTCGGGCCAATGTATTAGTCCACATGTGGCCCTCATGGTAATTTGAGTTTGAGATCCCTGGTGTAGACATACCCTTCAACTCCAGTAGGAGCTGAGGGTGTTTAGCACCTTGCAGGCTGGGACACCATTGGCCAGATTTTCATAATAGCTCAGTACCCAGCAATCATCCTTCTTCTCAGTAGGGGTTTGGGAGGGAACACTCCTTTGTTCTTGTGCTGAAGTGAGGACTGTGTTATAATTGTAAGCTGACACTTTAAGAGTGGGGGCTTTCCCAGTCCTGTTTGCAGGCTAGAGGGCTCTGTAGCAAAGCGTGTGAGCAGAATCAGGGCTTGTCTACAGGAACAGTTAGTTTGTGGCAAGCTGGGGTGTAAATCTGTCTCACACTAGCCTGGCACACACTAACTGTCCGTGTTGACCCTGCTATATGCATTAGTGATTCCATAGTGCTCTTTGATCTGCCCCACTTTGAAACGGGATCAGATCAAAGTGCACCAGGGAACTTTTAGTGCAGTGCAGCCAGGTGCACACAGCCAGTTAGGGCATAGCAGGCTAGTGCAAGGTGGATTTACATCCCAGCCTGCCGCACACTAACTGTGCCTATAGACGAGCCACCATAAAGCAAGGTGCATTGAGTTGTGCCCACTGCCTTAGGGAGCAGCCCCCCTGCTCTGTTTTGGGGTTCTTGTGTCTTAAGGTTCTGGATTCTAAGACATAAAGTCGTGTTACACTGCAACCTTCCAGCAGGAGTATTTATGTTTGTATCTAAGGTCTCTGTGTGCTGTGACCATCACAGTTCTCAGTGGGGGTGGGGGAGGGAATTCTCCTCTGTTCTCAGTGAGAGCTGCTGGGTGCTGAGTATTTATGAAAATCTGGGTAATAAAGTCATTTTTCCTGAACAGCACAAGAGAGCCCTGGATATGGTCTGAGCATCACTACTTAGATTACATCTGGAAATACCAGCAATAAAAATTGAGGCCCAAAATAGGCAGAAACAAATCTTAATTTTTAGGAAAAAAGGTTGTGATTTTATGTATTCTTTTCTACCAAATACCTTGGTTACTATCAAATGTTGTATTTGTAAAGCACCATTTTTCTGAGGTCTCATAGTGCTACACTGCTGGTTAGTCTATGATATGCCCAGTATTACCTGATTGCTGTGTTCACAGCACACACACGGAGAGTTACAAATGTAACCCTTCTGCCAGTCAGAGTTGGCAGCAACAAGGGCCGGGTTCAGTATCTAGGGTTTCCGTTCCAATAACACAATGCAAAACTGGCTCGAGCCCCCACCCAGTGTCCTGGGAAAATCTTACACACAACCCTGGGCACCTCAAAGAGGCAATACTTCCCCTCTCGCAAGCACAGAGTCTCGGTGTAGCAGAAAATCTTTAACATGAGGTAAATGACATCAGCATTAAATTGGGAAAACACCACAGCTAGGGTTCATAAATCAGACCATGTGCAAAGACCCACCCCAGCAAATTGGGCCGTGTCCTTTCCCTTTGGTTCTTGAGTCCAGCAAGCCAAAATCACCTGAAGTCCTAAAAGTCCAACAACACAAAAGTCTGTCCCTGGTCAGTGTAGCCCCAGAGTTCAAAAGTTTATCCACCGAGTCTTTCCTCCCAGCCTGGGTGAAAAGCGAAGTGTTAAGGGGCACCTTACATGGTCCAAGGCTGATGGCCCCACCTCTCAGTGGAGTTCTGCTGCAGCCTTCACCACAAGCCACTCCACCAGCCATCCCATGAGCCGCTCCAGTCATCCCACAAACTGCTCCGTTCCACCAGCCATTCTACTCCACCAGTCATCATGCAAACTGCTCTGCCAGCCACTCAGCAATATATCTTCAGGCCCCCCAGTCAACACAGCACTCAGTGATTTCAGCTTATAGTAGGGGAGCCTCAGTGCTAGCGCATCATTAGCCCAAAGTGAATTCAGTTCAGCAGCTTATAACTAGACTCCCAATAGAATCAAAATTAGCTCTGAAATTTCACAGTGGAGAGAGAAGACAATACAATTAGTGCTTCACACCCTCAAAAGGAACCCACACCACCAAATACTTATTTCCAACCTTTCTCAATTCACTGGGTTTTGGAACCCATGTCCCTTGTCTAGTGAGTGCTACTTAGTTGATGGCGAGTCCCTCTGCCATAAAACAGTTCGACTGTCCTTGATTCACATAATCAGGGTTACAACACTTTATTCTTTCTGCCCCAATAACAGAGAAACTGGGGATCCCACAGCAGCCAAAGCATTTGGGCTACTGTGGGCTCATGCTAGGCGGGGTGGGTGTGCCTATGCAAACAAGATCAGCCCCCTGAAGTTCTTTTCCACAGCTTGTCACAATTCACCACCAGATGTCAGGGTAGAGCTCATCCTGACTCTGCTTACACAAACAAAACATAGATAATGTTCCCAAAAGGCTGCAGTGTAACATTGCTTTATTTCTAAGAATCCAGAACTCTAACATGCCACAGCCAAATACAGAGCGAGACAAAGCAGGCTGCTCCTCAAGGCAGAGAGGCAGAACCAAACCCACCCTGCTCTAGGCTGGCTCTTTGCAGACTGACTGCAGAGGACCCAGATGCACGCTCCCTACAGAGCCCTTTAGCCTGCAGTCAGGACAAGGAATCCCCTCAGGATTTCAAGTGTCAGCTTGTAACTTTTACACAGTTTTCAATACATCGCACTAATTATTTAGCAAAGAACCCTCTAGTCAGCAATTGCTCCAAGGCCCAGGGAAGAGGACTCTGGAGGAATTTTTACTCTGAATCTATAGACTCAAGTTTTGTTTTTATTAAAATCCTGCATTAGCATATTTTGGTCGAGACACTCTCATGTAGCTGAGCCCCTCTGAGCACAGGAGAGTTGGGGGTGTCAGGAAGTTGGTCACAACTCTCTGATTCTGAGGGCCAGTATGCACTGGCTGCAGCCTTGGGATCACTTAGAGCAACCTAGGGAATGCCTGAACTTACACTAGTGGGGAGTAGGTGTAGCATAATAGAGCTACACCCAACCCCTTCCTTATCCCCAACACACCTTGTAATGGGGCAAGGCCAGATGGCAATAGAAAAGTAGTCTTATTGGGATCCGGGAAGTGGGTGGGCAAAGCCCGTCCACCGCTAAAGGATCCCCCCGCAGCCTAAAAGGGGAATCCACAGGACCTAGATACCCAAAAAATTCTGGGGGACAACTAATGAAATAACAGGGACAGGAGTGTGGTCAAGGGGTCAAACAAAGGGAACTGGATGGGGACACCGAGCAGAGAACCCCGGACAGCGCCCACTGCTCCTCAAAGGCGTCAAGGGAGTCAGAGGACGCCGCCCAGAGGAACTCTGCCTGGATACGTGAACGGACCGAGAATCGGAAATAGGCCCCACAGTCAAAGGAGACTTCATCGGCCAACCTCCTCACTCTGGTTTTATAGATGGCCATTTTAGCTAGGGCCAGGAGGAGGTTGACCAGGAGATCCCATGACTTCATGGGGCCACGGATAGGGAGCGCATAGATAAGAAGGTGAGGGGAAAAGTGCAACCAAAAGCGTAATAAAATATTGGTGAGGAGCTGGAATAGGGGCTGCAGCCTGGCACACTCCAGGTATATATGTGCCAGGGTTTCCCTCATGCCGCAAAAGGGGCAGGTGTCTGGGATTGAGGTGAACCGCGCCAAGTACATGCCCATGCTCACGGCTCCGTGAAGGAGCCGCCAACTGACATCCCCGGCGGGCCTCGGGACTAAGGTGGAATATAGGCTGGCCCACCGGGGCTCCTCACCCTCCAAACGTGGAAGAGGTCCCCCCATTTTGTATCGGGGTGGGACACGAGGGTGAGGGCATGAAGGGTGTGGAGCACGAGCATGTATAGATGTTTTCTTGGCATGGTTTGAAAGCATCTCTTGCAGCCGGCTTACAATGAAGGGGTGAAGGGGTCAGTTGGGTCCACGGGGCAGGGGTCCAATTAAAAGGTCTGGTGGGCCTGGGGTAGCGGATGGGTGGGGCGTGCCCTCATGCAGGACCCGGTCGAGATAAACCCGAGCAGCGGGCGGCAAAGCAGCTTTCACCTCCTGAAGTATGCGCCTGGGAGTACGAGGTCTGGAAAGCCCCATGTGCTGAGCGAGCGTCAGGGGATCCAGCCAGTCTCCCCGGTCATAGTCCAGGAGGTCTCCGACTCCTGTGACTTCTGCCAGGACCAACCTCTGGTGCACCGAGCAGGACTCCGCCACCTGCACACGGAGCTGGGGGTTGTGTAGCAGGGGCTCCGCGAGGAGATCTGCCCCGTGGTGGCCGCCACGGACCTGGTCGTTGAAAAGAGTTTCCAGGTCCAGAGGTGGTCTTGGTAGAAGACCGGCAGCCCAGAGAGGTCTCGTGGAAGACCTCTCGGATGGAGATAAAGGAGCTGCCAGTCGTATCGGAGCCCTCGGAAGCGGTGCAGGAAGGTGTGCGCCAGTATGCTCCACGCCGGACTACCTGCACCATAAAGGAACCTCTGCAGGGCCTGGAGGCGGAAGACATGGATCTGAGTAAGTGGACATTTCAGGCCCTGCCCTCCCTCCTCCAGGGGTAGATGGAGAACCCCTACAGGGACCAAGTGCAGTCCTGACCAAAAGAACTCCAGAATCGATGTCCGGAGATTGGCCAGGAAACCCGGGACCAGGACCAGGGTGTTGAGCCGGAACCAGAGCATGGACAGGACTAGTTGATTAAGCACCAGCGCTCTCCCTCGAAGGGAGAGGCACTGGAATAGTCCTGTCCATTTCTGGAGATGCTCTATCACCCTGCCCTCTAAATTCTGCCAGTTCTCCGGCGGAGAGGGATGCGTGGCAGAAAGGTAAACGCCCAGATAGAGCAGCGGACCCGTGCTCCACCGGATGGCCTGAAGCACGGGTGGGAGGGAGCTCGCTTGCCGCCAGTCCCCTACCACCAAGCCAGAGCTCTTGACCCAGTTGACCCGCGCGGAGGAGGCTGCCGAATAGATGGCCTGGCAAGCGTCCACCCGCGCCAAGTCGCCCGGGTCCTGAACCACGAGAAGCAAGTCATCAGCGTACGCCGACAGGACCAGCCACAGCTCCGGCTCCCGCAGCACCAATCCTGTCAACCTCCTTCGGAGGAGACAGAGGAAGGGCTCAATCGCCAGAGCGTACAGCTGGCCAGAGAGGGGGCACCCCTGCCGTACTCCTCGCCCGAAGCTGACCGGTTCGGTCAGGGTCCAGTTGAGCCTGACCAAACACTCTGTGGAGGCGTACAGCACCCAGAGAAAACCCACAAACTGGGGTCTGAAGCCAAACAGCTGTAGAGTGCTCACGAGATACCTGTGATCCACCCTGTCGAACGCCTTTCCTGATCCAGGGACAGGAGAGAGAACGACAGACCATCCCTACACCCGAGTTCCAAAAGGTCCCGGACCAAATATAGGTTGTCGAAGATGCTGCGGCCCGGGACGGTGTAGGTCCGGTCGGACCACGTCCGCCAGCACGGACCCTAGCCGCAGCGAGATTGCTTTTGCCACGACTTTGTAATCCATGCTGACGAGCGAGACGGGATGCCAATTTCGTAAATCACGGAGGCCCCCCTTCTTCGGCAATAAGGCGAGCACGGCTCGCCTGCACGAAAGAGGGAGGACCCCGCTCTGCAAAGACTCGGCCCAGACGGTGACTAGGTCTGGGCCGAGGACATCCCAGAACACGCGGTAGAACTCCACGGTCAGCCCGTCCATGCCCGGAGATTTATTGGTGGGCATGCGACGGAGGACTTCCCAGAACTCGGCCAGAGTGAGAGGCAGCTCTAGCTGGTCTCGGTCGCCCACGCTGACTGTCGGGAGCTCCTCCCAGAGCATTCTGCAAGCATTAGGATCTGTCGGATCCAGGGAGAAAAGGCTTGCGTAGAAGGTTCTCGCCCTCCCGCACATCTCCACCGGATCCGTAAGGGGGGTGCCATCTTCTGCCAGTAGGCAGATGACATGTTTTTTAGCCCCCCTCTTTTTCTCCAGGGCATAGAAGAAGCGGGAGCCGCAATCCATCTCCCGAAGGAGACGGATGCAGGATCGAACAAAGGCACCCCGGGCCCGATGGTCCTCGAGGGTCTGGAGCTCTTCCCGCTTCTCCCGGCACACTCCGCAGAGGGGTGGATGCTCGGGGCTGGCGGCCAGACGCCTCTCCAGCTCTAAGACCTCCCATTCCAACTGCTCTATCGCCACATCCCTCCATCGGCTGGCACCCCGGGTGTAGTCACAGCAGAAGAGCCAGGCGCACACCTTTCCTAGGTCCCACCATAGATCTAGATAGGCATAGATGTTGACGAGGTTGACTACGAGCCCTTCCATGCAGATCCGGAGGTGCAGCAGGCGGCCCAGCACAGCCTCGTCGACCCCCAGCATCTCGGGCTGTAGGTCGGGAGAGAACAGGGTCGCCACTCCAGCCGTATGAACTGTGAGATGGCTAAAGTAGATCCTGTCTCCACAATCCAGCTGCCAGCTGTCTTCGGCGGTCGGATCCGTATGGGTCTCCTGCAAGAAAACTACAGAGTACCCCCCTCCTGAAGGAAGGAGAGCACCTGGGACCTGCGGAGACCCATCCTACAGCCGCGGGTGTTCAATGTTGCGATGGTAAGAGGTGCCATGAGGAGGGCTGGGGGGATCCCCGCCGGTAGGGACGCTCGTGGCTCCTGATGGGCCACGCAGCAGTCCGTGACCTACCCCGTAGGTGAGTAAGGAGTCACGGAAGAGGCGGACCCACTGGTAGACCGCGGCGCCTTGCCTCCTGGTCCTTTTACCCTCCCCCATGTGGGCCCTTGCGGCCTGGAGGATTTGATTAAAGTCCCCCCATCACTGGAGAGCAAGCTGTACTTTGTTGTGGGAGCCACAGACGTCTTCTAGAAACTCCCGCAACTCCTCTCGCAGCGCATGGGGGGCTGGGGTTACAGTCTCCTGGTTACTCCCCGACGGGGCCCTTGGTACAGCCCCATGGTCCACCAAGACGGGCAGACAGGGTGCGGACTCCTGACGGGGCTCCTGATGGGTTGGCCCGAACGCTGGGGCGATAGGGGGCGGTGGAGGGAGGATAGCAGCCCCTGGTGGGTCGGGACAGGTAAACACAAAGGCCGCTCCCTGGGGGTCATCGATTGGAAAAGGAAAGGAGACAGTCCCAGGGGCAGCAATAACATCTCGGGAGGTGGACGGGATAGGAACAGGGGCAGGGGCAGGGTTAGAGGCGAGATTCTGGGTGGGGAGAGGGCTCTCAGTGATGCCGGGCGCAGGCTCTATGGTGGATTTGGCAGCCACGGCATCAGGAGGTGGACTCTCTTCTGTAGGGCCCCTTCCGGGAAGGAGGTCAAATGCTCCTCACCAAAGAGGGGTGCCCCTGGTGGCTCAGGTCCCGGCCGCGTGGCACTGGTCGTCGCCTCAACAGGCTCGGCGGCCCTCCACGGGGTGCCATCTGCAGCCGGGTTGATGGAGGAGTCCAGGGGCTCCTCGGAGGTGGGAGCGGAAGCAATGGTTAGGGGGAGGGAGCATGGGGAAAGGGGGGCTGGAGTGAAGTCACCCAGATCAAGACCTGCTGGCATAGGGTCATCCTCCCCTTGGGTGACCAGGGTCAGACCCAGGGCCTCGATCTCCTCATATATGGATGGGAAATCATTTTCCACCACCCTGGGCTTCTCCCCGCCGGCACCTGATGCGACGGTTGCCTCGGGGCACACTGAGGTTTCAGATGGCGCCTCGGGGGCTTTGGGGGGGAGGGACTCCCGTGGAGGGGAGATACTGCCTTCCAGTGCTGCCACGTCTTCCCCAGCCGGCTCTGGTGGATGGAACACACCCGTGGGTAGAGCAGAAGGCTCGGCATCAGTGCCCCCCTTCCTGGTCTTCCAGGGGGCCTCCGCATCAGATGAAAGGAGCGAAGCTTTAGCCTTGCGCTTGCCCCGCTTCCCCTAGACTAGGGCCCAGCCCTCCATGGCATCATCTGAGGGCTGGTTAGCAGGGGTCATGTCAGGGGGCAGAGGCAATGGCTCAGGGACTCGAGGGGGTAACGGTGGGGCAGCACAAGGGAGGGAAGATTCCCCTTGGGGCAGGCCCTCTCTCATGCTCGGCGGTGTCCCTGCCGCACCCTCCTCCACAGGCCGCCCCCAGATTGCAAGCAGTGGGGGCAGGGCTCTCCCGCTCATCTGGGCATAGTTGGGGAGGTGCCCCTTGGACCCGAGCGGGAGTAATGACGGACTGGGAAGGAGGAGGGGTGGTTTCGGGCACCGGGCAGCCAGGGGCGCCGGCGATGACAGGGCCGGTGCCCTGCCGGGGCTTGGGGGTCCCAGATGCCCCTCCTTGCCAGGTCAAGGGCCAGTCTCTCCGGACGTGCCCTATCGCCTGGCAGAGGTAGCACTGGGCCTCCCCCGTGGAGTAATGCACCCGGTAACGGGCCCCCTGGTAGGGGACTAGAAAGGACCCCTCCAGCACCTCTCCGTCACGCGCCACCGGTGGCAGTTGAAGCTGCACTTGCCGGCGGAACGAGAGGACGTGACGGAGGGCAGGGTCTTTGCAGCCCAACGGGAGAGGGCTGATGACAGAGAGAATGGGCTTCCCCAGGGTAGAGAGGGCCGGTAACAGGGCAGCATTGGGAAGAAAGGGAGGGACGGAGGTCAGGACCAGGCGGACGCCCAGGTCCTCTAGCGGCTCCAAGGGGATGAACACGCCCCCTACTGCCAGGCCCTTCTCCACCGCCTCCTGGACGGCGGCCTCCAATGCTAAAAAGAAGACGACCTTGCCATACATTTTGGAGGCCACCAAAATGGCTGTGGGCCCCACCACCCTCGCCAACACCCGCACATAAGTCTCCACGTGGGGCGAGGCGGGCACCAGGAGGCAACGGATGCCATGCTTCCTGGTCATGGTGGGAAAGGGGCCCCGGCTGCTATAGATGGTAGTGGAGGCGGTGGGCAGGAGAGATGACGTAGCAGCAGGCAGGGGAGCTGCCGCCACCTGGGTTTATGCCCTGGGGGCCGGGGGAGGGACACCCGCAGAGCTGGTGGAGGGAACAGCGGGGAGGGACGCCCCAGCCAGTCGTGGGGCCGGGGCATTGGGGGCAGCCCCTGCCATGGAGGGCCTTGTCTTTTTAGTGGAGCCCTTCCCCTTCTTCTTTCCCTGGCCCTTCCTGCCGGCTGGGGGGGGCTCCCCCGAATCTGAGGGGGTGAGAGACGTGGCAGCAGTGGAGGTCACCCTGGTGCCCGTCGCTGCTGGTGCCCCAGCAGAGGCGATGGCAGATGGTTCGGCAGCAGAGGTAGAAGCTTCGGGGGGTGACGGAGGGGCAGGCGTGGGAGGGGCAGCTCGGGCTGCTGGAGGGGGCCCACCCCTCTCATCCCCCGCCATCATGTGTAGGGAGGGAAGGGGAGACACCAGAAGGAGAAGGGGAGAGGGGAAGCAGATCGACCACTCCTCCCCGCTAGGCTGCAGGCAGGGGAGGAGGGCGCCAAAAGGGGTAGGTTGGAATGGGGGCAATCAGGGGTTAGGGGTCAGTCACCGACACAAGGTGGAATTCCGGCTCCTCTTGGTGCACTAGGGGAGGGGGGGGATACAACAACATTCGGGGTGCAGTGAAGAGGGTTGAAACTAAAATGGGGAGTTGCACAAGCGCATGGGAGGGGGCATGGGCACACGGAACAAGGGGCTAAGCGGTCTGGAGGTAGAACAGGGAAACCAAGGGGCTAGCTTCAGAGGCTGGGGCGGGGCAAACAAACAAAGGCTGCAGAAGGAAATGCGCGGGGTAGGCAAACAAACTGAAGCTAGTAAGAGGGGCTAGGACAAAAGGGAGGGCAAAGCTACAAGTGGCAAATGGGGCAGGTAGTAAAGGGCAAAGCTGGGGGATAGGCAGTCTGGGGGGGCACATGTGCCCACGTGCACTTGCACAGGTCTTTTTTTAAGCTGGCTGCTGCTTCTGGCCCAAAGGGTGGAAATAGGGCGTGGCAAGCCAAGCAAGCAGCTGAGTCCAGAGGCAGGAGCTGAGGCAGATGGTATACAGCCAGTGGGGGTGGTGGAGGGGGCAGCAGTGGTGGTAGTAGTGGTGGGGGTTGGGGGGACACACAGATGGATTGGGGGGCAGCTCCACACCACACCCCCTGTGTCCCTGGAAACACAGTCAAGACCCCCACCACAAGAGCACAGTTTGAAAATTACTCAGTCTTAGGCCCCCTCCACGGTGGTCTGCAAAGTCTCTAGGTGCTCCCCCACTGGTAGATGGTCCTCTTCTTCTCCTCCTCGGGCTTCAGCAGCTCCAGCCAGCAGACTCCACAGCAGCAGCAGCAGCAGCAGCAGCAGCTCCAGGAACTCCAGGTGGTGGTCCAGGCAGGCAGAAAGGACCCCTCTCAGGTGGTGGTGGTATCCACAACAGCAGTGGCTGGGGTCCCTCACTCCTCCTCTCTGGGGAGTAGGCTAGCAGCCCTCCCTCCCCGGGGCTGCAGTTGCAGCAGTAGCAGCACCCGAGAGTGGGGGGGTCCAGCAACCAGGTAGCAGAGAACGGGGGGGGGGGGGTGTCTGGCCCAGCCAGGGGAGCAGCTGGAGCAGCAGGGAGAGCTTAGGGCCTAGCAGCAGGAGTAGCAGCTTCCCACCTCCCTCCAAGCTAGAAGGTTATGGAAGAGTCGTGGGAGAGAGAGAGAGAATCGCTCCAGGCTAAACAAATCCCTGGTACCAGGATAAGTGAAATGGAAGCTGCTCCAGATCAATTAAGACACCTGGAGCCAATTAAGAACTTTCCAGAAGGCAGAGAGAAGGCTAGGTTGATTGGGACACCTGAAGCCAATCAGGGACTGGCTGAAACTAGTTAAAAGCCTCCCAGTTAGTCAGGTGGGTGTGGATGTCAGGAGCTGTGGGAAGAAGTTGTGCGGTTGGAGAGGCTGAGTAGTACACACATTATATCAGGCACAAGGAAGGAGGCCCTGAGGTAACGGTGAAGTGGAGCTTGAGGAAGTGGGGGCTGCTGTGGGGAAGTAGCCCAGGGAATTGTATGTGTCATGTTTCTAAAAGGTCAGCTACATAGCTGATACTATTAGGGTCCCTGGGCTAGAGCCCGGAGTAGAGGGTGGGCCTGGGCTCCCCCCTTTGACTCCCTCCCTGATTAATCACTGAAACTGGGAGACAACAGAGACTGTGCAAGGGAGGATAGCTTCTCCTCACCTCCCTCGCTGGCTTATGATGAAAATGGCTCAGTAGACTGTGACCCTTGTCTCTAGAGAGAGAAGGGTTACGTGGAGGGTCACAGTGATCCTCTGAGGCTAGCAAAATCTGCCAGGAAATGTGGGACCCAAGGAGACAAGGACAGAGCTTTGTCAGAACTCCCTCCCATTAATTAACCATGTTCAGTAACCAGGCTAAAGCTTGGGCTTCCATTGGCTTAATAATAAAGCATGAAGGAGCCACATCTCCCTGTGTATTTCCCTGTGAGATTCTTTTAACTAGTCACAGTGTCATTACCGTTGCAGTGTCCTGCCTTCATTCTGTAGTGTTTGCTCCCTAGTCAATGGCACTTTCTCTTGCAGAGCTGTTTTTCCCGAGGATCAATCCCTGGATGGTGGCTCTAGGGGTGATCCTGTCTCTCCTGGCTGTTCTCATGGCCCTGGCCAGTTACTGCTTCTGGAGACAACGCAGAGCGAAAGGTAATGTAATGAGAGGGGTGGGGGGAATGTGGTGAGAGACACACAGAGATTTAAAACAAACCCATAAGTAAAGAGACAGGGATTAAGGGGCTTTGATTCAGTGTCCGGAGAAGTTTCAGGCCGTAGGAGCCGGGCTGAGGGTGAAGAGGGAGCTGAAGAAATTATGATCATGTTTGAACCAAGACGTGTCAAGTGGTTTCCGCCCTTCAGATCTCACTCCAGGATCCCGAGTGAATTTGACTCTGAACTGTTCCCTAGGGATCCGCACTGCTTTGCCTGAAACACTATGTGGGGCTCAGTGAGCTGGGCTTGGAGCCCCGACATACGGAACTTGGCTGCTGGCAAGAAAAACAGAAAGTGAAGTAAAAGAGAGGGGTTTGTTAGAGCTCAGTTCTGACCTTCAGTCTGTGCTTGTGAGTAGGAGCTGTGAATGGGCAAAGCAGTGACTATGCAAATGCAAAGGTTAACATTTTTCTACACTCAGATTTTCTCTGTGTGAGATCCAAATATTTTTATTAAAACTAATGTTTGAAATCAAATTCATGTTTGAATTTAAAGGAAATTCAAAGGTTTAAAGAAAAGGCATGGTACATTTGGGGTCAAGTTTGGGTTATGAAAAATTAAAAGTTTTGGTTACAAAGCTGACGAGATACGTAGATTGTCCCAGATTAAGGTGTGTGAGTTTTAACTGGTAGGGAATAAGTGTTCTCGGGTACGCCACCCATAGAGTGTATAGAGTCAGAGTCAGTAGCGGTAAAGTCGATTGGTACATGGGTGGAGTTTGTCCCTCGGTCCGTCGGTGTCTGGTAGGTCTTCTAGAGATGGATACAGTCTGTCAGAGAAGGAAATGGGTTATTTCCCTGACTGTGTCCCTTGTCGGCGGTCTCATTCACATGTCCTGGTATTGTCGGGGTCCTGTGATGTGTTCAGTGTATATGTCCCTGGACCATCTGATAGCGTCAGACACCATGAGCTGCCTCATTAGCCGGGCATAACACCAACCAACTCCGCACCCTCTCAGCACCAGCTTGTTGTTGAGGTCCCACATGCCCAGGGCTCCGATGATCAGGGCATGGATCTGGACCTTGTAGCCCTGGGCTCTCAGAGTGTCAGCCAGCAGGATACACAGGGTAATGAACTCTCTATTGTAGCATAAGAGCTCAGCTGTAGTTTTTTCTCCAGTCGCAAAGGGCAGAACTGCCTTCAGCGATCTATATGTTTATAGAGATGCTGGAATTTTCACAGCTGCCTAAGGGGTCTGAATGTCCAATTTTTGTTTAAATTAATGGATACTGAATGTGCAAACCCCAAAGACAGCTGTGAAAGTCCCACCCAGAGGGTTTTCTCACCTGAAGGGCTGTGAAAATTATGTAGAAATGTATCAGTGTCGAAAGAATTGGGAAGGGGAAATGTCTGTTTCAATGATTTCCCAGTGGGGACGGAAGCAGGTAATTGAGAAAAGCAGAGAGGAGCTTTGTACTTGTGAAAGCTGGAACTGGATGCTGCACCTTTAGAACTGTCACCTTCGCACTCTGTCAGCACCTGGTGTGAACTGGTTTAGTTAGTGGCTTACAGATACATTATGTGGGTTGAATACCCGTTTAGGTGTCAGGGATACACTCATTTTGAGTTGTATGTAAAAATCATGTATATGCCCAGAGAGAGAGAGAATTCTCCTGGGCTCATTTTGAAGCTTTAAACAATCAGAACAATGAATTGTCACTGTCTTGCTCCCTAGCCTTTCAGAGAATTCTCCGCACCAGCTGCACTGGTGAGCTGTGTGGCTAGGATGCTGTAATAATAACACAAACACACCCAGGACTTGCACGGCTGTTCTGAGACGCTGCTCACACTGGGTCACAAGATGGTCTCACTCAGGCTGTTCTCAGCAGTGACTGGCAGACATGACGCTACCTCCATTTCCTGCAGTGTTGGTACCCCAGGGCTGACACATCAAGGGGACGAGCTCCCAGTGGGAAAGAGCTGATCTTAGAGGCGATACCTGTAAGGGCCCATTCACCCCTCCCTGGCTCCTGCTGACCTGTGCGCCCAGCTAAAGAAAGGCATCTCCACCCTGTTCTTAGCTGGGACGCTACCCAGGCCCTAGGGGGAGCTGTTCCCATGTATCACTAGGACCAGGGGACAGGCACCTGCCACAGGGTCAGGAGTTGGCCTAGAATGAAGCCAATCAGACCCTGTCCCCTTTCCCAGTGTGGGTCAGTGCCCCATTCCCATCGCTCACTTCCATCCTCCATCCCCACAGTCAGGAGCTGGGGGGAGGGGGGAAGGGGGGGGGAAGAGCTGGGGCTGTTCAGGGGATGGGCCAGAGGGGAGCAGACAAGGAACTGGACAACAAAAGAGACTTTCTCCGCCCCACTACCCCCCTCAATAGCCAGATTAGACAGGAGTATGACAGGGCCCAGGCAGTGGGGATGCTGGCTGCAGGGATGTTGAGACGGATCTGTCTGTCAGTCTGTCTGCCTCGCTTCCATAGTCACAGCACAATTATGTTAATAGCAGGAACTGCACCTTAAGCATGATGGTGAAATCTCACCTCTCGCCCTTTTCTCCCTCTAGAAACTCTGCGATCGGATAAGGAGAGTGAGAAAGGTCAGTGTCTGGGCCCATCACATTAGCTGGCAGTAGAGTTATCCCCATAAACACAACAGGGTGAAATCTTGCCAGCCATTATTAATTATTAATTAATCATTGGAACAATTTACTGAGGGTCATGGGTGATGGCTGGAGCCCCCCTTTGGGGAAGCTAGCCCCAGCTCTGCCTCTTTCACCCATGCCCTCCCCCTTCAGCCAGAGCTCTGAGACCCCCTGTCTCTCCCCCACTCCTGGAGGAGCCCCAAGCACCCCCTCCCTCGGCTGGAGAAGCCCCAGGCCGGCTGAAGCCCCGAGGCCTCCCCTCCCACCTGCCCAGAGCTGCCCCAGGTCAGCCGCAGCTGTGCTGTGACTTCCCTTCGCAGACCCCAAGCTGCCTGGGGAAAAACATCTCTCAGGTCTGGAAGACGCTTTTGCTATGCCCCATGCCAGTTCCGGGGTGGCTGAGGAGGTGGTATGTGCTACTCAGCTTCCTGGGTCCATCAGTAATCTCCAGTCCAGGGAAATTACTGATGAATCCAGGAAGCTGAATAACACATACCGCCCCCTCAGCTGCCCTGAACCTACATAGGGCGAAATAAATCAAAAACGTCCCCCCAAAATCCAAAAACAAACAGAGGTCTGGTGGCCATGGCAGCGGCAGGGGAGGCTGAGCCTCTCCTAGTCTATTATACCCACTGCCCATGCCAAGGGTCGTGGTGGATTCTCTATCGCTGGCAGTTTTTAATCAAGATTGGATGTTTTTCTAAACCATCTGCTGTAGGAATTATTGTGGGGAAGCCCACTGGCTTGTGTTATGCAGGGGTCAGACTAGGTGATCACAATGGTCCTTCCTGGCCTTGGAATCTGTGACTTGATGAATCACTTCTCACCCTGTTCTCTCTCTAGAGACCCTGCTGTCTGAATGGGAGGGAGAGAAAGGTCAGTGTCTGGGCCATTTACAATATTAACTCTATCCCCATAAACACGACAGGGGGAAGTTTCACTTCTCCCTCTTTTCTCCCTCTAGAGGCTCTGCGATCTGAGATGGAGAAACAGAAAGGTCAGTGTTTGGGACAAATGGGGACCCGATGGGTTGAAGATTTCATGTCATGTCAATCGAGTCAGCTCAGTCGAACCAACTTAACTCAATTGAAAGTCCCATTTAATGCCAGTGGAGTCACAGTTTAACACCTTTAGTTCAATTTTAGCAGGTGGAGTTATAGCCTGTTTGAATGAGTGATGGGGAACATCTCCATCTCAATGCCAGAGCCCAAGCAGGGAGCTCAGGGGCTGCTCACGCTGGTACAAAGAGCCTCTGAAGGGGAAGGGATCATTCAATCTAATAAACCCCATGGGAATTACAGAAATGGCACCTTGAGTCCAGGGGCCTGAATATACAACCCAGCTTGGTCAGTCTCATTGCTAGAGACTGTGGATACGTGTACAGTGCAAAAAACCACCCATGCCCACAAGTCTCAGAGTCTGAGTCAGCTGCCTGGAGCTCGTGCTGCAGGGATAAATCTAGCAGTGTCGCCATTCCTGCTTGGAGACATCCCCCTTCCTTCCTCACTGGGTCTCAGAGCCCAGGTTCCAGCCTGAGTGGGAACGTCTGTACTGTGTGAGCCCCACAAGCCTGGCTCTGAGACCAACTGCCACAGGGCTTTTTTTTTTTTTTTTGGGCCGGGGGCAAACCCACAGAGACTTGTCCAGTATTTAACAGGATCTCTCACTGGGAACCCCAGGTGTTCTGGCCCTTGCATGCCCATGTAATGTGGGAGGGGGCAGGATTTCATCCTCAGGGACCACACACACCCACAACCTCAGCTTCAGCCTGCTGCGACCCTGCACAATAACCGTACAGGTCTGATCAGTGCAGAGCAGTATGTGTGTGTGGTTCTACATTAAATGAAACTGATTTTTAAAGCACGCTGTATTTTTGTTTTTGTTTTTTTTCAATTTTCCCCTCATAAAGTTACTGCAGAGCAGTGTTAAGGTTGCTTAGCTGCCTTAGTTGCATTTCTACACCATGGAATGTTTGGGTTTTTTTAACTTTAACCTTAGTTTTGTATTTCCTGAGTTTATATCGCTTAGTTTGGGGATAATTACAAGATCCCTGTAAAGTGCTTTACCCTTAAATTACAAGTACGTCCTCTCCACCTTAACCCCACACTAATCATAGAATCGTAGGACTGGAAGGGACCTCAAGAGGTCAGCTAGGCCAGACTCCTGCAGTCCTGGCAGGACTAAATATTATCTAGACCATCTCTGGCGGGTATTCGTCTAACCTGCTCTCGTGATGGAGATTCCCTCAGCTTTTATCTCCGAATCGCATTATGGCCCCAATCTACAAAGAGCCTTAGGCACCTAAACTCCAGCCACAATGCCCATTTTAGGCACAGTGATCCACAACCCCCTGCTTTGCTGACACCTAACCCTGAAGGCACCTAAATTCACTCAGGACATAAATCTCTGTGTAAGTTCTCGCACTGTCTAAGCTTCTGCCTCTGGGCACGAAGAGTGCACTGCTGCCTCAATCTAGATGTTTGGGTTCCTATCTCCCACCTGTGCCCCTGGTGACACATAAACTGGGGGGAGATCATCTAGCTTACCGGTGGGGCCTGATCCAGTAGTCATACACAGAGGCCACCCAGAACTGATGTGAGAGACAGGGAAGAGAAGAACCTTCCTCAGGGGCAGTGCATGAACCACCCCTCCGCCCCCTGCCCCTCTTTTAGAGCCCCTGCCCAAGCTCTGAGCTCCCCATCAAGGCTGCTGGCCCCCCACAGTGCCCCCAGTCCCTGTCCCTAGCAGCCACTGCCAGAGGGGTGTGCCAGTCAATTTTGGGAGCTGCCCCAGGAAAGCACTGACTCCCTGCACCCCAACCCCCTGCCCCAGCCCAGAACCAGCACCCCGCACCCAAACTCCCTCCCAGAGCCCAACCCCTTGCCCCCTCCTCCATCCAAACTTCCTCCCAGAGCCTGCACCCCACACCTCCTCCCGGACCCAACCCTCTGCCCCTGCCTGGTGAAAGTGAGTGAGGGTGGGGGACAGCGAGTGACAGAGGGAGGGGGATGAAGTGAGCAGGGAGCAGGGCCTCAGAGAACAGGTAGGGCAGGGGGCATGGCAAGAGGCTTTGGGTTTGCGCCATTAGACAATTGGCAACGCTACCAGATGGGTATGTGGAAGCCCTGGCTATGCTAGAAGAGCAAGCCCAACAGCACAGCCAGCAGCACTGCCCAAATGTCAGGTGGACAATGTCTTCATGGGTGCAGCTTGTGTGTGCGTGGGGGCCCAATATTCTGCCCTGGGGCCCGGAATTGCTGTCGGCAGGCCTGACCATTCCTATCTCCATTCAATCCTCGCCTTTCACAGCTCCCTCCTCTCCCAGTTCTCCTCCTGCCTCATTAATCCCTCTCGGTGTCTGTTCTGTTGGGTCGGTTTCTTCCTGTCTCCCTCTTTCACAGCACAACCCCCAAAGCTCAGTGCTTGTCCCTAGTGGTTCTTATGGACACTCATGGCATCAGATACCAACTCTATGCCAGTGACTCTCAAACTCTTGCTCTGTTCCCGGGCCTCCCATCCCACATCTCAGCCTGTCTGACAGCTCCTCCTCGTCGATGTCCAGAGGGCAACTTAAGCTTAAAGCTCTTCCGGCCCCCTCACAGCCCACCCCACTTCCTAGTTTCTTCATCTCTTTGGATAACATCACGAGCCCTCCCCGAGGCAGGGGGCTGTGACAGCTCTCCCTGCCTTCCCGCCTCCCATCCCACACACTGGGCTGCCCCGAGCTAGGTACCAGGATCTCTGACCCTTCTGTGGGCCAGGGATTGTGGTCCTGAGGTGGGGTGTGAGGCCTGAGCTGGCTACAGGGATCCCAGAGCAGAGTGTGAGGCCTGGGGTCTGAGCCCTGCTCGAGGTGTCTCCTTATGGGAAGGGCTGGGGAGTATTTCCCCTGCCTTGGCTGGGAGAACCACTCCATGATGTAGGCTCAGGTCAGGGGTTGGGGTTGGGGTTGGGGAGAAAAAAACTGTCCTGTATTTTTGAAATATAGTGTTGGCCACCCCAACAACATCTCCATCAGCCCCGTCAATCTAGACATTGTCTCTGACTCAGCCTCTCTCTAGGCCCCCATGTCCTGACCTCACCCCAGTCTCCTTGCTCCTGCGTGTATAACACAGCACAGATACAGCCTCTTGTGTCTCTCCGAACAGCCCAGGCTCTCATTCACCCCATCATCTCACACCTCCACTGCTGTGATCTCCTCCTGTCTGGCCTTGACGCCAGCCGCTTTGTCCCCTCAGCTGCATCCAAACCACAGTTGCTAGGCACAGCCCTCAGGCTCGTCTGTCCTGCCACATCCTCCACTTAATTCCACTGAGGCCCCCTCCAGCCCAAGCTCCTTGTCTTTGCCTTTAGGCCCCTCAACTCAACATTTAGTACCACCCTGTCTGAGCGATTGGCGCCGCCTTCCCTCTACCAGCGATGGCCAGTTCTAGGGATGGGCGCACGGGGCTGGTTCCAGGGGTGGGCCAGCAGGACCATCATCCTCGGCACCACTTCCAGGGGGAGCTGTACTGCCGCTGGGCTTTTTATTTTTTTTTCTCCTGGCAGCCTAGGTAGGGTGACAGATAGTGTGTAAAATCTGGACACTTTATTTTGTGCGGGGGTGGGAGTGGGGGAATAGTTGCATTTATAAGACAAAGCCCCTAATATTAGGATGTCTGGTCACCCGCAGCCTGGGTCACCCGCCTATCTGCTTCTCCCTTTAACACCTCAATGTTTTCTCCCCCTCCCACTCCATGCAGGGAAAAACATCCCCTCAGTATTAATAAAGCTGCCCCCTTCTCCTCTCTCCAATCCCTCCTCCAAACCCAGCTGTGCTGTGGCCCCTGGAATCTCTCCTGGCTGGGCACGTGGTGGGCCTGGCCCGGAGTGTGTGTGTACAGGACCTAGCACCATGGGGCCTGGCACTCTGTGTGCATACAGGACCTAGCTCAGAGAAGCCCGGCCCTGGGTGTGTGTGGATGTACAGAACCTAGCACAGTGGGGCCCGCCCAGGAATGTGTGCACAGCACCTAGCCCTGAGTGTGTGTGTACTGGATCTAGCACCATGGGGCCTGGCCCTGAGTGTGTGTGTACAGATCCTAGCACCATGGGGCCTGGCACTGTGTATGCATACGGGATGTAGCCCAGTGGGTCCCAGCCCTGAGAGTGTGCGTACAGGACCTACCACAGTGGGGCCTGGCCCTGAGTGAGTGTGTACAGGATCTAGTGCTGAGTGTGACTATACAGGACCCAGCTCAGTAGGGTCCAGTTCAGAGTGCAACCTCTAGATGCAACTGGAATGCAAATAACAATGTGCAGTGTGGCAGGAGACTGGCCCTGGGATATGGAGATATGGCCTGGGGTGGGGGTTAAAAGTGTGTGTGTCTGTGCAGAGGACGGGGGATGAAGAGGGGAAGGTTGCAGGGGGAGGGTTTCAGGGAACAATGTGGCATGGCCAGAGACAAGTAATGACATGGAGCCAGGAAGCCCTGCTCTCTGGGCCAGGTTTACCTTCCAGTATCTGAGGTTTATAACGTAGTAGATCTAACAGCTGGGTCAGGACAGCTTAAGTCCATTCGCCCATAAGAAGCCAGCTCCTGGGCTGTGCTCTGCTTAGTGTCTTATGGACAAATCTTTCAAAACACTCGTATCACCAGTGAGGGAGACGTCGCTTTTAGCTTGACTGCTGCCCATTAAGTTTTGAGACTCAGCATTAACTCCCGATGTCTTTGACTTTCCAGCGGAATACGAGGCAGCGAAAGGTAAGGGCATTTGTACTAGTTTTGATTATGCTTTAAATTGGAAAAGGAACCCTCAGAGCTGTGTGTGCAAAGACGTGTTTGTGTCAAACATTAATGTGTTACTGAGACAGGTAACATACACGACCAGGGGAAATCCTGATATTACCCAGACATAATGGATGAGAAATTTTGGGTTTTGAAATATTACAGTTTTATATTTCACAACATTAAACCTTGGAAATACCCTTAAAAAGTAAACAAACAAACGTCACTTACTGACACCTGAGAGACCCTGTAACGAGAACAAGGATTCTTTTATACCAATAGGGCCCAGCCCGGTGAACTTTCCATGGATGTTCTCCCACATCCATAGGTCTCCTTGAAGCAGGATTGGGCCCTGTTGGCTTACACACACAGCAGCTATAGGATCAGGCATGTGGGTCTGATCCCACTAAAGGTGGCAGGAGTTGCAGGCGTTCAGTATCCCTTGGGGTCACCCAGCATCACCCAGATGATGGAGACATTTATGAAGGAAGCGTTCTTTGAGCTGCCGGCCCAGGTTCTCTGCTGGGCCGGGACCTGCTTAGGGTGGGGAGGGAGCTGGTTATGGCTCCCTGGTTCTCAGGCTGCCCCAGGGGTTGCTCTAATTTGCTCCAGCTTGCTGTGGTCCCTGAGAATTGGTGATGTGCTCTGTTCTGCCCAGCATACCTCCTCTCAACTCCGACACTCCCCCTACACCAGGATGGGGGTGGGGGGGGGGGCAGTTGACACAGGTGCCAGCTATGCTGCTTTACACCAGCTGGGCTCTCCCTATGGCAGGGGAATTCTCTGATGTCCAGGGCCTGATTCCAGCCAGCCTGCACCATCTGGGCACACAGCGACCGGAGCAGGGGAAAGAACTGGGACCCTTATCACTAATGGCCCCATTCTTCCCCCCGACTCACGTGAGTGAGCCCCACAAGTGCGGTTCCACTGATTTCTGGGGGGAGGGTTTTCAGGATCAGATGAAATAAAGGAGAAGTCATAACTAGTGGTTAGGAGCCCAATCCTGCTGTCCTTACTCAGGCAAATTCCCACTGAAGCCAATGTAATGCAAGGTTAGAACTGGGCACTTCTGTTACTGAAAATCTCTACTGTTGATTCATTTATATTCTTTTTTCCCTTTTCTCTCCTCTCATTCCCATGGACCCTCTTGCAGAACTGGGTAAGCTGTTTTGGTTGTGTGGTTTGTTTTTCACAGTATGTGACTTCTGAGTCTGCATTTCATTTGTGTAAATTCTTGTTTCTGATTATTTTAGGACTCACCAGAGCCCAAGGATATGCAGGTAACTAATGCTGATACTGCCGCAGTCGCACTCAGACCTATTCCTCTGGGATACTCAGTCACTGCTCACTTTTCTTTCAGGTCTCACAATATCTAAGGGGTTGGGCAAAATGTGATTGTCTGTGTGAAACTTTGAGGAACTTGTTTATTCACGCACCCCGTAGGGTACCTGCTGGGGGAAGCGGGGAGCTGGTGCAAAGAGATAATTGTTTAACTGCTCTCTGTTGCTATTTTATAGCCTCTAGTTAATACATTGTTTATTTCAATACTGACCATTGTCTGGCAGAAACATCCAGTTGATGAGCTTATCCAACCGGCTGGATGCAGTGGCAGAGAGTGGGTGGAGGGCAGAGGGGCAGCTGGTGACTCTAGAAAGGTTGCTGGGGTGAGGAAAAGGAATTTAAACCTCCTCTCCCCACACTTAGGGCTTCTCAGCATTGGGAATTCATGGGGAAGAGCCCAGAGTAGCTAATGTGGAATATTCTGCACTTGTATTCTTCCAATGTGGATTAACCCAAAGCAGACAAGGGCACTCTTAGCATGGAATAAGAGTGTCTGCACAGGCAGTTAGTGCTGATTAGCTGTTCTGGACTAGCTATTCAGGGCTTTCCCCCCACCCCACCATGTAGACAAGTCCTTAAATTTACTTCCAAGTAGAGGAGAAAATAAGCCGGTGTGTGAATTAGACCAGCGATTGGCTGGCTGGGGGCAGGGCTCTGGATGCTGCCAGCATGGTAAAACTGGGTGGTGCTGGGCATGGGCAGCCCATCCCTTCCCTTCTGCTTGCTCCCTCCCCTTCTACCCTCCTCCCCCACAGGAGCCCAAACCACCACCACTCCTGACCCCCCGCCCCAATGCCAGACAGCTGGGGATGAGGCCCCAGCCCTGGTGGGGCCAAGCCAGCACACACAGTCCCTAGGTGGGGCTGCCCCACCCCCCGCCCCAAGCCCCCTCCCCAAGGGGCGTTTGCCATAGGACAGTACCTGTAAGAAATTTAAATTACTTTCACACCTGCTTCCAAGGGAAAGAGGAGAAGCCTCCCATCAGGTCTCCTCCCAGAGACCACAAGCCCTGACTACCCCCTGCTGTGACAAAGCTGTGCCTAGATCTGCTGGTTCCTAGGTCACCATCTTAACCACAAGAGCATCCATTCACTACTCCAGTCATAGACAGGACACTGGACTGGCTAGGCAAGGGCAGTGACAGGGAGGGTTTGGGGAGCAGAGCCCCGTAAGGCCAGGGGACTGTCACAGAGCTTGGGTCTCATGTGCCACCATAGGACATGCACAGTGCATATGTGCAAGGTCCTAGTGCCCAGTGCCTGGGTGTGTGAATTAAAGCAGTACAGGAGTGTGGGGGGCAGTGGGAGCTGGGAAGCCGGGTGAGAGCAGGGGGTTCTGAGGCAGGAAGGAGGAGGAGGTAGTTGGATGATGCTCAGCAGCAGGGAGTTTGTTCGGGGTGTAGGGGGAGCTGGTGGGAGAAAGGAACAAAGGGAGAAGGAGGGTGAGTGGGGCTGGTAGTGGGGGAGCAGCAGGAGGTGTCAAGTGAAGGGTGGGCAGGGCGGAGCCCAGGGGTGGGGACAAGGAGCAGAGCCAGTGACGGGGACGGCAGTGGGTGTGAGGGGGCCTGTAGCTAGATCTAGAGATTCTATATTGATTATACTGACAACTAAAAATTCGTAAGTAATCACTTTAGGGTTGAACGGTTTTGTCCCAAGATCAGGCCCCGTATTATTTAAATCATTACATAGTTGGGAACCCCACTGTGCACAGCTGCGACACTCACACTATAGGAACTCTCTTAGATTTACAAATAGTTTATTAGCACATTTAGCAAAGTCACACACCCCAGCTCAGGAAGGTAGACAGAGATGCTATAGAACCTCCATCGGCACATTCATATACTTAGATAATTTGTTGCAAAAGAACCTAAAAGGAGAGCCATTGTTTTTTATGTGCTGGGCCAGAGTGAGGAGGAGGAGGAGTTGGTGGCAGCGATCAGGACAGAATGGCAGGGCAAGGCTAGAGTCAGGAAAGCCAAATGTTCCTTCTGGGTTATTTCAGACCCCTGCCACTGCCAGCCCTGCTTCCCTCCCCGCCCTTGCTGCATCCAGCCCAGTGCAGTCTATGGCCACGGGGCCCTGGGCATGGCTGGGCTCTCTGGGCCATTGCACACCCCAGGCCCCTGAGCCTCGATGCATCATTCTAGGGAATCTCCAGCCCCAGGGGAGCCTCCTGCAACTCCCGCCCTCCAACCCCAGCTGCCCTGTCTTGGGCAGCATCCTAGGCCCTGAGAGACTCGCTGGCCGCTCCCGGCTGGCCAGGGCCATTGGTGCTGGTACCATGCTCTTACTGCCAGAGCTCCCAGCCCCTGACCCAGCCCGGCCTGTTGCCCCAGCGCTGACCACTCACCTGCAGCTCTGCCTAGCTGAGCCCCCTCTCTCTGCCACTGCCACTGAGCTCGCAGGCTCCGCCCATGCCAGGGCCAATGCGGCGCTGCTGGGGCTGCTCCTCCCTCGGCACCGGATTCTCTGTGTCTGGGGCAAATGGCCAGGCGAGTGGGCAGGGACCTGCTCAGAGACACGCCCTGTGCTGCACCCAGAGGGCAGAGACCAGCCAGGGCTGGGCAGCAAAGTGCCACCGCACTGGGATTAACCCTTTCCTTCCACCCACCCCACCAGCCCTGGCCAGTCAGTGCCACTCGACCGCCCGCGCTCTGACCCCAGGGACCCAGGTCTGGCAGCTCGGGGGAGTCACTGGATGAATCTGTGGGGCAGAGTAACCAGGGTTCCATGTGCAATGGGGAAGGCCCCGTGCTGTCATGCAGACCTTACGGGCTGGGCAGTGAGTGCCCATGTGTGAGCCAGGCGCTGCAGAGACAGAACAAGGGGCTGCCGGCCCCAAAGGGCTCCCGGTCTGAGTGCGGACAAGGCCCAGCAAGGGGAGCAGCAAATGCAGAGATGGTGCAAGGATCCAAGTGCACCCTTGGGCCTGTTTGGCTGGGTCTGACAGAGTATTGTAGTGACCTTGCTGGCTCCGTGCTGGGCCCCGGGTCACTCCCAGTTAAATATCCAGCCGTCAGGGGGCTCAGTACCCCCAGGGCAGGGGCACCCAAAGGACAGAGGCAGCAGGCTCAGAGACAGCCGCATGCTGCAGGCAAGAGGGACCAGCCTGGGAGCTGGGATGGGGAGACCAGGAGTCAGGTGGGAGGCACCACCCTGTGCTCAGTTGCTCCAGGTTTTCACTCAGGGACGCAGGCTCCATTGAGCCCAAACAGACAGACTGGAGAAAGCGAGGTTCTGTCTGCCTGGGGAACAGCAGTTCTGTTAAATGGGGGACAATTGTGTAGACTCATCATGGGGTGGAACCCTCACATACCACCCTCAGCCGGCTCTGGGTGGCCCTGCAACTGCCCTGCCTCAGTTTACTCTCTTCAGCCCTCCTTAAACTGCTCCCCACAGTTCAAAAGGGCTGAGACAAAAGTTCCCTACTGGGGTCCACTCTGAGTCCCAGTAAACCACAAAATAAAATCTTTTCCTTCACTCTACTCCAGCCTCTAGCTCTAATTCAAGGTCCTCACTCTCCTCAAGTCAGGAGCCCCCAGCCCTCCTTCCTAGAGCTGGGTTCAGTTCAGACTGTACCTTTGTTCCCTGCAGCCCTCACCTACAGGCCTCTGTCCTCATACGGCTGCTGTTTCTATCAATGTCCTCTCTGGCAGCTCCTCACCCTTAGAAGAGCCCCTCTCTCTGGGCAGACCCCTTCCAGGCTCCTTGCTCTGTGAGCTCTCCTGGGATCCTTTCTCCTCAGCAGTTTCCTCTTTCTAGGATCCCTTCAGTTGAGCCCTGCTAACCCTTTATCAGGCTCATTAGCGGTTTAGCTGCCAACCAGCCATCTAGGGTTTTCATTACTTCCAGGTGGGGCTGGGTTGGCTGGTTCTCCCTTAGAGGAGCCTGTCACAGGTAGGCTGGTCCCTGACTCCCCTTAAAGGGCCAGCCCCCATGACCTCCCTTCCCCGGTCTACCTAAAGGCAAGCTTGACCGTGGCTAACACTTGGTGATGTTCTGCAGCCAGGGGGTACTTCCTGCCCTTCTGCCACAAGGAAACCTACAAGGCCCTTGGTCATATTTTTATTCTCGCCACTGAATTGTGAAAAAATGAAGAGACCAGGAGTTGTGTTCCCCACAGTCCTGTGTAGCTCATGTGATAGGCAAAATCCCGCATAGTCTTCAGCATGGTGTAGTTCAGAACAACTTGTACTCTGTGTGTCAGGCCCTCTGGCCATAGCAGCAGTCGTCAATAAAGCACCAGGCTTCCACCATTGACGTCATGATGCTGTGGAAGATACAAGCTGGCTACAGAGTGTCCTCTGGAGCCAGATACACACCAGATGTGCTCATCACAAGACCCTTTAATACTCTGCCAGGTCTGGCTCAGGTTAGCTTAAATAAGGTCTGCTACACCTAGCTACAAGGTCCCTCCAACAGCTGCCTCCCAGGACACACTCACACACACCATTTGGAGTTAAGTTTGTCTTTCATTCAGATAGCTCATTATTAGCATCTCTAATTATTACTGAGCACAGTATTTTTTTCCTGCAGCCTTCAGTAAATGAGCTCTGGGAGCACATTTCAGATCCTCCTCTGCCCACATGGCTGGGTGTAATGTTAGCAGCTGGGAAAGTGCCTTTCTGCTCCTCCCCTTTTCCTGTAGGATGGACTTCGTTTTAGCCTAGCTCTGATTTGGGATTTGTGCTGCTCTTTCAGGTCTCTGGGGGAGAGGTCCCCAGTCTCTTCCTTTTCTATTGCAACTTCCTCTTGGACCTGTGTTTTTACGGTGGCTTTTCCCTCCAGCAGGTGCAATCCCCATCTCAGACAGTCCATCTTCCACACGATGGGCCTGTACCTCTGCACCCAGCTCAGCGCTGTCCTTGTGTACAGCCGGCTGGTGTACCTCGCTGTACAGCTGCTCTGTTTTCTGGAGAAGCTGCGCCTTCTCTCTCTGACATAATTTCATCTCTTTCCACAAGGCCTCTGGCTTCTCCTGCTTTGTATGTGTCTCAGAGCTGGGCTTCATTCCACACTCAATCTTAAGCTGGTTCTGGAACTTAGTCAGCTCCTTCTGCAACAACAAATACTGTTGTTCCCCGGTCACCTTCCAGTGCTGAGACAGGCTCCTTCCAGTGGTTCCTGCTCCGGTTGCCACTAGATGGCTTGGGCTGAGATCTAGTCCCTTGTCAGCGCATCTCCTCTAGCTCCTGCAGGGCCTCAGCCTTGGGCCTGGAGGATGTTCAGCTGTGCAAGGCCTTCTGCCCTGCTCCCCTCAGCTGCAGCAACCTTTTCTTCTAGCTCTTCCCAGTCCATTAGTGGGTGGGGTTGCTGGGTCGCTGTAAAGGACACAGCCACTGGTGCAGCTTCCTTTGTAGCCAGCACCTCTGTATCTATGCCTGTCAACATCCAGTCCTTCAGTGCGTGATCCACTTAAAAGCCTCCCAGGACACCCACAGCATCACTGCACTTCCCTGTGTAAATGCAGCCTCCTGGTGATTTACTGCTGGCTCTCTCTTATCGCACACTTATCAGACCCCTCAGGCTGCACCTCTGCCCTCTCCTGAGCCCTCAGCTTTAGTCTGTCTAGTTCTTTAACTTATTCCAGGAGCTGCTCCTTCTCCTCTATTAGCAAACGTCTACATTTGATCTAAGAGATGTGATTCCCAGCTCATGTAGATGTAGCTGAGCTAGCACCTAACAATAGCCATGTGGTCAGGGTAGCACAGGTGACAGCTTCAGCTACCTGCCTGAGTAGAAACCCGCACAGCCCCCCTTGGTACGTACTCAGGCAGCTGGCCCGAGCTGCCCTTCCTAGCCGGGCTACACTGCTACCTTTAGTGTGCTAGCCTGAGCAGAGTTAGTGCAGGTACATTTACGTGAGCTGGGAATCTCACCTCCCAGCTCAGTTGCAGATGCCCTCTGTTTCAAGTTCTCCAGGTTTCTTCCTTCTAACCAGTGTGGCAGGCTCCTGTGTCCCAGCAAACCCTGCTCTAGTTTCCCAGGCACACCACTCACATCCTGTAGCCCTTTCCAGGCCCCTCCTTCACAAGGCCTACGGCTTGTTCAAGCCTTTTCAGTTTTGGCTCCTGGGTAACTTTCCTCTTGCATGGCTCATTTTCTACCTTGACTACCTGCAGCTTTGCTGCCTTGAGACTGTTGTTCCCCATCTCCCTGTTGCTTTGCACCTCGAATGGCTGAACTATTCCAGTCTCCAGGTGCTACTTCTCTTCTAGGGCCAGGGCTCCTTGATCATATGTACTGGCAATTCCAACTGCCGCTTCCTCCCTGTGGTGTGGTGTCTGGCACTCGGTACATTCAGCAGCTGTGAGTTTCTGCTCCATTCCAAGAATCTCATCAGTCCTTTGCTTAAGCAGGTGCTGGAGCTTAATCTTCAATGGCTGGGCTTCTTGGGAGCTAGAGCAGAATTTCTTCTGTCGAACGCCCTGTTTCTTTTTCAGTGCCTTGACCTGTTTGCTCTCTGCAGCCTCAACCTGATGGCTTCTCTCCTGCTCTGCGAGTTGCTCCTTCTGCCCGTCCTCTGATCATTGGGTTTGCTCCTGTTGCTTGGCCAGTTTCAATAAGAAAACCCGCACCTGGGCCTGCAAATTATAAAGCTGTTCAATAGCCCTGTCAGAGCTCTAGTCACACCCCTCTCCTGGGACCACCAGAAATGCTGCATCACATTTAGCTTCTGCCCCAGCTCCCCTGGCCCAGAGATCCAGCTGTCCACTAAGCTGCTGGTTGGATCATTTTCCAAAGGAATCCTTTCAGGCTCCTGGAGAAAGCTACTCAAAGGACCCCAGTTCCTAAGCTTTGAATCTGGGAGCGAGGCTAAGGTATCCCTGGTAAGCAGAGGAATGTCTGAAACCCATGGCTGGCCTCTCCCTCTGAAGCTTATACCCCAGGGCCTGCTTTCTTAGCTACCCCTTTTACCCAGTACTAGAAACTCTTCCTGCTTTTCCTCTGCCCAAAATCCAAAGTTCTTATAGGGCAGCATCTTTTTATGTGTCCCTTTTCCCTGCAGTCAAAACAAATTAACCCTGGGGGGGAGGTCACTTTTCCCAGCCCAAAATGGGGTTCCCACAGTCCTGGGCCTGACCTGCACCCCATGGCAGGGTGTCTTTAATAACCTGGGACTCCCCTGTTCCCCGAGTGTTCTGGGAAACCAGGCCAGTCTCCCCATCTTTGCTCCTGGAGGCAGCCCCATCTTATGTGCCCATCCTGGCCACAGTCAGTGCACAGCATTGGACCAACCCTGTCTGTGGTGGGTCAGGGTGACTCTTTCCAGTCACTGGCCCTCCTCAGGGCGTCACTGTGGGTGCCTGGGCACTTCTAGCAATGGGAGCTGGAACACCCTTGACTGTTGCTGGCCCTCCAGACACCAGCTTGGGAGAGTGAATGTCCCACCATCATGAAAGGTGTCTGTGCCGTGCTGCTCCGTCAGCCCTCCTGGGCGAGTCTCAGAGCCGGGGTGACAGACTTTGGTTCGTGCAGTTTGTGCGACAGCATTAAACACAGCTGTGTCGATGTTGTGTCTGGGGCTGGAGCTTGGGTTTGAAGCCCCCCTGCTCCCTGAGCTTAAGAGCCCGAAATTCAGACTGAGTCCAAAGGTCTGTAAGGCTCTTTTTAGTGCCATAGCAGGAGCCCCACAAACCTCAGTCTGTTGTCCCGGCTCTGGGACTTGCTGCTGCGGGCTGTGTAGACTAACCCAAAGTGTCTCCAGACTCTGGGTGTGAATGTTCCCAACATGTTTGACCCAGGGCCAGTTAATGAGAACGAGGGGGGTGGCTGGTGTAGTTGTTAGATGGAGACACCTGAGCCTTGGGGCTCTGAGACGGTCTCTGGGACCATTATCCGTTCTGGGAGACACCTAGGTGCTGCTACAGATGGTCTGTGCCACTTGCAGAGTCCCTGGGACAAATCTCTCTGGACAGAGATTTCAGGCTGGAGCCAAGTCTCCATTTTCAGCCTGATGTAGGGGTGAGATCAGGGTCGGGGGGGGGGATTTTTCTACCAAGGGCGGGGTGTCTTTAATAACCTGCGATTCCCCTGTTCCCCGAGTGTTCTGGGAAACCAGGCCAGCCTCCCCATCTTTGCTCCTGGAGGCAGGCTCATCTTAGATGCCCGTCCTGCCCACAGTCAGTGCACAGCAATGGACCAGCCCTGTCTGCGGTGGGTCAGGGTGACTTTTTCCAGTTACTGGCCCTCCTCAGTGTGTTGCTGTGGGTACCTGAGCACTCCCAGCAATGGGAGCTGGAACACCCACGGCTGTTGCTGGCCCTCCAGACACCAGCTTGGGAGAGTGAATGTCCCTCCGATATGTAAGGTGTCTGTGCCGTGCTGCTCTGTCAGCCCTCCTGGGCAAGTCTCAGAGCCGGGGTGACAGACATCGGCTTGTGCGGTTTGTGCTACAGCATTAAACACAGCTGTGTCGATGTTGTGTCTGGGGCTGGAGCCTGGGTTTGAAGCCCCCATTTATTCCCTGGGCTTCAGAGCCTCAGCTCCAGCCTGAGCCAGAAGGTCTGTACGACTATATTTGGCCCCATAGCAGGAGCCCCACAAACCTCAGTCTGTCCACTCGGCTCTGAGACTTGCAGCCACAGACTGTGTAGACGAACCCAAAGTGTCTCCAGAGTCTGGGTGTGAAAGTTCCCAGCATGTCTGACCCAAGGCTGGTTAATGAGAGCAAGGGGGGTGGCTGGCACAGTTGTTAGATGGAGACACCTGAGCCCTGGGACTCTGAGACGGTCTCTGGGACCATAATCCGCTCTGGGAGATGCCCAGGAGCAGCTGCAGCGGGTCTGTGCTGCTCGCAGAGTCCAGGGGAGAAAACACTCTGAGCAGAGAGTTCAGGCTGGAGCCGAGACTCCATTTTCAACCTGATTTTTGGGGTGAGATCAGGAGCTGTGGGGGGAGAATTTTCCTACCCAGGGCAAATTTAACATCTGCTCTGGGGTGTTTCTTAACTCTGCATTGCTGGGGATGTTGACAGTCACTCATTGCAAGTCACTGGGGTTTAGGCTCCGAAGTTGTTCAGACAAGTTTGAAGTGGAGCTGGGTGAAATGTTTTGGACAAATAGTTTATTTGCTGCAAAATATTATTTTGGATCGACTGAAATTTTGCAAATCCATGTTGAGTTTGCTGAATAGTTTGAAAAACAGAAGAAGGTGCCACCACTTCCCTTCTAGCTTTTAGCCCAGTGGCTGGGCTGTCAGCTGGGAGTCCCAGGTTCAATCCCCCCGTGTGATATTGAGGAAGGAATTGGAATGGGGGTTTCCCCCCGTCAGGTGAGGGCTGGAACCGCTGGGCTCCAGGAGTCTGACATGAGGCTCCCTCATTCTCTCCTGCTGAAGATTCCCCCTGTACCTAAACACTGCCATGGGCACTGGGCCAGAGCGTGGGAGTGAGAATGGCCCTGCAGCTCAGTGGGTCAGGCCCCACCTGGGAGCCCAGAGTGAGCTTCTCTGCTTCATTGACCCTGTAATTACTGATCCATAACCCCAGTGAGGGGAGGGGTTATGGCCCTGGTACACCATTGTCTCAGGCATGTCGGTGCCCCCATGCAAAACCCTGCTGCAGACGCGCTGCGTGGATGTGAACCGGGACTGGCTCCTGGTGCAGCTTCTCCCAGATGGAAGGGGCAGGAAGTGGGGAAATGCCCCCTCCCTCCCCACTGTCCCGGCCTCATTAGTAATGTCCCCTGTTCCCCCCATTACCCAGTTACACCTCCAAGCATCCCCCCACTGTCCTGGCCCCACCCAGGAGCCAAGCCCAGATCCACTTCCCATGGCCTGGGGGAGGGGCTGGTCTGGGCAAAGGGAGGGGCCGGCTGTGGGGTTTGCCTGGTTGGAAGGTGGTGCCCGTGGGGCCAGCCAGCATGGAGAGTCCCAGCTCCACCGCTGGGGCAGGGCTGCCTGGCCAGTGTATGTGGGGACGGCGCCAACCTGCTCTTAGTAACAAACCAACCACACATGGCCCCAAAGCAACAGAGATGCAGGCCTCCCCCTTCACCCCTCTCTGCCCCCTGGCACCTGCCAATCTCCTCATTGCCCTCGGGCCCCTAGCTCCTGCCCCACCCTTCCCCCAACCTCTGTGCCCACCTGGCCCCTAATTCTATCCTCCCTGGCTCCACTTTGCCCCATCCCTTCCCTTCACCCCCTTTCTGCTCCCATGGTCCCCACTCCACCCACTTTGTCACATGGCCCCTGCCCTGTCACATGCCCCCGCCCTCCACCTACCTCTGACCCCCTGGAGCCCACCCCCCTTTTCACCCTGCCCTCCTGGGCTGGCAGCTGCCTCCTTTTCCAAACACTCTTTGCACCTGGTTCCCACCCATCACTTCACTCCCCTACTCCCTGGCCTCTGCTCTCTGCTTTCCCCCCGGCTCACGAATCCCAGCTCTCCCCTCCTCCCCATCTGCCCCTAGTGCCCACCCCATCTTTCACCCTCCTCTGTTGTCCTGGCTCCTGCTCTTCTCACTCCCCTCAGTGCTCCTGGCACCGGCACCTCTCCGCATCTTCTCTGCCCCCCTGGCCCCGCCTTCCCTTGCTCCCCTGTGCCCACCCCTCCTCTAGCCCCACTCTGACCCTCTGGCTCCTGCCCCTTCCCAACCCCCTCTCCTAACACCCTCTCTCCACCTGCCCTGCCTCTCCCCTTACCCCTCTATGCCCCCTGGTGCCCACCCCTCCCCCCTCAGCCCTCCTTGTATCTGCCCCTCCCCTTGCCCCCTTTTTCCCAGGTGCTCCCTCCCACCATCCTCTGCCCCATCACCCATGACTTCTCCCATTCCCTGCCGTCCTGGTGCCTACCCTGCTTTCACACTATCCTGCTCCTAGCACCCACTGCTCCCCTCCCCCTTCTCTCCTTTTCCTGCCCCATCCTTTCCCCCTCCTGTCCCCCAGCACCTGCCCCTTCCCCTGCCCGTTAGGAATCCACCTCTTCCCTTGCCCCTTCTATCCCCCAATACCTCCTCTTGCCCCTTGTTGGCCACAGTGCCTGCCCCTTTCCATGCCGCACGTCTGTCCCCCTGGCGCCTGCCCCTCCCCCGTCCCATTGCTGCCTGCCCATCTGCTCGTCCCCTCTGCTCCCTGACTTTCATGCCCCACTCGTGCCCCTCTAACCCCCATCTCACACCCTCTTCCCTTGCCCTCCCACCTTTTGATGACCACCCTTCCCTCACCCTTCATTTGCCCCTGTGCTTGACCCATCCCATGCCACACCACTGCCCCCCAGTGCCCACCTCTCCCCCACTCTGTCCTGCCAATGCCTGTCTCTGACCCCATCCCTCCCCTCACCCTCTGGCACAAGCCCCTTCCCTTGCCCCCTCACCCTCTGGTGCCTGCCCCTTCCCTTGTACCCCCTCCCCTTCCCCCTTAGTTCTCCCCCCAGCCGCTCCTGTCGCCCCCTCTGACTTCCTGACACCTGCACCCCTCACCCCCCTCTAGTGCCCTGGTGCCAGCCCCTCTGTTCACTCTTCCTCTGCCCCCCTGAGTCCCATCTCTACCCTCGCCCCCATCTGCCTCCATGGTGCCTGCCCCTTCCTTTGCCCCCTCTTTCACCACCTGGTGAAAAGCCCTTCCCTTGACCCACTTTGGGCCCCCAGGTGTCAGATCTTCCTTCCCCCTATCTCTGCCCCCCTGGTGCCCACCCTTCCCCACACCCTCTCCTAACCTCTGGGTCCCACCCCTCCCCTGATCCTCCCTCTGTCCCCCTGGTGCCCACATCTCCACACCCCTGTGCCCCCCTAGGGCCTGCCCTTCTCCACACCCCACTTTCTAACCCCTGTGTGCACCTGTTCCCTTCCCCCACTCTGCCCCCTGGTGCCCACCCCTCTCCTGTCTGCCCGTCTGATCAGCCCCTGCTTCCCTCCTGGACAATAGCCCTTCCCTCGCCCTCCTTCCCCGGCCCCACTAGCAGCCACCCCTACCATCATGCCCCTCTCCCCCTTGCTGACTGCCCCTTCTCTCGGTCCCTGTTTCCCCCTGGGGTCTGCCCCACCCCTTGCCCCCTCCATGGCCCTCTGGCACCTGCCCTACCCCTCAGCCCTCTTCCTCCCCTTGTCACCTGTGCTTTCCCCTGCAACGTCGTTTTCCCCTGGTGCCAGCCCCTTCTTCTACCCACCCTCTGCCTCCCCAGTGCTTGCCCCACTCCTCCTTCCCCCTCCCCACCCCATTGGAGCTCCCCCCATTCCCTCACACCCCTGTGCCCCTGGTGCCGGCCCCTTCCCTTGCATCCCTGTGCCCCTGGGGTCCGTCCCCTTCTTCTGCCCTGGCACCCACCCCTCCGCTCACCCCTGAAACCTGCTCTTCCCTTCCCCCGCCCCTGTCCTCCTGGTGCCCCCCTTCCCTTGCCCCCCCTTGCTCTGGTGTCTGCCCCTCCCTTTGCCCCACCCCTCACCCCGTGAAGCCCCTTCAAACCTGCCCCACTTTGCCCCCCTGCCTTCCTGGTGCCGGCTCCTCTTGCCCCCCCACTGCCCTTGTGCCTGCCCCCCTCTGCCCCATCACCTGCCCCTCCCCCAGCATCAAGCTGTCCCCTCCCCCATCCCTCTGCTGCCCGCCCCCCCTGCCCCGGCGTCTGCCATTTCCCCACAGGCAGAGGGGCCCTGGCTCCCCCCGGGCAACCCCCCCCCCTCCCCGCACAGCGATGAACGGGGCTGCCGGTTAATTTCGCTTCCAGCCCAGCGACCCGCCCCGGCCCCGGCCCTGACTCGGTGACTCTCTCCCCAGCGGACGTGACCCTGGATCCAGACACGGCAAATCCCTGGCTCGTCCTGTCTGAGGATCGGAAACGTGTGAGCCGCGGAGACAAACGACGGACTCGGCGCAACAACCCCGAGAGATTCGATGGTTACCCCTGTGTCCTGGGCGCGGAGCGGTTCGCGGGCGGGAGGCGTTACTGGGAGGTGGGGGTGGGAGACGAGACGGGCTGGGACCTGGGGGTCTGTAGGGAATCCGTGCGCAGGAAGGGGGGGGTCACACTCACACCGGAGGCTGGATACTGGGCGGTGCGGCTCAGGGACGGGAGATACGAGGCCCTCACCGACCCCCGGACCCCCCTCCCCGTGAGCGTCCGGCCCGGCCGGGTGGGGATTTTCCTGGACGACGAGGCGGGCGAGGTCTCGTTTTACAATGTGACTGACGGGTCCCATCTCTTCACCTTCACCGGCACCTTCTCCGGGACGCTCCGCCCTTATTTCTGCCACTGGTACGGCGCGGCTCCGCTGATCATCGCCCCGGCCGGGGGGAATCTCGGACCCTGACACCGGCCCCGCGGCTCCTCCCGCCCCCCAGTGGCGGGGGCCGGTTCCTGCAGCTGCCGGAGTTTCTGCGCTGAGCGGACGCAGGAGGAGAAAACCGGGCCCCGGGAACCCCCGCCCCGGCTGGTGAGTGGGACCCACCCGCTGGAAGGAGCCGGACAGATCCCCCCCGGGTTTGCCCCACCCCGGCACAGGGCGGTGCTGGTAAGAAATGCGGCCAGGCCGCGAGTGGGTTTTGCTGCCCTCCCCGGCCCGGGGTAGCCGATGGCGGGGGCGGGATCATTCACGCCTCACCATTTTCTCCCCCGTGAAATCTCAATGCAAAATATGAAAAACAAAGTTTACTCGAAACGAGAAAATGTTATTGTAAAACCAAAGCATTTCCACTGACATTTCAACTGTGCTTCAGAAACAAGCATCTGAACATATTTTCAGGAATGGAATTCTTGCCTTTTATTTCTTGATTCTTCCCTCAAATCTATATTGAGGTTTAACTTCTCTCCATGGCTTCACTTGTATTTCAACTGTGTCATTTCAGGAAATCCAAACTATGTATCTTATCAAAATAATTATTAAAAACTGTCAGCCTGGGCTGTTCAGTTACAATGTACGTGTGTCATAAACATCACAACTACACACATGTGCAATTGCCCTCGCTCTCTGGCTCTCTCTCTTTATTGTCTTGACTGGTTCTCTCTGGAAGGCAGCGCACATACACCCACCTCCCGCACTACACCTTTGAAAATGAATAGGTAAAAAACTATAGAATTAATTAAGCAATATACTTAAGTTAACTCACACAAGATTATAAAAGAATTTTTGTACTTCTGTCAGCATGAATTCATGTGATTTTTAACTTTCTAGCTACATATCATCGGTAATCAAGACATAGCCCTTCCTTTCTTGTTCTCACATCAATTAATAAAACACGGTCCCGAACCTCAAACGCTATCTTCCTATAGATAGAAATCACTTCTACAATATCCTTTTTTTAGTTTATTTTTCTTTAGAAATATTATTTGCAGCCAATGTACTGTCAGTGTCCACTCTTGATTTCAATGTAGGGCCGGGCTCTTCATGTTCTTGGTTCTAAGGATACAACAAATGGTATTTTGGTAAAAAAAAAAATAGAGAAGGGGTTGTATTCCTTTACTGAATCATCACAATTTAACTTAATTGTATTAAAGATACTGGCACTTAATGGCTCATAACATGAAATTTGATAAAGCTTTATTGGGAAACCTTTCTTCTCAGCCATAAATCAGTTGAAAGGGTGATATTTTTTGTTGTCCTGTGAAGTTTAGAGTACAAAGAAAGTAAAGTTGCTCCAGGAAATTCATCACAGTTCCTCTGGATTCTCTGTTCACCACCTTCTTGAATGATGTGTACAAATAGTGACTGATTGGTCTAATTCCTTGCAATTGAATGTCATTTCCTGAAGAGCTAGCTGAGCAGAGTATGAGGGGAGACACATCACATGGCATTGCTAGGACTACTTCTTGTTTTAAATGTGATGTGTTATGAATATTTTCAGTGTAATAATTCAGTTTTGAAAATGCATTCGTGCCCTAAACATACCTTGATTATTTGAAAATAAATACCCTAAAATCATCTTGTGATGGATTCATTTGTGTTTTTATCCAGTCTGCTGGTGTCTAGGTGGCATGGGCTGCTGAAGCTATCTGTTTTTCCTAGTTTTTAACATGGGGAAATATTAATCTAAAAATAATTTTTCCCTAAAATTTCCTTCAGAAATATCTGCATTCCTTTCCCTATTTCCCATTGAATTATGTATAATTACTGTGGTTTCTTATCCAATCTTATTGTGTTATTACATGGGAAAATATGTCTGCAAATAGTAGAAACTATGTTAATATACAACATATCTGACAAGACATAAAAGTGTGCTGTCACTAACAATTTCCAGCATGAAATCTCATTAAGAGATTGCAGGCAATGTTCGTTTTTAAATTTCTAACTATGAATGCTCCTGCATCAGTTCCTGCAACCCCTGGCTGGCAGACCTCTGTGTGGATTAAGCAGCAGGTAGTCTGCTGGGGAACCTCCACCAAGTGTCTTTATTACCATTTATCGTGCATGACAAGATAGCAGCAGTTACATATACTGTTGCTTTCTTCTCAGTGCTGAGCTAATGATCTCACCAGGGCTCCCTACAGGTGCAAGTGATCCCTTTTAACCTTCCAAACCCAAACTACTCAGTCCCTCCTACTCTAACTGCACCCAGTGCCCTCGGTGCTCTCAGTGACCAGGCTGCTGGCTTCCAAAGGGCTCAGTTTGTCGCTGCTAACAGTCCCCTGTCACACGACCATGATTGTGTAGGTGACCATGTAGTGAAAATAACACCAAATATAAACTGTTACCTCATTGTTATATTCAGAACCCAGATCTGCCAGTATCTGCTCTGGACAGCCATGTTGATGTTTTACATGTCTTCTTCTCCACCTCACGTGCTGTCAAGTTGGAGCGCATTAAATCAGTCCCGGGCACTATAACTCTCGAGGGTGTCCACACTGGCAAGGCACATAGAGTGCCCCGACTCTGCGGCTGGAGCACTCCTGAAAATCCACCTCGATGAGAGGCTTAGAGCTTTCTGCGCACAAGCTAAAGTGCCACGGTGGCAATGTGGATGCCCTGGTCTACTGCTGTGCTCTCATCAGCCTCCGGGACATGTCCCACAATGCCTGTTCTAGCCACTCTGGTCATCACTGTGAGCTCTACTGCCCTGGCCTCAGGTGACCAAACGTCAAACCTGCCATTTAAATTCTCTGGGAATTTTGCAAGTCCCCTTCCTAATTGCTCAGCAAGGCGTGGAGCGCTCTCTGCACATCTTTCCAGATGACCATGCCTCCAGGCGATCCCAAGCATGGAGCAATGCTGAGGTGCTAGACCAGATCAGTGTTTGGGAAGAGGAGGCTGTGCAGTCCCAGCTGCGCTCCAGCCATAAGAATTACGATACTTATGGACAGATATCAAGGGCCATGGCCAAAAGGGGCCATGACCAGGATGCAGTGCAGTGCAGGGTGAAAGCGAAGAAGCTGCAGAATGCATATCACAAGGTGCGGGAGGCAAACCGCCGCTCCAGTTTTGCCAGCATGACCTGCCTGTTCTCCAAAGAGCTGAACATGATACTTGGGGGTGACTGCACTGTGATGTTGCACTCCATATGTTTTATGGAAATATGCTTATGAATGTGACATAACTGAGATATGCTTTATGCTAAATATACCATGTAACATACCCCTGAAAAGGTTATGATCTACTGAATATATTCATCCTATTTGTATGCATGTATCATTTTCATATCTAAAGTTATGAGCATTGGCTCTATTCTAGTATGTTAAGTATTTGCTGCGGGAAACACATAAAGGAGGGTGAGCCCACCTGTTGTGACGACTATTCAAGTAAATTGGAAGTACTTGACTAACAATGAACTGTGGGAGACACCAATCCACATGTGCTAAACTAACATGTAAAAATTGGTGTCAGCCTGCAGAAATCTGAATCATTCATGGACATGTGATTTGCCCATGTGGCTCCAAAATCCATCTAGCTGATGTAATCTTGCAAAGGGGTTTCCTCCCACAAGGCAGAGAATATAAAAGGCTCTGGAAACCCCTCCATTTTGTCTTCAGCTGGCTCAAGATTGCTGGACCCAGGCCATAAACTACAGCTTTGGTCTGAAAAGGATTGGGCTAGGAAAGAATCCTGTCTGTGAAGTATGCTTATTGGAATATCTTTGAGGGCGAGATATTACTTGTAATCACTTTCTTAATGTATTAGGCTTAGACTTGCATTTTGTTTTATTTTACTTTTGTGACCTTCCTTGCTCTGTCTGTTATTATTTCAAACCACTTGAATCTTGCTTCTTATACTTAATAAAATCACTTTTGTTTATTAATAAACCCAGAGTAAGTGATTAATACCTGGGGGAGTGAACAGCTGTGCATATCTCTCTATCAGTGTTATAGAGAGCGGACAATTTATGAATTTGCCCTGTATAAGCTTTATACAGAGTAAAATGGATTTATTTGGAGTTTGGATTCCACTGGGAGCTTGGTATCTGGGTGCTGGAGACAGGTAACTTGCCGAGCTGTTTTCAGTGAAGCCTGCAGCTTTCGGGGCTTGGCCCAGACTCTGGTTCTGTGTTGGGTGGGCTAGCATGCCTGACTCAACTAGATGGGGTTCTGGGAGGCTCAGTCTGGCAGGGAAAATGGGCTCAGCGGTGATTTCAGCACATCAGGTGACAATCCCAAGGGGATCTCTGTGACCCAACCCATCACACCCACCTCCAGTCCAAGGAGCACCACGGACACTTCACAGGCCATGCCAGCCCAGAGTGCAATGAGCCAGGAGGAGGAAATCGGGAGCAAGGGTGCTGAGGAGTTGGGGAGCCCAAAGACAGATGATGACTCGGCATCCATAGATGCATGCACCCAGGAGCTGTTTTCAAGCCCGGAGGAAGCTACAGTCACAGCAGCTGGAACTTGGGGAATCGCAAAGATCAGAGGAGGCACCTGGTAAGTGCCTTTGATTTTGGGAAGTGAGTTGTTAGGGGCGGGTTGGTGGGGTCAAGAGAGTTGCAGAAAGCAGATTTGGATCTGTGCGGTGCCTAGATGTGGAACAGGGTGATGATGCACTCTCTCGCATCTTGGCACTCGGCCTCACAGATCTCAGCAAAGGTCTCATGCAGATACCGGGCAATCCGATTCTGTAGGTTCCTTGGCAATGCTGCTGTGCTCATTGTCCCATTAAGAGTAACATTCCCGTGTCATTGTGCCATCAGGGGTGGCAGAACCATTGCTGCACGAAGGGAAGCCGCATAAGGGCCAGGGCAGAATCCGCAGTCTTTCAGAAAACCCTGACTTGCTTCCCTGCTCACCCTCAGCAGCGAGATATCTTGAATGATGAACGCAGCCTATGGAAAATGTGTGGATAGTGTTGAGTATAGGGCCGCCCTGCAGTGTTAGCTTTCCCCATTATACACGGTCCCCGAGCAATGAGTTTCCCTGGCCCCCGAGTTTACTCACCATTTTGGGGGTCTTGTGGCTTATGCGCTCTTGCCTTGGGACAGACAGTTGTGATAGGTATGTGAGTTGTGCTTGTGTTTAAGACCGGCCGTATCATTGCTCGGTCTAGGGTTAACAATGGTGCCTCTGTAAAATGTTGCATTTTGCCTTCACAGAGGCAACCTTGGCATCCCAGTTGTCCTTGTTATCGCCGGCTGAACAGCTGCACAGACTCAGGAAGCAGCCTCAGAAAAGTAAAGAAAAGTAAACCTGCTGCATGAAGGTTTGGAGCAGGCCGTTGCTGAGAGCAGAAAAATGCAGGAGAACACAAAGAGGCTCCTAAACATCATGGAGCGGCAAGCGGACTTGATGCAGGCACTCATAGAACTGCACGTGGAGCAGCTTCATGCCTGGCCTCCCCTGCAGCCTGTGTCCCAAAACTCTTTCCCTTGCACCCACCATTTCACCGCCAACACAGTAGATCATAACCTTTCTAATGGTATGTTCCATGGGGCATTTAGAATAAAGCATATTTCAGTTATGTTATATTCATGTTCATAAGCAGATTGTCATAAAGTATATGGAGTGCAACGTCACAATTGCATTAAGCGAAAGCAAACATAGCCCAGGAAAGCAACAAGCATTGCTAGTCAGTGCATCGTATGGAGCACTAGGTACCTACTAGCATTACAACCACTGCACTCCTGTGCATGGCACCAAACATTACTGGCTTTCAGTATCAAATTGCTGCCTCAGTACATCCTGAATCCTCACGGCCCTGCGTTGTGCCCCCCTTAATGGCCCTGGTCTCTGGCTGCTCAAATTCAGCCTCCAGCCACTGAGACTCAGCGCTCCAGGTTGTAGTGAAACTTTTACCCTTCCCTTCACAAATATTATGCAGGGTACATCGCGTGGCTATAACCATAGGGATGTGGTCTTTGGCCAGGTCCAGCTTCCCATACTGACATCACCAGCAGCCCTTTAAACAGCCAAAGGCACACTCGATAATCATTCTGCACCTGCTTAAACTGTTGCTGAACCACTCCTTGTTGCTGTCAAGGCTTCATGAGCCATGGCATCAAGGGGTAGGTGGGATCTCCCAGGATCACAATGGTCATTTCGTCTTCCCCTATGATGATCTTCTGGTCTGGGAAGACTGTTCCCACTTGCAGCTTCCTGAACAGGCCTGGGTTCCAAAAGATACGTGCACCATGCACCTTTCCAGACCAGCCTGTATTAATGGCTGTGAAATGCCCAAGGTGATCCACGAGCACCTGGAGAACCATTGAGAAATAGCCCTTCTGATTAATGTACTCGGAGGCTAGGTGGTCTGGTGCCAGAATTGGAATATGCGTGCCATCTATCACCCCTCCGCAGTTAGGAAAGCCCATTTGTGCAAAGCCATCCACAATGTCACGCATGTTGCCCACAGCAATGTTTTTTTCTGAGCAGGTGTGTGATTAATGGCCCTGCATACTTCCATCAACATGAGTCCAGCTTCTCCAGCTCCTGTTGCAAACTTTCCTTCTCCTGTTTCCAAATTTCATGCTCCTCTGCAAACTTATTTACAGCCTGATACATAATCCACACAGCAGCATTTGTCATTTGTTTCTTTTTAGAAGTAGGAGTGCCCCATGGACTATAAAGTGGATAGAAAGCTGGCTAGATCATCGGGCTCAATGGGTAGCGATCAATGGCTCACTATCTAGTTGGCAGCCGGTATCAAGAGGAGTGCCCCAAAGGTCCGTCCTGGGGCCAGTTTTCTTCAATATCTTCATTAATGATCTGGAGGATGGCATGAACTGCATCCTCAGCAAGTTTGCATATGACACTAAACTGGGAGGAGTGGTAGATACGCTGGAGGGTAGGGATAGGATACAGAGGGACCTAGACAAATTAGAGGATGGGGCCAAAAAAAATCTGATGAGGTTCAACAAGGACAAGTGCACAGTCCTGCACTTAGGATGGAAAAATCCCATGCACCGCTACAGACTAGGGACTGAATGGCTCAGCAGCAGTTCTGCAGAAAAGGACCTAGGGGATGAGAAGCTGGATATGAGTCAACACCGTGCCCTTGTTGCCAAGAAGGCTAACGGCATTTTGGGCTGTATAAGTAGGAGCATTGCCAGCAGATCGAGGGACATGATCATTCCCCTCTATTCAGCATTGCTGAGGCCTCATCTGGAGTACTGTGTCGAGTTTTGGGCCCCACACTACAAGAACGATGTGGAAAAATTGGAAAGAGTCCAGCAGAGGGCAACAAAAATGATTAGGGGGTTGGAGCACATGACTGAGGAGAGGCTGAGGGAACTGGGATTGTTTAGTCTGCGGAAGAGAAGAATAAGGGGGAATTTGATAGCTGCTTTCAACTACCTGAAAGGGGGTTCCAAAGAGGATGGATCTGGACTGTTCTCAGTGGTAGCAGATGACAGAACAAGGAGTAATGGTCTCAAGTTGCAAAGGGAGAGGTTTTGGTTGGATATTAGGAAAATCTTTTTCACTAGGAGGGTGGTGAAACACTGGAATGTGTTACCTAGGGAGGTGGTGGAATCTCCTTCCTTAGAAGTTTTTAAGGTCAGGCTTCACAAAGCCCTGGCTGGGATGATTTAGTTGGGGATTGGTCCTGCTTTGAGCAGGTGGTTGGACTAGATGACCTCCTGAGGTCCCTTCCAACCCTGATATTCTATGATTCAATGAATTAGGCCCCTTGAATCAAAAAACGTGTCTAACTTGGTTAAAGGGATACACTGTTAGAAAACATTTGGATTCAGGAGACCTAAGGGAGCTGGTCATTGTTATGTAAAGCCTCCGCTCAATCCAGTAGAATGTGATTGTAAGATCTGTAACTTTTCAGTCATTGTTTGTATGATCATTAAGTTCTGTAACCTTTTGCAAACTTTGTAACTTTAGTTATTGATAACATAGCCTTTTAAGTTTTGTAACTTTTGCAAGCTTTGTAACCTTTTCAGTTACCACTTGAAAAACCTCCAAGCTTGGCAATATTCCATCACATGATCAGGAAGAATGTGAACAAGGGAATGTATGTGGGGCTGGGTGGAGAGGAACTGCAAGGAGAAAAGAGCCCGGAGCCAGGAGTGTCTGATGTAATCTGCCCTGAGAAGGCGAACACAGAGTGCTGCAAAGAAAAGAAGAACCTGTTATGCATGAAAGGAACGAGGTCTGGGAATGCTTCTCGGTGATGGACACAGAAGGAAAACCTCAGTGTACATTACAAGAGCCGCCCAGTTCCAACAAAAGGAAGCAGGCACGCACACAAGCCCCTGCTTCTTGACCTGCTCGCCGGCCCGGATCCATGACCGCAGGCAGACACACAAGATCTACTAGGCTTCGGCTTCCCATGCTGTCTCCAGTAACTCTCTGCCTGCGTGAGTGTGCGGGAGCATGAGGTATGAACGCGGTGAATGTGTGCATGCATGCATAAGCGCCATTCTTTTTCTGTTTGATCCAATAGCGGCATTTAATAAAACCAATATAATGTAACCCTGGGTTGGTTTCTAGGGAAATTGAGGTAACAGTAATAACTTGTGCTGGCCCTATGGAAGGGGTGGCGGCGTTAGCAGAGCTTGAGATGGAGTCAAATCGAGAGGACAGAGAGGCTGTGGTAAAGATGATAGGTCGGTATTTCGTAACCGCCTTCTGAGTTAAAGGCAGTTTTGCTGATGGATCAGGAGGAGGGAAAGTCAGTTATGGCTCATTGTGCTAGACTGTTGTCGGCAGGTTCTCTAGCTGATATAAAGGAAGGGCAGGTAACAAATTTGTTATATAATGGTTTAAGGAAACCTATTAAGGTGTTTATAGAATCTCAAAAGGAGTTGGATCAGGCTAAATGAATTAAGATGGCCCAAGAAGCAAAAAAGGTAGTAAGCAGAATAAGTGGCTCCTCCCGGAAGGCAGTCAGCGAGGTTTCTGACAGCAACTGAGCAACCTACAGGGGTCCTAATCACACCGGTATGGGATGTGAAATGGGACGAAACAGTACGCAGAGGGTCCCATGGAGATCAGTGAGAGCACAAATATGGGCTTTACTTCAGGAGAAAGGAGCAGATATGGTTCATTTACATGGACAGACTTCAGAGGTTTTGTTAAATGCTGTGAATGATTTGGCAGGGAACAAGTCACAGCCTATGCCACAACCTGTTGAGACTGTGGGAACAGGTCTGGGAGATCTGGTAGGCCCCTATGGCTTGTTGTCCCAGGAATTGGCTCAGATGGACATGGCAGCTTCCCATCAGAGTAGCTCCACATCTCAGCAGGTTTGCCTTGCCCTTAGCAACCCCTGCCCCCAAGATTGAATGTTAGTGGCTAAATTGCAGCCCCACATAACTGGTAGACCTTACATGGAAATGGGGCAGGTGGGGGCGAAAGGAAACATACAATGGTTGCTAGCATCAATTGCTACAGGAGCAGAGGCAACTCTGATTAAATTGGTGCAGGAGGACGTGGAAAAAGGACAAATTATTCCTTTATTTGGCTTTCAAGTCCAAGGAGTAAAATGAATTTTATTTTAAAAAAAATCTGTCATGGGTGACAGGACGTAGTAAGTTTTGGACAGACACAGTGGTCTGGAACAGCATGACTGAAAATGCTGTCTTAGGTGCAGTTGTGGTACAGCAGAAAAAAATGGATAATTGATCTGGCAGAAAGTTGGCTGTGGAAAAGGGAGACAGGGATTGTAAGTAATCAGGTAATTCCAGGAGCATTAAGAAAAGAAGTTTGTAAAACCATAGCAGCTGTGGAGCTACCAGATAATAAATGGACACAGGAGTTCCCTATGGTGTGGGCCAAAAAAAAAAAAAAAAACCACCCAACACACTCTGAATGTGGGGGCATACAAGCAGCAGTGAAAATAGTAGGAAAATTTCTAAAACCAGTTCCTCAATATACCTACCCTGCAAAAGCTGTTCTGCATAGAAAAAAAATTGCTACAGGATTTAAAAAAAAAAAAAAAAAGTGGTGATGAAGTGCCAAAATCCAAACAATTCTTTGATCCAGCCTGTGCAGAAAGTGGACAGAAGGTGGTGCCCCATGATTAATTACAGAAAAATCAATGCGGCTACAGTCCCGAAGGCAACAATAGTAGCTAATCTTCCAGCTATATTGGCTGGAATAGCTTCAGCTGCTAAATGGGTCTCTGTATTGGATATTGCTAACTGTTTCCTTGCTATTCCAAAAAGAAAAGGAGTACTTGTGGCACCTTAGAGACTAAAATTTATTTGAGCTAAGCTTTTGTGAGCTACAGCTCACTTCATCAGATGCATTTCTTTTTGCGAATACAGACTAACATGGCTGCTACTCTGAAACTTACTATTCCATTAACCCCTGAGAGTCCATCTCGATTTGCTTTTACATTTCAGAACAAGCAGTTCACATTTCAACGTGTCCCCATGGGTTACCATGGTGCTCCAGCTATAGCACATGCGACAAAGATGGGGATCAACTCCCTGATTTGAATAAGCCATGGGTTACTTCTTGTGTGAATAAGATACTGATAACAGCTGTTTACCAGGAGGAATGTAAACATCAAACTAAGCTGGTCCTGGGAACAGTGAAAAAAAAAAACAGACTTAAAATTATCATGGGACAAGGCACAGCAAAAAGTTAAATACTTGGTACTATTTTGGGACAGGAGGGTCAGTACTATCAGTAAAGAAAAAGTGAAAATCTTAAGTACCCTCCCTAAGCCAGTGGACGTGCATTCAGCTAGGGTATTGTTAGAAGCTATGGAATTTGTTCAGGATTTTATACCAAATTTTGCTGAAATTTGTCAACCCCTGTGGTCCCTAATTTAAAAAATTGCCAATGGGACTGGGGCCCAGAACATGTGGAGGTATGCAGAAAGATAAAAGAAGCAGTTAATGCACCAGCATTAGCAGAGCCAGATCCAACTAAATCTTTTTACTTAATGGTATCACACAGCTTGGGAGCTATAGGTGCAGTACTACTGCAGGAAACATGTGGAAAGCAATGCCCTGTCGCTTATGGAAGCTGCAAATTAACACCCCATGAGTCCACATTTTCTCCATGTGAACGGGAATGCTTGGCTATTATATGGGCCTTACAGAAATGGGAATACATAACAGGACACACTCCTATTATTCGCAAAAAGAAAAGGAGTACTTGTGGCACCTTAGAGACTAACAAATTTATTAGAGCATAAGCTTTCGTGAGCTACAGCTCACTTCATCGGATAGCTGTAGCTCACGAAAGCTTATGCTCTAATAAATTTGTTAGTCTCTAAGGTGCCACAAGTACTCCTTTTCTTTTTGCAAATACAGACTAACACGGCTGCTACTCTGACTCCTATTATTGTAACCACAGCTCAGCCCGTAAAGCTGATTCTGCAAGAAAAGACTTCTAAAGATTAAAGTAAGTGATCATTGTTTGGCTAAGTGGGCCCTGATTCTACAGAACCTCAGGCTTGTAATAAATAAAGTAAAGGAATCTCCACTACTTCCATATGCTCTAATAATAGAAGGGAAACAACATGAATGTCCTATTCCCATACAGACACAGTACAAGTGGCCTGTGCAAGAAGCTGGGGGATCTACTACAGGCAATATTGGATCACAAGTGGGTATGTGTAAAGGTTCAGACTCACCCCTGTGGCACCTCCTGCTGGTCATTGGGAATTAGCTCTTTTTCAGTGTGGAGCACCCTTTTCAGGCCAGTGATCCACCTTACCGCCAGCCCCCCATGTCCCTCCCAGGACCCAGTGCCTGTTTCTCTGGGGTGTTGTCTTCCTGGCAGTACACCCACACTCTCAGGTTCTGAGTCTCCCCACACAGGGGAACCCCCACCCTCTAACCCAACCTCACCTCAGTCTGAGCTACTGCCAGTCCCCACTTAGCCCCTTATATCAGGGCCAGACTGCAGCGTATACATAACTCACTCATCACAGGCAAGGGGGTTTTGGACCTGCTGCCTCCGCCTACCCCTGGGCTGCCCCTCCAACCCTGCACCTATTCAGCCTGTAGTCAGGTCTGCAGCCTGAGGCTTTCCAGGCCAGAGCTCCCAGCTCTTCTGGCCCTTCCCCAGCCCTACTCCAATCTGGGTGTCCTGCTCAGCACCTTGTAGCCAGACCCTTCTCCTTCTACCAGCAAAGAGAAACTGACTGGGCTCCTGGCTCACAGCCTCTTATAGGGGTCAGCTGGGCCTGATTGAGCTGACCACAGCTGCAGCGGCTCCCTTAATCAGGCTGGACTTTTCCCCACAGCCCCAGCCCTCTCCCAGGGCTGGCCTCAGCCCTGTCAGGGCCCGTGCGGGTAACCACCATGCTACAGTATGGTTTCCAAATGGATCTAGTTATTACAAGGAAAGCCAACTTCTTTGTGCAGCAGCAGCTGTTTGTTTCCAGAACAAGAACTGGGGATCCCTCAGCCCAGGCATGTGAAGTGGTAGCAGTCAAGCTAGCATGTGAAGCAACTCCCTTGGACTGTGACGTGGTCATATGTTCTGACTCTCAATGGACTGTGCAAGGAGTAAGCATCTGGGCACCCATATGGGAACAGCAGGAAGGCAAAGAAGTCGCATACTGGGATTACTGGAAACTATTATTGATAATATTCGGAAAAGGGTTGGTTCCACAGAAATCAAGCATGTTAAGGCTCATGTGAAACAACATACTCTGGAAGGATACTACAATGCGAAAGTGGATGAAATGTCTAAGGAAGCAGAAGCTACAACATCCCCTGTGGTTCACAGTAACATCGAAGTGGTGACTCAATGTCATATGAAAAAAGACGCAAATCCAAAAAAACTGCAAACAAACACTGATACAGCTGGTCAAAGTCTTCTGAAACAGCACAAAGCATTCATACAGTACTGTGATAAAGTGGGAATGTTCTTAATGTTTTCTCTGAATACTGTGTGGGTCCCTCAGTTTCTCCTATGCAGTTCTTAAATATCTAGATGGTGGGATAAGGGTGTGTGATTGTTGCAGAGCCTTGGAGGGCCAGTGTGATGCTGTCTGCACAGAGAATGGCAGACACCCTGTCTCCTGGCAACTGATGGCCTGGGCCCCTCCCCTGCAAGGTGCCAACTGAAGCTGTTTGGAGAACAAAGAGATCCGGAAAAGAGACAAAGGCCAGAGGAGGGGCTGGAGAGTTTCAGTCTGGAGCTGGATGGGGAAATGGAGGAAGGCCCAAATGGGGCTCTGGCCTCCCTGCCCCCCAAGATGGACCTGACTGAGGGGTCCTGTTCTCTGTACCTACAAGCTCTGTTTTAGACCATGTTCCTGTCGTCTAATAAACCTTCTGTTTTACTGGCTGGCTGAGAGTCACATCTGACTGCGGAATTGGGGTGCAGGGCCCTTTGGCTTCCCCAGGAGCCCGGCCTGTGCAGACTCGCTGTGGAAGTGCATGGTGTGAAAAGGGGATGCTGAATGCTCCGAGGTCAGCCAAAGGAAGGTCGAAGCTGTGTAAGCTTCTTTCCCTGGAGACAGTTTGCTCACATAGAGGAGGCTCCTCCAGAGTCCTGACTGGCTTCATATGGAATAGTTCCAGAGCAACGCCTGGTGACTCCGTGACACTATGAAGAACAGAAATGAAAACAAGTGAGACAAAGAATAACAGAAGTAGAAGGAAAATGAAAACAAAAAACAAAATGTCATCAGAGCAAAACAAGGAGACAAAAAAATGGGTATCTCCAGAACAACATAAAAAAAATTCCATTTGTACATGAACAAGGACATTTTGGGGCTAAAAAAACATAACACAACTAAAAGATTTCGTGTGATGGCCAGAAACGAACATGCATATTAACAAATTTTGTCAACAATGCTTGGTGCATGCCCAAGTTAACCCTAAAAGCGGGGGGGAATACTAAAACACCAACCTAACATTAAGGGCCTGTGGCAAGAATTACAAATGAATTACATTGGACCTTTTTAAAAAAAAAAAAAAAAAAACCTCCTACCAAAACAAAAAACAAACAAACAAAAAACCCTTTTGCTTGGTGGTCATAGATAATTTTTCAGGATGGGTAAAAGTAATCTCCACAACAAATAACACAGCTCAAACTACAGCTCTGGCTTTATGGACCCAAATGCTAAGCAAATGGGGTATACCCTTGGTCATAAATAGTAACCAAGGACCTCACTTCATGGAAGCAGTGGTAAAAGCATTATTATTAATAATGATAATCAAACAAAAATGCATATGGTCTACCACCCACCAAGTGCAGGAAAAGTAAAAAAACAAAACAAAAAAACACAGCCTTGACCAAGCAAATTCAAACACAAGGCTGAAATTGGAAAACTGCTTTACCTGCAATTCTGTTGACCATAAAAACCTTGGAACAAGCTGAAAGTAAGTACTCACCTTTTAAGTTAATGACAGGTCAAGCTATGAGAACTCCTAAATTCCTACTCCCGTCTGAGAAATGGGTGCAGAAGGAAGTTTGAATAGCAGATTTAGTACAATTTTTTAAAAATGGGCACAAAAAATCAGCAAAGACAAAGGGAAGAACAAAAAGAAACATCTGGGTACCAATGAAAAATAGAAGACAAAGTAATGCTCGAAAAATTGGTAAGTAAAAAAACCCCTAAAACCCACATGAAAGGGACCATTCCCTGTAAAATATGTGGCCAGTCCTATAGTGGTTCTGATGGCTACTCCAAATGGGAATGTATGAAAACATTCTGATCAAGTCAAACTGTATCCATCAAAAAAGTTAGTATAATCATTCATGACTATATAAGATAAATATAAAATAGTATATAGTCATGTAAAATGTACTCATCTATAAGGCTCAGTTAAAGGCCTGTGTTTTGTTTGTTTATTTGTTTTCACAAACTAATCCATGAAAGCAAAAAATATACTGGGGAACCTGTTTCGTTTGGTCATCTATGGGCTCGTCTGCCATGTGGCTACTGACTCACCTTCCGTCTGTTCCATGGGAGAGGCAACCAGAGATGGTAAAATCAAGCAATTCCAACAACAATGGGGGTTTATACTAAGGATACGCATGGATTTTCTCCTCCGAATTGGGGCTACTAGTCTTGAATGGGTAAGGGAGCAAGAAATAGGACTAAGTGTTTAGTCACCCCTTGAGGAAAGGTAATTAAAGCAAAAAAAAAAAAAAAAAAAAGTCTGACTTGGAACTGGAATGTCACAAAACTATGAAGTAAAGGCCCTGTATGGTGAACCTATCCCTGACCAGGAAAAGGTTCTTGTAAAAAATGGTCTCCAACTTATTTGAAAATGCGTGAACAAAATTGAAGAAGTATTTGTAAAACTAGGGAAGTATCTGTGTAAAGGAATAAAATGGGAATTCTGATATGAGCATCCATTCACCTTACTTCCACCTTTTATAGAACGCAGACCTATAACAGCACCTCCGCCAACTGAAAAAGCAGGAGCAAAAATTCGAAAACAGTCCCTAAGTGCTGAAAATAACATAAATTTTGGCACAGTTCCAACTGGCATGAACCTTTCTATAAATAACGGTTCAGAGCCATCCTCTGTAGTTTTGTCCAAAGGTCTTGTTTCAACAATGCTTATCTCCCCAGAATTAAAAAAAAGAAGCTGAAAAAAAATAAGAACACAAAACTTTTTATCCAAGCGGCCGATTCCTCAGGTCAAAAACTGAAAAAAAAGCGGTCAAACCTGGTTAAAGGTCATGATGAGGAAAAAAACTAAATGTGGAAAATGGAAAAGTTTGGCACTGTATGGTAACAAAATCTGTTAATCCCTTTGGGGCCAAAAAAAACCCACTCAAGGAATATGAACCCTTCATGTAACAAATAGAGCATGTGTTTATTAGGAAACACATGGAGCCTCTCTAAGTGAAAAAAATAAAAAAAACTTTAAAGCAACTAATGCAGTCAGCATACACTCAAAACAAGGAAAACTAGTGAATCAAAAGATGGGATATTCTGTAATGAAATTAAGTAAATTGTAGGAAAAAAGTGTTTTAAATATTGTTAAACAAATAGGTGTCAGAGTAGCAGCCGTGTTAGTCTGTATTCACAAAAAGAAAAAGAGTACTTGTGGCACCTTAGAGACTAACAAATTTATTTGAGCATAAGCTTTCGTAAGCTACAGCGCACTTCATCGGATGCGTTTCGATGGCTTTCGTGAGCTGCAGCTCACTTCATCAGATGCATTTCGATTGCTTTCATGAGCTACAGCTCACTTCATCAGATGCATTTCATCGAAATGCATCCGATGAAGTGAGCTGTAGCTCACGAAAGCTTATGCTCAAATAAATTTGTTAGTCTCTAAGGTGCCACAAGTACTCCTTTTGTCAAACAAATAAGGAATATTCGCTCAGGATTATCCTGGAAAAAAGTTTGTATAAAAGACCAGGAAATCTTAAAAGAACAATTAAAAAAAAATCTTAAAACAGAGCCAAAAAGAAACTTGGCCCCAGACTCTTAACTGGGCATTCAGTTACTACTCGTATATTAATCAGTCATTCCAAGATACCTGAAAGGTGCAAGTGCATACATGTACCATATGCCAGTGCACTCTCATCCTCTCTGGTATAGCCAATGGAAAGGCACAAGAAGTGCATCCGGTAATATATGCCAATGCCTGGAAAAATAAAACAAAATACTATAAAATAGTATAGAAGAAAATGAATTATGGTAAATACTGGAATTAAAATAAAAGCAAATACTGGAAGCCCAATGGAAATGGGGTACCTTCGTTAAAAAAAATTGAAATTTAAAATAAAAAGAAGATAATCTCACCATAAACTTACATTAAAAAATGGTTGGTGGAAATTATATAAAATAAGCCAAAATATATGTTGTCATAAAAAAAAGGTTTCAGAGTAGCAGCCGTGTTAGTCTGTATTCGCAAAAAGAAAAGGAGTACTTGTGGCACCTTAGAGACTAACAAATTTATTAGAGCATACATCCGATGAAGTGAGCTGTAGCTCACGAAAGCTTATGCTCTAATAAATTTGTTAGTCTCTAAGGTGCCACAAGTACTCCTTTTCTTTTTATAAAAAAAAGGGTAATATAACAATAAACAACAAAACCTGGTTTATGGACCAAGAAATGTGGTGTACTCATGAAAATATAACTTATTTCCAGTACGAACAATATCAATGGCACCCCCAAATGACTAAAATCTTTATGACTCACCCTAAATTAACATTGCCAAGTTTAAAAAAATCAAGTAAAATAATACAGATTGGAATATAAAAATCAAACTAATCAAGGCACTCTGGACCAAATATAATGGTCAACTAAACTAATAATATCTGTAAAAGATATGTTTGCTCAAAAGTATAAAATTGTTTAAAAAGCTGTAAAAAAAATAAAATCTCAAATGTGTGCTTGGTACGATGTTGTATGTCAAGTAACAACATGAAATAAAGTTAATTGGGTAATGTTATTTTGAATTTCTGAAACTGCTGTATTATTCCTTATATGTTTCTGTTGTAAATATCAGATGTTAAGCAATATAAAACAACCCAAGCTTTGCAAAAAACTTATAAAATTAAGTTGTTAATTTATGCAACTAATAATCATAAAATAATGCTTTAAGTTTTATAAAAACAAAAAAACCCACAGATAATCTAATAGTTAGTGTACAAATTGCAGGCATGGCATGGCCATACTGAATGAATGGTGTGAGCATAACTTGACATGACTTAAACATGGCTGAAGGGCTGCAGAGGATCCAGGGAATAGGGTTCCTTTATGCAGAAGCAGATTTGATAAAGGACTGACAACGCCTGCATATGTGATCGATATTGTCTTATTTAACCTATTGGTCTGCAAATATGGGCCCATGCAAAAGTAAATATCAAATGTATAAAGTTCCAGCATGGAGCACAGGTTGACCTGGTTGTAGTGACCTTGCAGCGAGGACACCACGCAGAGAGTCAGAGTGAATGATTGATGAGTGAGTAAACGTGGAGTGGAGTGGTGTGGAGTGATTTTCGCTGGGTACCTCCCCAGCCCCTTCTAAAATACTAATTATATAAAATTAATAACCACACGCCCACTGGGCATGCTTTTAAGACATGTGACTCCTTTGAGGAAAAAGAGTATAAGAATCAAGCAAAATAAATTACTGTTGGTTGAGATTCCTTAATTGACGCTTAAAGAAGCAACGCTGCCAGACAGAGTAGCCAAAACTGCTCCGTGGGCTCGAGTAGGACTGTGAATCAGAAGTGTCTCAAGACAGCCAAGGCCTTGCCTCAAGGGAATCCAAGATAGACAAGAGGGCTAAGAAGAACAGACCTGGAGAGAAGAAGCCGTCCATAAAATTGGTAACCACCTTCTCTGTTTGCCAAGCAGGAACTGCATGTGGCTAGCACAGGGCCTGTTTGTGTATGTTTGTAAAAAAGAGACTTGGTAAGAGGAATTTATAGCTCTTCATGAATTGCTCTTAATGTCTAACATAGAAGTTATGTGCCTAATGTAACCCTTTACTTCTCAAGAAACTGCTGTGCATTGAAAATAATTGCTGTGGACCTTTTTCACTGGTATGACAGTGATCTGCTCCACTGGGTGCCAGTAAAGATCCAATTCAGGGGTAGTAGCGTCCCCTGTTGTCAACACTGAGCAGCTCCAGCCACTTCCCCAGCTGCTCTTGTCACAGCAGCACCCCTGGACACTGACATGATGATTCAAACGGGAGGGTTTGCAGGATCAGGCCCTCGTCGGCTCTCTCATATATTATTGCTCCACATTTCATACAGAAGGAGGTGGGAATCAGGAGGGGAATCTGAGCAAGGGAGGGAAGACTCCATCATTGGAGGCCAGGTGGGGAAGGGGCTGAGATCCAGGCAGTTGAAGCTGATCTGTGTGTAGGAACTGCTTCCCATTAGAATTTGCTACCAATCGCAAAAACCTACATTCACTTGGCACCTAAATATTTGCAGTAGCAGTCCCCTAAGTTCCTGTGTTTCTGCCTCTAGACATGTGCACTGCTTCCCCCCGCTAGGCACCCACACATCTATCTCCTGCCTGATCCCTAGCACGGCCCTGAATCTAGGGAAAATAGGTGCTCCTCTGTTTATCTTGCTTTCAGGGCCCAATTCAGCAGGTCTGCTCAGAAGCTACAACATCACACTGGGAGCTTAGGTTAAGTTACTTATCCACTAGGACCCCTAAATCCTTTCCAGGGACACTGCTTTCCAGGATACAGCCCCCAATTCTATAGATAGGGCCTACATTCTTTAGGAAAAATTTTCAAAAGTGTTTAGGCATCTCAAGATACAAATAGGTGCCTGTAGGATTTCCAGTTTCAGAGTAGCAGCCGTGTTAGTCTGTATTCGCAAAAAGAAAAGGAGTACTTGTGGCACCTTAGAGACTAACAAATTTATCTGAGCATAAGCTTTCGTGAGCTACAGCATACTTCATCGGATGCATTCAGTGGAAAATACAGTGGGGAGATTTATATATATATAAATTATATTTATAACAATGGGTGTTACCATACACACTGTAAGGAGAGTGATCACTTAAGATGAGCTATTACCAGCAGGAGAGCAGGGGGGAGTGGAGGGAGAAAACCTTTTGTAGTGATAATCAAGGTGGGCCATTTCCAGCAGTTGACAAGAACATCTGAGGAACAGTGTGTGTGGGGCTGGGGGGGGAATAACATGCGGAAATAGTTTTACTTTGTATAATGACCCATCCACTCCCCGTCTCTATTCAAGCCTAAGTTAATTGTATCCAGTTTGTAAATTAATTCCAATTCAGCAGTCTCTAAAAACTTCAAAAACAGACTCCAGCGAGAGACTGCTGAATTGGAATTAATTTGCAAACTGGATACAATTAACTTAGGCTTGAATAGAGACTGGGAGTGGATGAGTCATTACACAAAGTAAAAAGAAAAGGAGTACTTGTGGCACCTTAGAGACTAACAAATTTATTTGAGCATAAGCTTTCGTGAGCTACAGCTCACTTCGCTTATGCTCAAATAAATGTTAGTCTCTAAGGTGCCACAAGTACTCCTTTTCTTTTTGCGAATACAGACTAACACGGCTGCTACTCTGAAACCTACACAAAGTAAAACTATTTCCCCATGTTATTTCTCCCCCCAACCCACCCCCCACTGTTCCTCAGATGTTCTTGTTAACTGCTGGAAATGGCCCACCTTGCTTGTCACCATGAAAGGTTTTCCTCCTTCCCCCCCCCCCCCGCCCCCCGCTGGTGATGGCTCATCTTAAGTGATCACTCTCCTTACAGTGTGTATGATAAAACCATTGTTTCATGTTCTCTGTGAGTGTATATAAATCTCCCCACTGTATTTTCCACAAATGCATCCGATGAAGTGAGCTGTAGCTCACGAAAGCTTATGCTCAAATAAATTTGTTAGTCTCTAAGATGCCACAAGTACTCCTTTTCTTTTTGTGAAGTTTTTTTGTTGAAGAATAGCCACTCTTAGGTCTGTAATCAAGAGACCGGAGAGATTGAAGTGTTCTCCGACTGGTTTTTGAATGTTATAATTCTTGACATCTGATTTGTGTCCATTCATTCTTTTACGTAGAAACTATCCAGTTTGACCAATGTACATGGCAGAGGGGCATTGCTGGCACATGATGGCATATATCACATTGGTAGATGCGCAGGTGAACAAGCCTCTGATAGTGTGGCTGATGTGATTAGGCCCTATAATGGTGTCCCCTGAATAGATATGTGGACAGAGTTGACAACGGGCTTTGTTGCAAGGATAGGTTCTGGGTTAGTGGTTCTGTTGTGTGGTGTGTGGTTGCTGGTGAGTATTTGCTTCAGGTTGGGGGGCTGTCTGTAAGCATGAACTAGCCTGTCTCCCAAGATCTGTGAGAGTGACGGGTCGTCCTTCAGGATAGGTTGTAGGTCCTTGATGATGCATTGGAGAGGTTTTAGTTGGGGGCTGAAGGTGACAGCTAGTGGCGTTCTGTTATTTTCTTTGTTGGGCCTGTCCTGTAGTAGGTGACTTCTGGGTACTCTTCTGGCTCTGTCAATCTGTTTCTTCACTCCCCACCCCGCTGGTAATAGGTAAAATCCTGGTAAGAACAAAGGAAACTATGCTATGAATACTGAAAGTGATTGCTTAAATACGAGCATCAATTACTATTTTCTGTGATTATTTATTATTAGAACCTTACACTAACCAGCACAGTGACATCCATCTGCACCATGTTAATCAAGGCAAGGCATGCTAAGGAAAACAGGAGTAATCAAAACACGCTTTTAAAAAGCATTAAAAATAAATAAATAAACTGAAGTGAAATTGCATTTACAGTGGTTTACTGGAAACAGAGTAACTTTCAGGCATTGGAACAGTAGATAAGACCCCCATAAAGTGCCAATCAATTATTTTGCATCCAATGAAGTGAGCTGTAGCTCATGAAAGCTTATGCTCAAATAAATTTGTTTGTCTCTAAGGTGCCACAAGTCCTCCTTTTCTTTTTGCGAATACAGACTAACACGGCTGCTACTCTGAAATGAATTATTTTGTGTGACAAAGACATATATGGTCATGTGCTTTAACACCACAGCCCTGGAGAGGGGTTGCTGAGATGGGCCAGCAAGGAACACAAACTTCTCTTGGAATTAATTTGCAAACTGGATACAATTAATTTAGGCTTGAATAGAGACTGGGAATGGATGAGTCATTACGCAAAGTAAAACTATTTCCCCATGGTATTTCTCCCTCCCACCCCACCCCCCACTGTTCCTCTGATATTCTTGTTAACTGCTGGAATTAGCCTACCTTGCTTGTCACCATGAAAGGTTTTCCTCCTTTCCCCCCCCTGCTGTGGGTGATGGCTTATCTTAAGTGATCACTCTCCTTACAGTGTGTATGATAAACCCATTGTTTCATGTTCTCTGTGTGTGTGTATATAAATCTCTCCTCTGTTTTTTCCACCAAATGCATCCGATGAAGTGAGCTGTGGCTCACGAAAGCTTATGCTCTAATAAATTTGTTAGTCTCTAAGGTGCCACAAGTCCTCCTTTTCTTTTTGCGAATACAGACTAACACGACTGCTACTCTGAAACTTCTCTGCCACCCATGTGCTATTTTGGCAACCACTGCCCACGGCTCACCCCATTGTGGTAACTTTTATCCCCTCTGCCCCTCGCTATCCCAGGGTCTCCCCTTCTGCCCCTGTGTGGCAGCGCATCCCCCCCATCCTAACCCCGGTTCCTGCACCCTCTCCCCGATTCTCTCTACCTGCCCCCCTCACTCCCCTGCCTCCGCCAGCTGTTCCACCCGCTTCTGGACACGTTTCGGCCCCCGCCCCATAAACAGGGGACCCCCCCCCCCCGCAGTCCTTCGGCGGGGAGGAGAGTCTGGTGGCAAGCGAGGGCAGCGAGTTCAGCGGATGTTCCCGAGCATGTTCCGATCGCTCCCGCGGCTCAGTGGCAGCTCCGCGCTGTGGGGAAATTCCTCTCCGCCCCTTCCCTCGCAGGGCCGAGCTTCCCGGGCTAGCGGCTGCTGCTGCCGCCGCCTCCATTGTGATCCGGGAGCCTGGGCCGAGCCGCGGCTGCTCCCCAGTGGGGTCTGTCCAAGCCCCCGCTGGGCCCGGCCGGGGGCACTTTCTGCGGGGGCTGGAACCAGCCCCGGGCTCTGCCGACACCAGCCCCTGAGCCGGAGCCTGCAGGTGAGGGGGGAGACCCGGGGGAAGGGCCGGGGCCGGGCAGGAAAGTGACTCTGCCCCAACGGCCCCTGCTCGCATCTCTGCTCCCCGGGATCTGCGAGTCCAGGCTGGCTGCTGCCCTCACTCCCTGACGCCCCAAAGCTCCCGTTAGCACTTGCAGGAGCCGATCCCGCCAGGAGAGTGAATGTCCCCGGCACAGTGGCCAAGTCTCCTGGGCAGAGGGGGAAGGAGATGGGGAAAAAACAGGCTGGAAGGGGCAGCAGGAGCTTATTGCGGAAGGAGGTTCCCGGCTCCCAGCCCTGCCCAGCCCCATTCCCTGCATGCCCGGGGACACAGTGACTTTCCTGGGAACAAGGTCAGGAGCAGGGAGAGGAAAACCAGTTGCTGCTCCGCCTGGTCCCTGCACTGCTGAGGGAATGTGCTGCCCAGCGGGACAGAGTCAGGAGGGGTCCCCCAAACGGGCTCCTTCGATTCTGCTCTTTTCTAAGGCCAGGTCTACACTAGGAAATTAGGTCAGTATAACTACCTCACTCGGGGTGTGAAAAATCCACACCCCAAGAAAAGTAACACCGTTAAACCGACCTAATCCCCAGTGTAGACCAGAGTTGGCCAACCTGTGGCTCCAGAGCCACATGTGGCTCTTCAGAAGTTAATATGCGGCTCCTTGTACAGGCACCAACTCCAGGGCTGGAGCTACTGGCGCCAACTTTCCAATGTGCCAGGGGGTGCTCACTGTTCAACCCCCTGGCTCTGCCACAGGCCCTGCCCACACTCCACCCCTGCCCATCCCCTACCCTGAGCCTGCCATGCCCTTGCTCCTCCCCCACCCCACCCCCCAGAGCCTCCTGCATGCCACAAAACAGCTGATCAGGAGAGAGGAGGAGGTGCTGATCAGCGGGGCTGCTCCTGGATGGGAGTCATTGGGAGTGGGGCAGGGAGAGCTAATGGGAGGCTGCTGACGTATTACTGTGGCTCTTTGGCAATGTACATTGGTAAATTCTGGCTCCTTCTCAGGCTCAGGTTGGCCCCCCTAATGTAGACAGTGCTAGATTGACAGGAGAATTCTCCCATGGACAGAGCTGGGAGGTGGAGCACCTACCTCGACAGGAGAAGCCTTCTTGTGGGCATCGGTAGCATCTTTACTGAAGATGCAGCTGTGCTGCGGCAGCATTGTAAGCGTAGACCTGCCCTAAGGTTTGGTTCAGAGACTTTTAAAAATGACTCAGTGGGTTTAGTCCTGGTGGGAGGGGCTGGGTCTGCGCTGCAATGAAGTGACCAAGTGTTTTTCCAGCCTGGCAGAATCGAGAATCTGGCTTCAGGTAAAGAGCCCTGGGGGAAACTGGGGTGTAAAATAGACTAAAACATTTTCTGATGCCTGCCCAATGGCCCTTCTTGCACTGACAGGCTGCAGAATGACATCCACATCTTGCTCCAGATCTTCCCATCCTCCCAAGGGACAGGGAAGAGACATGGCTGCTTCAGTGGTGCTGGCTCAAGTAAGTGATTAGCAGGGAGCTGCTGAGGAGGGTGGGTGGGGTTGGTCTGTACGTGGGGGAGGGACAGGAAATACAGGAGGAAAGCTGAATGGGGAATGAAAAACCTCTGTTGTGTCCTTTGCTCTTTACACAAGAACAATATGGAGAAGCCACAGGGGCACAGCTAGGTCCCAAATAACCGTGTTTAGTAACTATACACAGACATGCAAGGCCTAGCCACATATTTACAGTACTGCTTAGATTAGTCCTTGGCAGCTTCTAAACCATAGAACATAGTGAGGCACCAGAGAGCTCACAAACTGCTTGAAGGGATGTAAAGTTGGATTGCTTGGTCCTTAAGGGCAGCTAATCATCAACAGGAGCCCTTCCCGGTTGTCCCTCTGCTTCCGTCTCAGTGTGTTTCAACCATCTGGGTTCTCAGCTACTAGCTAGTAGTGCCCCCACCTGACTATTGAAGGGAGCCAGGAACCCTACCCTACCTCCTTGTGTAGTTTCAGTTATCCCTGATCCGGTCCTTACCCCCAGGACTAGCCTGATGCCTCCGTACATAGCTTCCATAATGAATGAACCAACAATCAATGTATACTTTATTTACAAGGGGAAATATACAGGAAGCCTATAAAGGGAAGGGAAAGATGGTCTTGGAGTAGATACATCAGTAACACCATACAACTCACAAGTAACACAACCCCTAGGGTGGATTGTCCTGGATTGACGAGTCCAGTTTATTTCACACTAGTGGGCTCCGAAACGTGGAGGACCCCATGTACCTTAATGAGATGTTGCAGGCCTGAAGCTGCTGGAGTGCAGTGGGGTGATGAGGGCGCCGATTCACCCGGGGTCTAACTTCTCTGCGGCAGCAATAGGCGTTACTCAGAGTGGGAAAAGTCCCCACAGCGTAGGGAGGCTCCTTTGCATTTCCCAGGCCAATTGCTCTCTGCCAGAGTTCGGTAAAGCCCTTTGAGGGCAAAAGAGTCAACACACTAGGCGGGGGAGACAGTCAGGAGATCACCCGCACTCCCCTCAGGCTGGGGGAGACAGTTGGGGCATCGCCTACCCTCCCCTCAGATGGGGGAAGACAGTCGGGGGGTTGCCCACACTCCTTTCACGCAGGGGGAGACAATCGGAGCATCGCCCGAGCTCCCCTCAGGCAGGGGAGAGACAGTCAGGGGATTGCCTACGCTCCCCTCAGGCAAGGGGAGACAGTCGGGAGATCGCCCATACTCCCAGCAGGCGGGGGGAGTCATTCGGGGGATCGCCCATGTTCCTGTCAGGTAGGGGTAGACAGTCGGAAGATCACCTGTGCTCCCCTCAGGCATGGGGGAGACAGTCAGGGGATCACCCGCATTCCCCTCACACAGGGGAAGACAGTTGGGGGATCGCCTGCCGCCCCTCAGGTGGGGGAAGACAGTCAGGAGATCGCCCGTTCTCGCCTCAGGCAGGGGGGAGACAGTTGGGGGACTACCCATGTTCCCCTTGGGCAGGGGAAGGCAATTGGAGGATCGCCACGGGCTCCCCTCGGGCGGGGGAGACAGTCAGGGAATCACCCGTGCTCCCCTCAAGTGAAGGGAAACAGTCAGGAGATAGCCCGTGCTCCCCTCAGTTGTCAGCAGGTGGGACATCCTGCTGAACTTGTGCTTAAAAGCTGGTTTAGGCAGACATTCAGTGAAAGACATCAGCTTTCTTGTGCATAAGTTCAGCTAATTTGTTTTGTATCAGAATCAATAATAATAATAATAAACATGAAGGGCTTTTATGCTCTGCCAGTCCAGTTTAATCCATGTGATTCTCTATTATTTATTACTGGACCCTTTCACTTCACAACATACAGGTTCAGCATATGCACTTTATTTATAAAAAAAGAAAAGGAGTACTTGTGGCACCTTAGAGACTAACAAATTTATTGGAGCATAAGCTTTCGTGAGCTACAGCTCACTTCATCGGATGCATTTGGTGGGAAAAAAAAAGTTTTTGTTTTTTTTTTGTTTTTTTTTTCCACCAAATGCATCAGATGAAGTGAGCTGTAGCTCACGAAAGCTTATGCTCTAATAAATTTGTTAGTCTCTAAGGTGCCACAAGTACTCCTTTTCTTTTTGTAGATTCACTTTCACTGGGCCTCTGCCATCAGTGTCTATTCCACTGTATCCCTGGATTTGGACCATGTCCTCGGTGCAATTTGTTGTCTTTTTACTGTGTAATATGCCAAAGAACTCGATGAAACCACATAGGCATAGTTGGGTTCCAAATAATCACATTTAGTAAATTTACACAGACACCCAATGCCTAGCTATGTACCCACTGCTGCTCCGATTGGCTCTGGAGGCTTCTAAAACCTAGAACACAGTGAGCTCCACTAAAGAGCTCATAAACCATTCAAAGAAATACAGTAACTCCTCACTTAAAGTCGTCCCGGTTAACGTTGTTTCATTGTTACGTTGCTGATCAATTAGGAAACACGCTCGTTTAAAGTTGTGCATTGCTCCCTTATAACGTCGGTTGGCAGCTGCCTGCTTTGTCCACTGCTTGCAGGAAGAGCAGCCCATTGGAGCTAGCTGGTGGGGGCTTGGAACCAGGGTGGACCAGCAGCCCCCTATCAGCTCCCCACTTCCCTAAGTTCCCTGTGCATCAGCCGCCCAGCACACTATCAATTGCCGGGCAGTTCAGCTGTCCCACCCTCCACTGCCACATGCTGCTCCTGCCCTCTGCCTTGGAGCTGCTCCCGGGAGCCTCCTGCTTGCTGTGCAGGTGGGGGAGAGAGGGGGGCTAATGTCAGGGTGTCCCCCTCCCCCCTGCTCCTGCACCCCACTTACCCCATCTCCATTGTGGGGGGATGACAGGACAGGCCTCAGGACAAAGGACGCTTCCTTGGAGCAGCTGCTGTCCCAATTTGCTTATCTACTTAAAAAGGCAGGGTACTTAAGAGTGGGGTCAGCCTACTTAAAGGGGCACCCTCTCTCTCTCACACACATAGGGTGCGTGTCTCTGTCTCTATCTGCCATGCTGTCTCCCCTCCCTCCATTTGTGTTGCCTTGTAGAGTGTGCAGCTACATTAACAACAATGAGTTAACCTTGAGGGCTCAGCCAAAAGCTAATTCATCATTTAGCAGTAAGGAATTCCCTGGGAAATATCCCACCCTCTTCCACCCGCTGACTTCACCACCTCAACCAAGCTTCACAATCATTATCGCTGTGGACAGTATTAAATTGTTTGTTTAAAACTTATACTGTGTGTGTGTATATATATATATATATATATATATATATAATATAGTCTTTTATCTGGTGAAAAAAAATTCCCTGGAACCTAACCCCACCCATTGACATTAATTCTTATGGGGAAATTTGATTCGCTTAACATTGTTTCGCTTAAAGTCGCATTTTTCAGGAACATAACTACAACATTAAGCGAGGAGTTGCTGTACTAACCTAACCTTATACACTACCTCTTCTTTAAGCTAGGGCCTGAATTTTAGGGATAGGGTGGAAATACTCCTGTGTGAGGAAACAACCCCCTGAATTTGTTGATACCAAAATTCTGTTGCCATCCTACAGCACTCAGAAGCCAAGAGTAACTCTGGAGGTGGGCTTACAAACTGTAGGGAAATGGTGGCCATTTTGAATAAGGGCTGTGACATTGCTCTTTATATGATTTTATGAAAATATGCTAATGAGTGTGAATATAATGTAACTGGAATATGCTTCATGCAAAAGGTCTCTTTTAAGGTATCATTACAAAGCTTATAATCTACTGAGTGTAGTCATGTATGTATCCTTCTTGTATCTTAAACTAGAAATATTAAATATAACTCTGAGGGCCTATTGAAATTATGCAAAGTGTGGTCCATTAATGGTGGTTTGGAATTTTGATGGCTCCCATTAACCAGGACAATAGACTCTAGATGATTCTGTTTACTTGTAAGTCTTCCTGTATACCTGTGTGCTGGCAAGTGGGTAATGAAGTCTTACAGTGACATGTGATCATGTCACCTGAACTGGAATCCATCTTTAACCTGGTACTTTTCCATTTAGAAGGCGGGGTGGGAACCCAGAGAGGGACAAAGGATTCCCGCCTTGTGCAAAAGATATAGAAGGGGGTGGAACAGAACAAAGGGGGCTGCAATCATGAGAAATCCCCTAGCTACCACCTGAGCTGGAGCAACGACTGCACCAGGGGAATGAATTGGGCCCAGACTAGGAAGGTGTCCACTCTGTGATAGAAGCTTATTGAAACATCTCTGAGAGTGAGATTTTATCTGTATTCAGTTTTCTTACTGTATTAGGCTTAGACATGCGTGTTTTATTTTATTTTGCTTGGTAATTCACTTTGTTCTGTCTGTTATTACCTGGAACCACTTAAATCTGAGGTTTTGTATTTAATAAAATCACTTTTTTCTTATTAATTAATCCAGAGTATGTATTAATACCTGGGGGGGCAAACAGCTGTGCATATCTCTCTCTCTTCTCTCGGGGGAGGGATAGCTCAGTGGTTAGAGCATTGGTCTGCTAATCTAGGGTTGTGAGTTCAATCCTTGAGGGGGCCACTTAGGGATCTGGGGCAAAAATTGGGGATTGAGCAGGGGGTTGGACTAGATAACCTGCTGAGGTCCCTTCCAACCCTGATATTTTATGATTCTCTGATCAGTATTATACAGGGCAAACAATTTATGAGTTTACCCTGTATAAGCTTTACACAGGGTAAAACGGATTTATTTGGGGTTTGGACCCCATTGGGATTTGGATATCTGAGTGCTGGAGACATTTCTTGAACTGTTTTCAGTTAAGCCTGCAGCTTGAGGGGGACATGGTTCAGACCTGGGTCTCAGAGTAGCAGCCGTGTTAGTCTGTATTTGCAAAAAAGAAAAGTGTGTTTGTAGCAGGCTAGCGTGTCTGGCACAACCAGGCAGGGTTCTGAAGTCCCAAGCTCGCAGGGGAAACAGGCTCAGAGAGAGTCTCAGCACATCAGCTGACAGTTCCTAAAGGGGGTTTTGTGATCCAACCCATCACAAGGGCAGTTTGACTCTACCCCTCTGAAAGTAATGGGAGGTGGTGGCCATGTAGAACAAGGGAGAACGTGTGAGTTCTGTGCCAGGAATTATGAGATCATGGGAAATGTCCAAAAATCCCAACTAAATATTGTGAGACTCATGATAAAATCAGCAGAGTTGGCAGCACTTGGCATCACGGTTTCACCACAAAAATAGTGTGTTTTTAATGATAGCTTTGAGAAATTTTCCTTTCCCCAGGGAAAATTTCCTGCTCTCTGTGGGGTGGGGGTGAGGGATTTTGCAGCCCTGCCTGTGACTGAGCTGGTGGGATTTTGCCCAGGGGAGCAGGTTCTGAGAGGGGGACTCTGGCTGTTTCAGGAGCTGGTGACCTTCAAGGAGGTGGCTGTGTATTTTACTGAAGAGCAATGGGCTCTGATGGACCCCCATCAGAGAGCCCTCTACAGGGACGTCATGCAGCAGAACTATGAGAATGTGACCTCTCTGGGTAAGGATTCCTGTCCCCTTGGGTATTAGAAGGGGTGAGGTTCTCTGAAGCATCTAGGTCAGCTTCTGCTCAGGATTCTTCCCTGGTCTCTTAGTTTTCAGGAGGATCAGCCCCAGAAACCATGTGAGAGAGACTGTTCCCTCCTGATACCCCTCCCAGGGGAGAGGAGATTCAGAGACATAGTGGAGATGCTCATCCGCTTCCAAGGGAGAGGATGAGCTATAGGTAGCACCCTGTGTTTCTCACTTTTACACACAGAGAGATGTCTCCTCTCCATCCTTTCTCAGGCCTATCTCCATGGCTGGGAAGGGCTGTGATCTCAGCAGGGTTAGGAAGGAGTAAGAGGTTGCCCAATTGTATTGTGCCAAAGTCATAAAATCCCTCAGTGTGTGGAGATCGCTGAACCTCCTGCAGGGGGAACTGTACACCTCCCAAGAACTATCTGACCGGCATGCCCAAAGGGTCTTCAGGAACATCTGTTTGGTTTATGCAGCTCTGGTTGAAGAAGGCAGCAGTGCTGATATAGATACTTGGATTTCTTCAGGGCATTTGATTTGGTACCACACGACATTTTGATTTAAAAAGCTTGTGTTATATGGAATGAACAAGATCACACAGTAGATGGATTCACAACTGGCTCACTTACAGATCTCAAAATGTTGTTGTTAATGGGGGAAGTCAATGAGCAGGGCCGTTTCTAGTGGGTGCCCTAGGGAGCAGTTTTTTTATCTTATTTTTATCAACAATCTTCATGATGATGTAAAATCTTTGCTGATAAGGTTGGTGGATGACACAAAGATTAGTGGGGCATCAATAATGAGGACAGGTTATTGTTACCGAGTGATCTGAATGTCCTGCTTAAGTGGTCAAATCCACTAAAAGGTGTTTTAGTACTTGTACAGCCAAATGCAAGGTAATACATCTGAGACACCAAGAATTCAGATAGTACCTACAGCATGAAGGATTCTGGAGTTGGCTGCACTACGGAGGCTAGAGCAGCATAGCTACTGCGCTGTAGCTGCGCTGGCATAACCCCATAGATGTAGCCAAATTTGACCTTCTGAAATAAAAAGTCATACTTGAGGACCTGGGTTTCATTATCCTTCCTTTTAATTTAAACTGAATCAACCTGTGACTAGAGCCAAGGTTATTTCCTATGACCACCTCTTCTATGCTGTCCTCACTACTTACTAAAACCAAGTCTAAAATTGCATCAAGTCTGTTGGTTTGGTGACAGTTTGAGGAAGAAAGTGTCGACATTGTAGACAATCATGCAGCGCTGTGGGGAAAAGGACTCAGGTGATCCTTGGGTGTATAAAAAGGGGAGTATCTGGCAGAAGCGAGGAAGAGCTCTTGCCTGTATGTGCAGCATTGGTGAGACCGCTGCTGGAATACCGCCTCCAGTTTTGGTGTCCACACTTCAAGAAGGATGTGGGAACACTGGAGAGAGTTCAAAGGAGGGACACAACAATGACCTTGGGGCTGGAAGACAGGCCTTTCAATGGGAGGAGCTCAACTTATCCAGCTTATTGAAGAGAAGGTTGAGAGGGGACTTGATCAGTGTGTTTAGGTACTTACACATGGAAAACAGATTTGGTAATGAAGGGGGAGGGGGGCTTTTAAGCTTTGCTCAGGAAGGAATAACTTGAAGCTGTGGCTGGAAGCTGAAGTTACACAAATTCTTCCTTGAAATAAGATGCAATTTCCCAGCAGTGAGGATAATTAAACATTGGAACCATCTTACTAAGGTGGTAGGGGACTCATCATCGCTTTGAGTCTTTAGCTTGAAATTAGTTCTCTCTTTAAAAAATTTGCTTTAATCCAGTTTCTGGGGGATGTTTTGTGGCCTGGGCAGGGGCAGGGAAGATGGTTGTAGTGGAACTCAGTGTCCGACTCCTCCACTCCCCACAATCTCCATGCCTCCCTCACCTGAGCCCCCAACCTCTCTTCCCTCCCCAATCATCCACCCCATTTATACCCCTCTTCCCTTATTCCCCCACTCCTCTGCCCCCTGGTATCTCTCGCCTTCCAGGATGCATTCACATGTCTGTTTCCCCCTCCCCACAAAGATTTTGATTACATTCCCCCCAAAATGAAATTGTGACCCATGATTCACAAATTGTAATCTGGCCACTCAGTCCAAAACTCCTTTTGTCTTAGATGGGGACTTGTGATTAACTTATCCTTAATTATGCTAATTGAAAGGTGAGTTCACAGCCATCAGTCTCAGCAAGTCTCAGTTCAACAGTACAAGGCGGCAGAAGGACATTTTTGAGGGACTTGTAACTCGAGAACCCCTCAAAAGACCCCAAATTTGGGTCACTATCACTACCCAACATTCCAAGGAGGCACACAAAATGCAAAGTGATCTGAGTAACCCTTCAGTTTTTAGAGCACTTACAGGAGTTGAGCTTTAAAGCCTATAAAATGGCAGAAATGGAAACCCGTTAACTCTTTTTCTGTATTGGTGCATGCATACTGTAAAAAATGTACATTTTCTTAAATCTCATTCTCAGTCTGCATCCCGCAAAGACTGAGGGGGTGCCATGCACTATTTTGGGTAAAACTCAACAGATTGAGATCATTCTGCCCTGCATCACTTCAATGGTTTGATCTCTAGCCCTATGCAAAAAAAAAATATATATATATAGAAACTCTTTTTTAAAATGGCTATTTTTCTCAGGCCTTATATTTTTGGCACCTCTAGCTCAAATGACCCCAAAGTTTGGGTCACTAACTGCACCCAACACCCTCCTGACACACACCAAATTTCAAAGGAGTCTGACAAAGGATGTTGATTTTAGAGGACTTAGAAAAGTCAAACTTTTAACAGAAGTCATGATGCAACCTTAACTATAGTGGCCCTGCCATGCCAGTACAATTTCCTGGTTTTTCAAACGTTTCTGTTTGAAATACTTTAATTCCGTATTTCCTGGGTTTTTGGAAGTTTGGGTGTCACTGAATTTATTAAGTGTTTTTTCTGTTTAGTCATTGAATAATGATTATAATCATTTTTTGTGGCTTCAGTTGGTCATTTACAGCGGTCAGGAAAGAATATTTTTCCCCAATGTACAAATGGCTAGTTCTGTTCTAGGATGGGGTCTTTGTTTGTATGTTTTCTTCCTCTGAAGCATAAGAGATTGGCCACAGTTGAAGACAGGACACCAGATGGGGTGGACCAGTACTTCGAGGTGGAACAGAGAACCCTCTTTCTAGATTCCTGGCTGCTGTGTCTTACTCACATGCTCAGGGTCAAACTGATCACCTGATTTGAGGTTAGGAATGAATTTTCCTGCAGCTCCGATTGGCTGGAACCTTGGCGGGGGAGGGGGTTAGCTTTCCTGAGTCTGCAGCATTAGGCCTGGCTCACCTGCTGGGATCATCTGAACATCTCTTACCAAATCAATTCCCTGCCATTGCAGGAGCCTCAGACATTAGTAGCATCTTGGTCTGTCCTGTTCTCTCCCTGTGCCACACAGTTTACTCTCCTGGGACTGAAATCTTTTTCAACAAAAGTCTCTGGGCTTAATATAGGGGGTACCTGGGTGAAAATGAAAGGCCTCTGATACACAGGAGGTCAGACTAGATGATCTATTGGTCTCTTCTGCCCTTAAACTTCGTGAAGAATACAAGGGCACCCACTCATCCAGCATGTCTGGAAACAGCTGTGTCTCAGAATAATTGTAAAATCCTGGTCTCACCTGCTTTTTTTCCCTGGAGCAGGATTTCCAGTTGCCAAACCCAACATAATATCCCAGCTGGAACGAGGGGAAGAGCCGTGGGTGTCAGACCTCCCGAGCTTTGAGGAAAGGGACATCCTGAGAAACATCCGCACAGGTGAGGAAGTGATTAAATGGACACAGAAACCACCCGTCATTGGCATAATCAGCTGGGATTCCCACAAAGGGCCCGTGGGCTCCCCCACTTCTGCTTCAGTTCACCCAGGTTAGGATTGTGACTAGCTGGTGTCGTATCCTCATGTCAGATGCAACTCAGGGCTCCCCACCCATCCTGACTGATACTTAGAAGTAACTCCTGCACCACTGTGTGTTCGCTTGGGATGTGGAGGCAGAATGGGTCCCCTCCTCTCTCCTTTCTGGGGAAGGGTTCGGGGGTGGGAGGGATTTGGCTCCTGATTTTTGCATCTCCCCAGCAGATCTTTTGGTTTATTTCCTGCCATCCCATTCATTTTTTTGAGGTTCCCTTTCCCCTCAGGCACAGGGAATGACTCCTGTCTCGATTATCTCTCTGTCCCAGCAGGTGATAGGATGGTGCGTGAGAGCGAGGAGGAGAATCCTCAGCAGGAAGTTCCTGAGCAAATGGAACAACATGGAAATCTATCTGGAAAAACGGAAGAGGAAGTTTCCCAGAGTCCTGAGCTGAGAGAAGCCTGTGAGAGACAGCAAGGAAACAACCCAGGGATGAAACTGGGTAAATACACTTACCAAGTGGGAGGTCTGAAGGACCTTAAGGAAACCACAATCCAGCCAAGAGTCTTCAGTAAAGAGGAACCATATGACTGTGCTGAGTGTGGGAGAAGTTTCAACCGGAAATCCAACCTTGTTAGACATCAAAGAGTCCACACCGGCGAAAAACCCTATAACTGCCCCAGCTGTGGGAAGTGCTTCAATCAGATATCAAACCTTATTGTACATCAACGAATCCATACAGGAGAGAGACCCTATAAATGCCTCGACTGTGAGAAAAATTTCAAGCACAGTTCAGACCTTGTTTTACACCAGAGAATTCACACGGGAGAGAGACCATATAAATGCCCTGACTGTGGGAAGAGCTTCAAGCAGAGCTCAGTCCTTATTTCACATCACACAATCCATACGGGAGAGAAACCCCACAACTGTCTTGAGTGCGGGAAATATTTTGCTTATTTCTCATCCCTGATTTCACACCAGAGAATCCACACAGGAGAGAGACCTTATACATGCCTCGACTGCGGGAAAACCTTCAGTCAGAAAGCGTACCTTATTGTCCACCAGAGAATCCACACGGGAGAGGCACCCTATAGCTGTCCTGAGTGTGGGAAAAGCTTCAAGCAGAGATCAGACCTTAGTGTACATCAGAGAATCCATGTGGCAGAGAGACCCTATAAATGCCCCGACTGTGGGAAAAGCTTCAGCCAGAGTTCAAACCTTCTTAAACACCAGAGAGTCCACACAGGAGAGAGACCCTATAACTGCCTGGAGTGTGGGAAACATTTTTCTAATTTCTCGTATCTGATTTCACATCGGAGAATCCACACAGGAGAGAGACCCTATAAGTGCCCCGACTGCGGAAAAAGCTTCAGGCAGAGCTCAGACCTCAGTAAACATCGGAGACTCCACACAGGAGAGGCACCCTATAAATGTTCTTTCTGTGGGAAAAGCTTTGCTCTGAGCTCAAACCTGATTTCACACCAGAGAAGTCACACGGGAGAGGCACCCTATAAATGTGCCAACTGCGGGAAAAGCTTCAAACAGAGCTCGGACCTTATTTCACACAGACGAATTCACACAGGTGAGAGACCTTATAAATGCTCTGTCTGTGGAAAGAGCTTCAGCCAGAGATCAAACCTCACCATACATCAGAAAATCCACACAACAGCGAGACCCTATAACTGCCCTGACTGCGGGAAAAGCTGCAAGCGCAGCTCAGAACTAATTTTGCATCAGAGAATCCACACGGGAGAGAAACCCTTTAACTGCTCCAATTGTGGGAAAAGTTTCTGTCAGAGATCGCACCTTATTAGGCATCAGAGAATTCACACAGGAGAGAGACCTTATAAATGCTCTGTCTGTGGAAAGAGCTTCAGCCAGAGATCAAACGTCACCGTACATCAGAAAATTCACAAGGCAGTGAGACCCCATAACTGCCCTGAGTGTGGGAAAAGCTGCAAGCGCAGCTCAGACCTTATTTCACATCAGAAAATTCATGTGGGAGAGAAATCCCATAACTGCCCTGAGTGTGGAAAAAGCTTCAAGCGGAGCTCAGAACTAATTTCACATCAGAGAATCCACACGGGAGAGAAACCCTTTAACTGCTCCGAATGTGGGAAAAGTTTCTGTCAGAGATCGCACCTTATTAGGCATCAGAGAATTCACATGGGACATAAACCCTTTAACTGCTCTGAGTGCGGAAAGAACTTTACCCAGAGCTCAGCCCTTATTGTCCATCACAGAATGCACACTGGAAATAAACCATATACATGTTCTGTCTGTGGGAAAAGCTACAAGGCGAAGGTATCGCTAATATCCCACCAGAAACTGCACACAAGTTAGAAGGTGTTGGGAGTTCTCTCTGTTGGGCAATCGGTTTGTGTCCTCTTGAAGCAAAGTGTAAATGTGCTTCATTTGAGAAGGGTCTGGGCAGGGGCAGCAGGTAGGTGCAAGGTTGGGGTTTTAATGGAGAATGGTTGATGGGGCCCAGACAAGGCCGGAATGCTGGATAGTGGGAGCTGTGTTGTTTCTGGGTCTGGGCAGAGCAGACGATGAAATTAGTTGCAAGATGTTTCTGTGGGTTCCACACACACTTTCCAATGTAGGGGTGAAATAAAAATGCCCTGTTGCCGTTTGTGTCTCAGCTCCTCAGGACAGGGTGAGAGGGACGTTCTATAGGGAAGTAGCGAAGGGCCCCGTGGGGCTGTGGTTATAAGGCAGATGGTCCTGCTAAGCTGAAGCAACAGGATTTCAGAGCAATGCTCAGTGTATTGAACATCTCTGCAGCCGTGGGATGGGAGGGGAGACTGAGACGGGAATTCATGGTGGAGATTGCCCAGACAGATATTGTCATTTGGGGTTGCACTGTTCCTGGGAGGACAGTATGGTGTAATAGTGACAGCAGGGGGAGTTGGGACTAAGGACTCCTGGGTCCTATTCTGAGCTCTTGTGTGGGAGTAAGGGCTAGTGAGTTAAAGCAGTGGAGACTGGGACTCTGGGTTCAGTTCCCAGTTCTGAGAGGGGAGTGTGTCAAATCTCGCCATCAAACAACTGCTCCGGAAGGTGGTAGTTGCCAATGGATACTATCAGGCCACCCAGTTTCCACTCATATTAATGGCTCTCAGGGCAACTCCAGCTGCCTCCACAAATCACATGCCCTTTGAGGTGCTGATTGGGTGAATTATACCAATACCAGAGCATCTTCTGTGGCATACCCACAGTTAGAAGTGGGAGGAGTGCGGTGGTGGAGAGACGGGGAGTCAGGACCCCTGGGTTCAATAACACTGCGTGCTAGTGTCTCCTGGTGTGATCTTGTGCCAGTCACTCCCCCTCCTCTCTGTGCAGCCTCCTCTTCTCCTGTCTCTGCTGTGGGTAATAGTTGCTCCCCTCCACAGGGAGTCGTGAGGTGTCACTAATTCTTGTGTGACTCAGGAGGTCAGAGGTGCTGATACTCACCTGCCCCTTCCTGGCTCTCTGTGTCCGGGGAGTGAGTGACTGAGCCAACAGGAAGGGTTTCAGCAGGATTTCCTCATCCCTGTTTTCAGGGAGGGGCTCAGTTGACATCACACATGGGATTTTTCCTGAAATAACTGCCCCGTGAGGAATTTTTCTCCTTGTTTGGGGATGGTGGGGGACGGGAGGGTCTCTTCTTTCTGGAAAATCAGATTTCAGATTCATCTTTATTTCTCACTGAAGTTTTTACTTTGGTTGGTTTCTGTTTTTTCCAAATAAATTCCTAATAAAATGTTTATTGCAAATCCATTGTCTCTCAGGGAATCTCAGACATTTCCTCTGTTCTTAAGGTGTACGGGTGCAGGGCAAAGTGCCCCACATTGGGTAAATTGCCCCTCGTGAATTCAATGTTGATAAATTCAAAGTAATGCACACTGGAAAACATAATCCCAACTATACATATTAAATGGTGGGGTCTAAATGAGCTGTTACCGCTCAAGAAAGAGATCTTGGAGTCGTGGTGGATAGGTCTCTGAAATCATCCGCTCAGTGTGCAGCAGCCGTCAAACAAGCTACCAGAATGTTGAGGAGACTGGGGCTGTTCAGGTTGGAAAAGAGAGACAACCGAGTGGGGGATATGATAGAGTCTGTAACATCATGACTGGTGCGGAGAAAGTGAATCAGGAAGTGTTATTTATCCCTTCATATCGCACAAGAGCCAGGTGTCAGCCAATGAAGTTAATAGGCAGCAGGTAAAAACTAACAAAAGGAAGTGTTTCTTCACACAACACACAATAAGCCTGTGGAACTCATTGCCGGGGGATGTTGGGAAGGACAAAAGTATAACTTCAAAAAAGAATTAGATAAGCTCGTGGAGGCTAGGTCCATCAATGGCTATTAGTCAAGACGTTCATGGATGGAACCCCATGCTCTGGATGTCCCTAAGCATCTCACTGCCAGAAGCTGTGGGGTTGGACGATGGGATGGATCGTTTGAAAATTGCCCTGTTCTGTTTATTCCCTCTGAAGCACCTGGCATTGGCCATTGTCAGTAGACAGGATACTGGGCTAGATGGACCATTGGTCTAACCCAGTATGGCCGTTCTTATGTTCCTATGAACTCCCCCTCAACAGGAATCTCTCACTCCCCCTATCCAGCCCCTTTCACTGGCGTGTCTGTCCATCCTGCTTTAAAAGGTGCCTCCATGTGTTTGCTCTTGCAGCTCTAAGTGCCTCTGGGCTCACTCTCTGGGTCTTTCCTTCCTGTAGCCTGAGAATTAATTGGTAGCTCAGAGCTGGAGCACTATGATACATGGACACATGGAGAGGCATGATACATGGACACTTCCCATGGGGAACAGCCCATCTCCTTCTGCCAAGCAGCATCTCCAATGTCTGTCCTCTCTCTCTGCTCCATATCCAGCTCATTGAGGAATCCAGTGCCTCACAGGCAGAATCGAGACATTTCGTCTTGGGCTCAGAGCTGTTGAAGAGCCCTCATCCTGCCCAGACTCCATCCCAGCCATTCACTTCCCACTGGGTTCCTGGATCCCGCTTCCAGTTTCCTGGTGGTTTCTGTGGCACTGTCTCCCTACTGTGGTAACTGCATCTCTGTCTAGGGGGATAAACCCCCTCTCCCCGAAACTCTGCTGTCCCGTTCTCGGTCCCAGGCCCTTGCTCCATTGCTCTGTGCTGTACCTGGGCCATTAAACCCCAACATTAGGGCTCTGATCACAACCCCTGCCCTGGACCCTGGAAGGGAGTGACCAATTGCAGCCACCAGACAAAACACCCCCACGTGTTTGTTGCTGTCTGAAATTGTCAGCCCAGACATTTCAGTGCGGGTGTTTGCAGCCCTGGGCCATCATCTGAGCTGGAGGGAAACAGTATCTTTACAGGGTATCTTTAGTTTATGCTCAGTAATCCTTGCCCCTCAGAATCCAAGCAGCATAAAGATACAATTCCTCCTTGTTAAGGCTTTTTATTCCCTCCCCACTTCTGCTTTGAGTTATAAGTTCAACTGTTGGGAGGAATTCACTTGCATCATGTATCAGAAAGGTAGCCATGTTAGTCTGGATCTGTAAAAACGGCAAAGAGTCCCGTGGCACTTTATAGACTAACAGATGTATTGGAGCATAAGCTTTCATGAGTGAATATCCACTTTGTTGGATGCATCATGTCTCCAGTTTGTCGGATGCATCATGTCTCCTGGTTTTTCTGGTGTCAATGGGCTTGCTTTGTCGGGCTGGACATAACCCTTGTTGGATACTAGTACATCACGCTAGTTAATGTTTCTCTCTTGTCTGGTGGTTTACACAATTACAGAGGCTCACAATGCAAATGCTCAACTATTACTTTACAATATGGGATGCAGATGTTATAAGTGAGATTAAAGTACACAGCACTTACAAGCATTCAAAAAAGTCTAAACACTGAGCACGTTTTTATAACTCTACTACCTATTTGACCAATATTAACACACAGGTGAACCAGACTGGTTCTGGTTGTTTTTCAGCATGTAAGTGAGGCATAGGGATCTTGGCACAAAGTGGCACCTGGTTTGCCAATGTCACATCAGGAATTACCTGAGCTCCCCAAAGAGTCTGCAGGAAAATTTTCCCATTTGTTTTGTTTATACAAGGACCCACCCACCCACCCATCTGGCAACAGCTCTATCTCAGGATAACTGTAAAACCCTCATCTGACCTGTTTTCTCACAACCAGTTTTCCAATTCCCAAACTGAACATAATTTCCCAGCTGAGAATGGGAGGAAGAGCTGTGGGTCCTGGACCTCCAGGGCTCTGAGGAAAGGCAGGACCTGAGAAACATCCACACAGGTGAGGAATTGGTTAAACAGTCCCACAGAAACCATCTCTCATTGGTATAAACAGCTGGGATTTTTTTAAAGGCCCTTCAAGCTCCCTCGGTTCTGCCTCATCTCACCCAGGTTAGGATTGTGCCCAGCTGACGTGGTATCTTTATGGCAAATGTCACTCAACTGCTCCCTGCCACCCCAGGGAGACGCCCTATGAGGGTCCCCAGTGCTCACCCTGCACCTGCATAGCCATCCAGGGAGACACCCTGCCAGGGTCCCCAGGGCTCCCCCCACATCCAGACACCCTGCCAGGCCCTACCAGTGAGTGCAGCAACAAGAACCTTTGGGAACACCTCTACTCACACCAGGCACCAGAGCCTCCCCAGATGGTAGAGAGACCCCCGGGCATGGGGTGCACCCCTCCCTCATCAGACATTCCAGTTGGGACAGAGATCCCTCTGGATTTGACTCTGGGGACAGGGAGAGCCACTGCCTCACCAGCCACCATACCAGGGGCAGAGAGTGCCCTCCCCAGGCAGGAGGAGAGATTCCCTCTAGAGACCCCTCTCCAGACCAAAGCCCACCTCAGTTATTCCTTCAGTTCACGGAGCCACTTGACACATGAGAATTCCACAATAGTGGGACAGGTGCCTCACTGGTGTAAATCAGTGGTTGTGCCATTGGGGTCATTGGGCCAGAACCCCAGAGGGTGTTATGGAGAGAATCCAAAAGGGGGCATCTCTCGGAGCTGGCACAGGTCACAGCGTCAGCAGGAGAGTCTCACAGCACAGCCTGGCTAACACCTGTGACTTCCCTAGCTGGGTGCATGAGTGTCTTCAGCGTGGCTCAGTAGCTGGGCTATGACAGCCGCATTTCCTCTGAGCATAGGGGTGGGGGAGACATGTCCCACACACTGGCTAGTGGGTTACACAAGTGCTATCAGTGCCTGACTCTCTGAGCCCTCATGCAGGTGCCTAACACTCAGGGTTTCCTCCCAGAGTGACCCTCCACATGCTGGGGTTGAGTTCATTCTGTGACCTTTGCCCTCAACCTAGCTAATACAGGGAATGCATTAAAGTAAAACTAAGCTGAATCAACCAATGCCTGGGCATTGCATGACTCCCCCATTACAGTGGGGGAACACTAGATAACCTTTGGGTACAACTGGGCCAAATCCCTGTGGGTCCTGCAAAGAACACACCCAACCGGAGATTCCCCAGCCTACAGGGCTGCAGCTCCCCCAACCTCAGACTGTCCTGTCCCCACTTATAGGTTGCCCTCTCCCAGGCCTTCCTATTTTGGCCAGGGACCCTGGAGTCTCCCTCATGTCCCCAAAGGTGGGCTGCTGTCCTTAGTTCCACCCCTCCAAAGTCTGGTTGGCTGAGGACAAGGCACTCGGCTGTCCAGCCAAAACTCCAACCAGGCCTGAAGCTGTACAACCTCAGCCGCATGCTAACAAGATCCCTACCCGAAATGTGGTGCAGCAGGAATCCAGGCACAACCCTTCTCTCCTCCCTGAAACCTCCAGAGTGAATGAACCAGAGACAGAGTCCCAGAGAAACGTTCCCTCTGCTGTCATTCTGGGCTTTGGTCAGAATCCCTGGGGCCTTTTAATTTGGGGGCCCTCCTGGGACATTCACAATTCCCTACAGTCCCACATTCCCCAATAACACCCCCTCTCCAGAGACACAGTCCTCCCTCCTTGAGTTAACAGGGCACAATCCATTTATCGTGGTCTAATTAATAGAAGAAATCCCAAGGGAAATAGAGCCATGAGACAGGAATACCTGGGTCTCTGTAACTCAGGGCTCTGGGCTTCCACACTAGGTCCAGGCATCCAGACAGGGTCTCCCCAGATTGAGTGACTCACACTGCCTTGCTCCATGCTGGAGGGACACCCTTGCATATACAGCCCCCAGAACTGCTCTGGCCTTTACTGCTGCCCTATTACAGGGCAAACTGCAAGGTCACTCCCTCTCTCTCCCCACATGTGGTCTCTCTAATCCAGTGGCTCTCAGCCTTTCCAGACTACTGTCCCCCTTTCAGGGGTCAGATTTATCTTGCCTACTCCCAAGTTACATCTCACTTAAAAACAACTCGCTTACAAAAATCAGACCTAAAAATACAAAAGTGTTACAGCCACTATTACTAAAAAATTGCTGACCATATAATTATAAAATAAATCAACTGGAATATAAATATTGTACTTACTTCAGTGTATAGTCTATAGGGCAGTATAAACAAATCATTGTATGAAATTTTAGTTTGTACTGACTTTGCTAGTCCTTTTTATGTAGCCTGTTGTAAAACTAGGCAAATATCTAGAGGAGTTGATGTACCCCCGGAACACCCCTGCATACCCCCAGGGGTACAAATGCATTGGTTGAGAACCACTGCTCTAAGCAGCTCCTGCTGCCTAGGTTTCCTTTCCCATTCAGCATCTGAATGGCACATTGCTCTCCCCTCCCCAGCTCCAGCCTTGTTAATTTTGTACTCTCCCCACATCCCAACCTGACTGTTATTCCAACCTTTGGATGCTTTATGTCATTCCTCTGCCCCCGGCTGTTCCCAACTCCCATTGTCTTCTCCCAGCATGGAGCCTGGCTCATCTACAGTGCTCAGAGCCATTTCCCTGCAGGATTGGTCTGTTTCTAGCTGCTTTGGAGGATGACCTGGGGTGGTTACAGACACCCACACTGAGCCCTCTGGGCTGCTAATCTAAAATAGTTAAAAACCAGGTGGGAGGTTTTGTCTGGTGGCTGCAGTTGTTCACTCCCATCTAGCACAAGTCCAGGGCAGCGGCTGTCTGTGCTCCATAGTTCCATCTACAGAGCAACAGAGCTGGGGTCCGTGACAAAGAACAGGACAGCAGAGTGTTGAGGAACAGGGGTTATTCCCGAGTAGTGATGCAGTTACCAGCACAGGGAGCTAGAGTGTCACACGAACTAGGAGCAGGCACTAGATGGGAAGTGAACACCTGGGATGGAGTCTGGCCAATGTGTCTGAGAGCCCTGCAGCTGCTCTGTGTGTCAATGGGGAAATGTCACAGTTCTGCCTGGGAGTCACTGAATTCCTCACTGAGCTGGGGATGGGGCAGAGAGTGGGGACAGATGCTGGAGATGCTGCCAGGGAGAGAGAGATAGGCTGCTCCTCATCTGGAAATGTCCATGTTTCCAGCCTCCCAGGGCCAGTTGTTCCAGCTACCCGTGCAGCTCACACCCAGGCAGGGCTCCTGGATTCTGCCTCTGAGGCTGTTTATCCCCTGCACCAATTAAGCCCTCAGGAGAGGGGGACGGAAGAGACAGAGATTAAGCCCAGTGTCACAAAGAGCTGCAAGAGCAAAGATATGGAGGTGCTCAGATCCCCTTTTAAAGCCAGATGAACAGAGACATCAGCAAAAGGGCTGGATATGGGGACTGAGCAATTCCTGCTCCGGGGCAGTGCATAAGGGGGAACTGACCCAGTTTGAGGCACTTTGCCTACCCTCCCTAGAGCTCAAGAATAGAGGAGATTCCTGGAGATATGAATGATTCACAACATTTTATTAAGAATCTATTTGGAAAAACAAACTATTGAGGTGAAAATTTCAACAAAGAAAATAAGATAGACTTCTTCCAAAACTTGAATGTCCAGGAACATGTGACCCTCTCATACTGTGCACCATCCAGAAAAAGGGGGAAATCCACCCCCCAGGGCAGTTATTTCAGGACTAATCCAGTGTATGTCATGTGAGCTGTGCCCTTCCCCGAAAATAGGCACAAGAGAACTAAGCTAAAACCCCTTCCTTCAGCCCAGCACCCTCCCTCTCCCACACACCTAGAGTGAGCTAGGAAGGGATGGGAGAGTGTCAGAAAATAACAAAATACAGTAATTATAACAATAATGACACTTCCCCCTCCCCTGGCACCTTCGTCCTCCTGCTCCGCTGAACACAGGGATTAGTGACCCCTCCAACTCCCCTGGGAGGAACGGATGCAAAGCAAGGAGGGGAAGTGACTCGGGCAAGGTCATAGAAGGAGACAATAGTAAAATTGGTTATTGGGCACAGGAGCCCCGACTCATCTCTAGAGCTCTTGGAGCTGGGAACTGAACCCAGGAGGTCTCAGTTCCTATCCCTCCTGATCTCAGTCTTACAATATGTTGCCATCACAGGAACAGGGCAAGCCTGCCAAGGCCCCACCTCTTTGTGGTATCTCCCCCATGAATCCCCCAATATCAAACCCTCCCCCCGCACCAGCCTGCATCAGCAGAGATGCCCAATGCACTGTGCAATGTACTGTCACTTCAGATCCACGGCTCTTACGGAGCCCCCTTGCTGCGTCCCGGAATAACATCTCCTGCTCCCTGCCCAGAGGGGCCTTAGGAACTGCAGAGATGACCGAGACGCAAACAGCATCAAGGCATTTTTACGTCCCTAATCAGAAAGCATGTGTGGAACCCACAGGAATGTCTCTGCACTAATCTCATTGCCTGCTCCCCGCAGATCCTGAAATGACCCATCTTCCTAGCACCCGGCATTCCCTGCCCTGCACCAACCACCACCCACTGAAACCCAAACCATCAACCCACCAGCAGTCCCAACCCAAACCATCCTCAAAGGAAGCACATTCATATTTTGCTTCAGGAGGGCACAGACCCATTGCTGCATAGGGACAGCTCCCGCCATCTTCTACCCTGTATGGAGTTTTCTGATAATGTCCCATGTGGTTGCACTTGCTCAGGACCTCCCAGCTGAGGATTCTCCTCCTCGTTTGCACTCACCATCCCATCACCTGCTGGGACAGAGAGAGAATCCAGACAGGAGTTCTGTGCCAGGGAGAAAGAGAACCTCAGAAAGAGCACGAGCAAGAGCAAAAGCAAAGTGGGGAACAAATCCATATAACTGTTGGGATGACTGAAAAATCCAAAAATACACATAAATCTATACATATAAAATCAAAAGTAGTCTAAAGGGATCTAAAGTAGTAGGTACCACTCAAGAAAGATCTTGGAGTCATTGTGGATAGTTCTCTGAAAACGTCCACACAATGCACAGCAGCCATCAAAAAAGTGAACAGAATGCTGGGAATCGTTAAGAAGGGGATAGATAATAAGACAGCAAATATGATATTGCCTCTATAAATCCAGGGTACACCCACATCTTGAATACTGCATGCAGATGTGGTCGCCCCCTCTGAAAAAAGATATATTGGAATTGGAAAAGGTTCAGATAAGAGCAAGAAAAACGATTAAGGGTATGGAACAGCTTCCATAGGAGGAGAGATTAATGAGACTGGGGCTTTTCAGCTTGGAAAAGAGATGACTAAGGGGGGATATGACAGAGGTCTATAAAATCATGACGGGTGCGGAGAAAGTAAATAAGGAAGTGTTATTTACTCCTTCTCATAACACAAGAACCAGGGGTCCCCAAATGAAACTAATAGGCCGCAGGTTTAAAACAAACGAAAGGAAGTATTTCTTCACACACTCATCCTATGGACAACACACACTCATCCTATGGAACTCTTTGCCAGAGGATGTTGTGAAGGCCAAGACTATAACAGGGTTCAAAAAAGAACTTTGGTCTGACCCAGTATGACCGCTCTTATGTTCTTATGTTAAATCCTTTCCCAGAAGAGAGAGAAGAGGGAGACCAATTGTGCCTCCACATCCCATCTTGAGTGGGAGGGAGCTACTGCCAGGTTGGGTGGGAAGCCATGAATGATGTCTGCCATGAGAATATGATACTCCTTGGGGACGATCCTGACCTGGCTGAGATGAGGCAGAATTAGGAGAGATCCTGGGCCTTTGTGGGAATCCCAGCTGGGGTATTTCTGTGTCTCTTTAACCAACTCTTCACCTCTGTGGATGTTTCTCAGGATCTGGTGCTCTGGAGATCTGGGACCAATGGCTCTTTCTCCAGTTCCAGCCAGGATATCACGTCAGATCTCCAAACTGGCAAGCCTGCTGTGAGAAAAGCAAATAAGCAAAGGAAGGTTTTACAGTTATTCTGACACAGAGTCATTTGTGAATGCGCTGGCTGTAACTGTCTGAGGTACCGTGCATAAACCAAACAGATATGAAAATGTTCCTGGAGATCTTTGGAGAGGTCAGATGGTTTCTGTGAGACCTGCCCTTTCCCCTTCAGGAGGCTCAGGGATCTGCACACACTGGGGGATTTTATGACTGGCACAGCACAGGTGTGCAACCTCTTACCCCTTTGTACACCTGCGGAGACCAGAGTTCTTTCCAGGCATGGAGCCAGTCCTGCAAAGGGCAGGACACCCAAAATATCTGTATGTGGGTGTTTAAAACAGAGAGAGGAAGATACAACCCATCTCCTCCCTTTGAAGCTCTGGAGAGAGGGGAGAGGAATCCTTACCCACCAAGGTCACTTTCCCAAATTCTCCTGCATGACATCCCTGCGGAGCAGTGGAGGGCAGCCTGAGGCCCATGGTCCGCATGCGGCACATCAGGGTAATCCACTGGCAGGCCGCCTAAACATTTGTTTACATTTGCACAGTTCATCGTTCCCGGCGAATGCAAGCTGCAGGAAGCAACGGCCAGCACGTCCCTGCGGCCCGCATGCAGATAAGTGCTGGAATTCAAATCTCTGGAGCACAACAACACAGCACAAACAATGGCACAATCCCTCCTTACATCTCCTTATCACAGAAACACTGCAACTGAACCATTTCCTGTGGCCACTGCCAGTTCCAGCAAGCAGAGTTAAGTAAAAAATTAATTCAAAATTGACATCACAAGGACTAGCAGAAGGCGGGGGGGCGAGGGGGGCAGGACGGCAAAAACAGTAGCAAATTCTGATAGGAGAGACCATCCCCATCGATCACAATTTGCCATCCCCGGACCAGGGCATGGGGACAGGTGCTTTGGTAGCAAATTGTGACAAGACAGGAAAACCCTATATGTCAGTATTTGCTACCCATAGCAAATTATGAGAGAAGTATGCAACACTACAAGGCAGAAACTGGATTTTCTTCTCTCTGCTCCTCACCTTGATCACAGGAAAGTCAATCTGCCCAGGGATGCTGCTGGGAATGGAGCTGGACAGGGTTGGGAGCTGGGAACTTCCCTCCCTCCCTCCTTAGGGCTCCTGCTGCCCCTTCCAGTCTCTTTCCCTGTCTCCCTCTCTGGCCCATTCCTGGGAGCTGGAACCTTCCTGAGTCAGTGAGAGCAGCAGCTCTGGGCCTCGCAGACACACGTGGAGCAGAGATGGGAGGAGGAGAGGCTGTCTGTGCAAAGAGTCACTTTCCTGCCCAACCCCAGCATTTTCCCCCAGTTCCCTCACAATTACCTGGAATCCCTGGCTCAGAAGCCCCCGGGGCGCCCTATGATGCTGGTTCCAGCTACTGGAGAAAGGCACCACCCAGGCTGGGCACAGAAGGGGGTTTAATGAAGGTCCCTCCCTGGCCCGACGGACTCCACTGGGGCAGCAGGAGCTGCTCAGGTCTGGGCTCCCAGATCACAATGGAAGCAGCAGCAGCAGCAACAACCTCTAACTCAGGAAGCTCAACCCCTGGTATCCTGAGAAGACACAGAGCAGAAAATAGCCAACTCCTCTCCCTTAGCAATAAGCAGGGCCCCCTGGTGACAGCATAGAATGAGATACAGCCCTGACCCAAACCTAGCAAGCAATTTAACAGCTGTGCAGGTGTCTCTGTCAGCGGAGATTTTATATCAATATTCAAGAAATGACTAGGAAGTGCTGATTCCCCACATCCCTGTTAACGCAGCATCGCCTGGGGTCAATGGCTGCCCCGGGGGAACCAGCACTTTCTAGTTATTTGTTCAATATTGATATAAAATCTCCACTGATTTTCCCCTTTTCCCTTTCTAATTACCAAATCTGAGTACATAATCCTCTGGGATTTTCCCTTTTGCTTCTTAATGATTGAATTATCTCAAATTTTGATATTTTCTCTAATTATCGAGTCAGATCAAATCCACTCAGAATTTGGTCCCCACCTGCCCCCGTTTTAAATGACAGGAACAGCTGGGTCTGGAGAGCAAATGTTGCTGATTCCTTATCCCAGATGGAGGGAGCCGGGCAGGGGGAAGGAGTAAGGAGTGTTTCCAAGTGCCATAAAAACGTCCTTCCTCTAGGATAAATCTGCAGTTGCTAGTTATTTATTGACTCTTGATATAAAATCCCTCAGATTAACACCTTTCCCTCTCTAATTATCACATACTGATATAAAATTCATTCAGAATTTGCCAGTTTTTTTCTCAGATTGTTCAATATAGTCTTAATTTCCTTATATTATTATTAAATAATTATTTTAAAAATCCTTAGATTTTATTCCCATCTCCCACACCCATCCTTCAAATGGCGAAACTTCTGGGTGTGAAGGGAAAACAGCTGCATTGATTCCTTCACCCAAAGAGGGGAAGCCAGATGGAGGGATAAGTTCAAACCTCCCAATGATCCACTTTCCCCTCTAAACAATCCACCCCAGTCTATGCTAATTAAATCACTCCAGACTTGCTAAATGTTAATTCCCCTTCACCCCTGCCCTGAGGATTCCATCTGAGACATGGCCTTCACTTACCCCTCACTAAGCCCAGGAGATCAGTCATATGTGCCACCAGACCGCATGACAATCCCCACGCCAAAGTCACATGCTGTGCACTTCTGCGGTCACAACCTGCAAAACTCACTGCTGAAAGGAAGACAACTTTCTTCAAGTTCAGATGTCCCTCCTCTCATCATATCACAGAAACAGCTTTGCCAAGCCGTTCTAATCCCTCCATAGCTACACAGTGAAAGCAGTGGGAGCGCATGCAGATAAATACCAGAATTCGGATCTGTGGAGCACTGCACAGTTATGGCATGTTCTCTTAGATGTTCCTCCTGTCTACTTATTACAGCACTGTCCTTACTGAACGTTTCCCAGTGGCTTTTTCGAGCTCCGGGAGGCAGAGTTGACTTTGCATTGCATGTCTGGCAAGTAGTACATCCAAGTATTGCCACTGATATCAATGTCAGGTGTGTCTAGGTAGCAAATTCACAGATCTCTTTGCTTACTAAAAATTACAGTACAAAATTCAGTTTGGGAGGAACTAAATAATATGACAGAACAGTGTCATTTGTGAATATTTGGTGAAAGTAAATTCTACAACAAGTAGTGGTGTGTGAAAAAGCACTACTGGCTCATCTACAGAGGCATGTTATACTGGTGTAAGCTAAGGTGCGAGTTTAAGCAGATATTGTCATACCAGTATGAATCCCTATATGGACACTGCCAGTCTGGTATAGCAGTGGCTTTTTTTGGTTCAGCTGATGTTGCTTGGAAGGGGTTAACTAAACTGAAAAAAAAGCCACTATTATACCAGAATAGGCATTTCCACATGGAGGGTTTCCTGGTATTACTACACCCTTATAACTGGTAACAATTTCCAGTGTAGACAAGCCCAAAGGGGCTGGATAGTGAATCAAGTCTCCTCTGGCAGCTTAATACATCATTTCAGACAGAGTAGAGCTGCTGTAGCTGTGCATTGGGCTGCTCTGTGCCTTTAACAGCGCAGCCCTGGATAGGGGATGCGGAGATGAACCTTCCAGCAAGGACCACCAGCCCCTCTGCCATCCACACCCTCTTCTGGCAACCCCCGCACATGGATCACTCCCTCTGTGGTAACTTTTATCCCCTCTTACACTGTCTGGCTCTGCATCTCCCCAGTTCTGATCCCCAGCTCCCCCTCGGTGTTCCTGATTTTGCCCAAATGCCCCTCTTCTTACTTTTCCTCACCAGTTCCATCCTCCTCTGAACATACTGTGGCCCCTGCACAAGTTCTACCCATTCCTCTCATCTGATTTGCCCCCTCAAATCCTTTAGCCCAGTGGTTCTCAACCAGGAGTACTCAGAGGTCTTCCAAGGGTTATATCAACTCCTCTAGATATTTGCTTAGTTTTACAGCAGGCTACATACAAAGCACTAGCAAAGTCAGTACAAACTAAAATTTCATACAGACAATGACTTGTTTATACTGCTCTATATACCATGACTTCTCAAATTATGGGTCAGGACCCCAAAATGGGTTGTGACCCCTTTTTAATGGGGCCACCAGAGCTGGTGTTAGACTTGCTGAGACCCGGGGCTGAAGGGGAAGCTCAAGCCCTACCACCTGGGGCCAAAGCCCAAACCCCACCAGCCCAAGGCTGAAGTCAAAGCCAAAGGGCTTCAGCCCTGGGTGGCGGGGCTCAGGTTACAGGCCCCCCACCTGGGGCTGAAGCCCTTTGGCTTTGGCTCCTGCGCTCCTGCGCGGTGGGGCTTGGGTTCACACACACACACACACACCACATACACACACAAGCTGGTAGAGTTCAGATGGGCTCAAGCTGTGGTCCCCCCGGAGTCATGTAGTAGTTTGTTGTCAGAAGGCTGTCATGGTGCAATGAAGTTTGAGAACCCCCATATACATTGAAATGTAAGTACAATATTTATATTCCCATCGGTTTATTTTATAATTATAGGATAAAAATGAGAAAATCAGCACTTTTTCAGTAATACTGTGCTGTGACACTTTTGTATTTTTACATCTGATTTTGTGAGCAAGTAGTTTTTAAATGAGGTGAAACTTGGGGGTAGGCAAGACAAGTCAGACTCCTGAAAGGGGGACAGTAGTCTGGAAAGGCTGAGAGCCGCTGCTTTAGCCCCCTTTTATACCAGGGAGCAGGCTCTGATGGCAAGGGAGGGCAGAGGTTTCTTCAGCCCATGTTAGGGAGCATGTCTGGATAGTTCAGGCAGCTGGGTAACAGCAAAGTACCAAATCTCCAAAAGAAATAACCTGAAGCAAAACACTCGGTCCTTATTCTTCAGCCGAGGAGGGCGATTGGGGAGGTCTCAAGAGGGGATCTGCCCATTTCACACCCTGGTTCCCCCAGGCTCTGGCCTTGCCAACAGAGACTCTGGGCTTTAGTTACAGTGGGTCCCAGGGAGGGCTGCAGCCCGGGTTGTTATCCATGGGGCACAGGAAGCAGGGCTGGGAGCAGCCGCTGAGAGCTGGTGTATCCGGCGCTGGGGCGAGGGCAGGGGGAGAGTTCAAGGTTGGTAGGAGGCATCAGTGGTACTCTCAGAGGGCCAGAGACTGCACAGCGCCTGCATTTGAGTGGTCCGGGATCAAGGCGGCTGGAAGAAGCTGTCGCTGCCTCCATTGTGAGCCGGAGCCCGGGCTGAGCCGCTGCTGCTCCCCAGCGGGGTGCGGGGAGAGACCTGCATTAACCTCCCTTTGCATCCGTTCCTCCCAGGGGAGGACTTTCTGCGGGGGCTGGAACCAGCCCCGGGCTCTGGCGACACCAGCCCCGGAGCCGGAGCCTGCAGGTGAGCGGGAGAGACCCGGGGAAAGGGCTGGGGCCGGGCAGGAAAGTGACTCTGCACCAACCGACCCTCCTTGCTCCAGCTCTGCTCCTGGCCAGGGGTTTGCGAGTGCCCTCGGGGACAGTGTCAGGGGGGATCCCCGAAACCAGCTCCTTTGATTCCCCTCTTTTCTAAGGCCAGGTCCACACTAGGAAATTAGGTCAGTATAACTACCTCACTCGGGGTGTGAAAAATCCACACCCCAAGAAAAGTAACACCGTTAAACCGACCTAATCCCCAGTGTAGACAGTGCTAGATTGACAGGAGATGGACAGAGCTACTGCCTTCTGGGAGGTGGAGCACCTACCTCGACAGAGAAGCCTTCCTGTGGGCATCGGTAGCATCTTTACTGAAGATGCAACTGTGCTGCGGCAGCATTGTAAGCGTAGACCTGCCCTAAGGTTTGGTTCAGAGACTTTTAAAAATGTCTCAGTGGGTTTAGTCCTGGTGGGAGAGGCTGGGTCTGCGCTGCAATAAAGTGACCAAGTGTTTTTCCAGCCTGGCAGAATCGAGAATCTGGCTTCAGGTAAAGAGCCCTGGGGGAAACTGGGGTGTAAAATAGACTAAAACATTTTCTGATGCCTGCCCAATGGCCCTTCTTGCACTGACAGGCTGCAGAATGACATCCACATCTTGCTCCAGATCTTCCCATCCTCCCAAGGGACAGGGAAGAGACATGGCTGCTTCAGTGGTGCTGGCTCAAGTAAGTGATTAGCAGGGAGCTGCTGAGGAGGGTGGGTGGGGTTGGTCTGTACGTGGGGGAGGGACAGGAAATACAGGAGGAAAGCTGAATGGGGAATGAAAAACCTCTGTTGTGTCCTTTGCTCTTTACACAAGAACAATATGGAGAAGCCACAGGGGCACAGCTAGGTCCCAAATAACCGTGTTTAGTAACTATACACAGACATGCAAGGCCTAGCCACATATTTACAGTACTGCTTAGATTAGTCCTTGGCAGCTTCTAAACCATAGAACATAGTGAGGCACCAGACAGCTCACAAACTGCTTGAAGGGATGTAAAGTTGGATTGCTTGGTCCTTAAGGGCAGCTAATCATCAACAGGAGCCCTTCCCGGTTGTCCCTCTGCTTCCGTCTCAGTGTGTTTCAACCATCTGGGTTCTCAGCTACTAGCTAGTAGTGCCCCCACCTGACTATTGAAGGGAGCCAGGAACCCTACCCTACCTCTCTATGTAGTTTCAATGACCCGGTCCTTACCCCCAGGTCTAGCCTGATGCCTCCGTACATAGCTTCCATAATGGATGAACAAACAATCAATGTACATGTTATTTACAAGGGGAAATATACAGGAAGCCTATAAAGGGAAGGGAAAGATGGATTTGGAGTGAATACTTCAGTAACACCATACAACTCGCAAGTTATACAACCCCTAGGGTGGATTGCCCCGGATTGACGAGTCCAGTTTATTCCACACTATTGGGCTCCAAAAGGTGGAGGACCCCATGTAGCTTGACGAGATGTTGCAGGCCTGAAGCTGCTGGAGTGCAGTGGGGTGATGAGGGCGCCGATTCACCCAGGGGTCTAACCTCTCTGCAGCAGCAATAGGCGTTACTCAGAGTGGGAAAATTCTCCGCTGCGTAGGGAGGCTCCTCTGCATTTCCCAGGCCAGTTGCCGTCTGCCAGAGTTCGGCAAATCCCTTTGAGGGCAAAAGCGGCAACACACCAGGTCTGGGGAGACAGTCGGGCAGTGTCTGCACTTCGTCAGGTAGGGGGAGACAGTCGGGGCATCGCCTGTGCTCCCCTGTGGCGGGGGAGACAGTCAGAGCATCGCCCACGCTCCCCTCTGGCGGGAGGAGACAGTCGGGGCATCATCAGTGCTCCCCTAAGGCCAGGGGAGACAGTCGGGGCATCACCCGTGCTCCCCTCCAGTGTGGGGAGACAGTCAGAGCATTGCCCACAGTCCCCTGAGGCAGGGGGGATGAGACAGTTGGGGCATCACCCACACTCCCTTCAGGCTTGGGGAGACAGTCGGGGCATCGCCCACACTCTCTTCAGGCAGGGGTGGACAGTCGGGGGATTGCCCGTGCTCCCCACAGGCAGAGGGAAGACAGTCAGGGGATCGCCCATGCTCCCCGCAGGTAGGGTGGAGTCAGTCAAGGGATTGCCCATGCTCCCCTCAGGCAGGGGGTGACAGTCGGGGGATCCCCCACACTCCCCTCAGGTGCGGGGAGACAGTATGGGGATCTCCCATGCTCCCCTCAGGCATGGGGGAGACAGGGAAATGCGGGCGATCCCCTGACTCAGGAAGGGGGGAGACAGTCTGTCCTCCTCTTATCCCTGCTCTGATTGGCTTACCCAGCCTCCATCCTCTAGGGTTCACCCAATCGCAATGCTCAACACTCTTGGTGAGGTTAGCACACCGCAGTCCTCCCCATTTCTCATTGCCCAGCAACATGCTTGGCTCCCCTTTTCATCAGACCCATTAACCCGGATGACTCAGATGTTACCCAATTCCTGCACACTACGGATTCCTCCCTCTTTAATGTGAAAGAGTATGGGGGGGGGAGTCTCACCAATACATTACTGTCAAATTGACTATGATTAAGAATCCAGCATGCTACAAATTCAGTCTGAGTTGTTTTACAACTTCTCTCGGAAGACTATTGCACGGGCATCACAACAGCATCTGTTGCAGAATCTGTACTTTCTTGCCTAACTGTGTCAGCCACATCTTCCCGCTATGTGATGCTAGGGTCACTTAATGGAAACAAGGACACAAGTCTCAGTGGTGCTGACACAAGTCAACGTCTGTGGCTGTACTGTAGGATAGGTGTTTTCAATAGGCATAACTGGGGTAGGACATCCTGCTGAACTTGTGCTTAAAAGCTGATTTAGGCAGACATTCAGTGAAAGACATCAGCTTTCTTGTGCATAAATTCAGCTAATTTGTTTTGTATCAGAATCAATAATAATAATAATAAACATGAAGGACTTTTATGCTCTGCCAGTCCAGTTGAATCCATGTGATTCTCTATTATTTATTACTGGATCCTTTCACTTCACAACATACAGGTTCAGCCTATGCACTTTATTTATATTACCTTCACTTTAATAAGACCGCAGGGAGAGAGGATGTCCATTGTATGTTTTTAGTAGCATTGAGATTTTCCACAACTTCACCTCTGAAAGTAGCCTCTGATAATCCAGCTATGAAATAAGACAGAGCACACCCTGTATCAAGCTTCATTTTAAGTGTAACTTCTGCATTGTAAAGAATGCCAAACAACATTTTGTTTTCTTCTAAATTTGACAGTTCTAGAGATGCTATAACTGTCCCAGGGCTTGTCATGATTGCAAAACCCTTAACTTGAGAGCAGCTCAGCTGCCTGCAGAATAAAGAATCATGGGATGTGCCCCTAAAAGTCTTAGCAACACACGAATGAGAGCAGCATTGGTGTGGACAGTGGACACAGTAACTCACGTGTTATTTCACTGTGTGGCCTCTTCAGCTCAAGCTAGGCGAATTTATGAGGAGTAGCTCATAAACTGGAGTTAACTCTGCAGAGAAGACATATTCTCACTGGGCTCCATGTTGTCTCTCGATATCTGTGGGACAGTCCTCTACTGAGCTATTGTACAAGCCCATTTTCCCCAAGTACCAGGCACTTTTAACCCTTCCTTCTTCCACCCTGATTTAATAAACAGTCCAACTGGCTGCAGGTAGCAATTTCTTTGTACATTCACTTTCAGGGGGCCTCTGCAGTCACTGTCTATTCCACTGTATTCCTGGATTTGGACCATGTCCTCGGTGCAAATTGTTGTGTCTTTTTACTGTGTAATGTGCCAAAGAACTCGATGAAACCACACAGGCATAGTTGGGTTCCAAATAATCACATTTAGTAAATTTACACAGACACCCAAGGCCTAGCTACATACCCACTGCTGCTCTGACTGGCTCTGGAGGCTTCTAAAACCTAGAACATAGTGAGTTCCACTAAAGAGCTCATACACTATTTAAAGAAATACCAACCTAACCTTATATTCTACATCTTCTTTAAGGTAGGGCCTGAATTTAAGATGTAGAACAAGGGAAACTGTGTGAGTCCTGTGCTAGGAATTAAGAGATCACCCAAAATCCCAACTAAATATTGTGAGACTCATGATAAAATCAGTGGAGTTGGCAGCTCTTGGCATCATGGTTTCACCACAAAAATAGTGTGCTTTTAACAACAGCTTTGAGAAATTTCCCCTTCCCTAGGGAATATTTCCTGCTCTCTGTGGGGTGGGGGTGAGGGATTTTGCAGCCCTGCCTGTGACTGAGCTGGTGGGATTGTGGCTGGGGCAGCAGGTTCTGAGAGGGGGACTCTGGCTGTTTCAGGAGCTGGTGACCTTTGAGGAGGTGGCTGTGTATTTTACTGAAGAGCAATGGGCTCTGCTGGACCCCCATCAGAGAGCCTTCTACAGGGACATCATGCAGCAGAACTATGAGAATGTGATCTCGCTGGGTAAGGATTCCTGTCCCCTCAGGTATTAGAAGGGGTGAGGGTCTCTGAAGCATCCGGGTCGGCTTCTGCTCACGTACTTCCCTGGTCCCTTACATTTCAGGAAGATCAGCCCCAGAAACCATGTGAGAGAGACTGTTCCATCCTGATACCCCTCCCAGGGGAGAGGAGATTCAGAGACATCGTGGAAAAACTCATCCCCAGAACTTCCAAGGGAGAGAATGGGCTATAGGTAGCACGCTGAGTTTCTAAACACAGGCTCACACCCAGAGAGATATCTCCTCTGCATCCTTTCCCAGGACTATCTCCATGGCTGGAAAGGGCTATGGTCTCAGCAGGGTTAGGAAGGAGTAAGAGGTTGCACAATTGTGTTGTGCCAGTCGTAAAATCCCTCAGTGTGTGAAGATGGCTGAATCTCCTGCAGGAGGTGCTGTACGCCTCCCAAGAACGATCTGACTTCCCTAAAGGGTCTTCAGGAACATTTGTTTGGTTTATGCAGCTCTGGTTGATGAAGGCAGCAGTGTTGATATAGATACTTGGATTTCTTCAGGGCATTTCACTTGGTACCACATGACATTTTGATTTTAAAAGCTTTTGTTATATGGAATGAACAAGACCACACAGTAGATGGATTCACAACTGGCTCACTTACGGATCTCAAAATTTTTTTGTTAATGGGGGAAGTCAATGAGCAGGGCTGTTTCTAGTGGGTGCCCTAGGGAGCAGTTCTTGGTCCAACACTACTTAATATTTTTATCAACTGTTTTCATGATGATGTAAAATCTTTGCTTGTAAGGTTTGTGCATGACACAAAGATTAGTGGGGTATCAATAATGAGGACAGGTTATTGTTACCAAGTGATCTGAATATCCTGCTTAAATGGTCATAATCCAATAAAAGGTGTTTTAGTACCTGCACAGCCAAATACAAGGTAATACATCTGAGACTACAAGAATTCAGATTATACCTACAGCATGGAAGATTCTGGGCTTGGCTACACAATGGAGGCTAGAGCAGCATAGCTACTGCGCTGTATCTGTGCTGGCATAACCCCATAGACATAGCCTACAGCAATGGAAGGGGGTTTTCGGTCACTGTAGGAACACAGCCTCCCTGAGTGACAGTAGCTATCTTGATGAAGCATTCTTCTCTCCTGGCTGTGTCTTTACCAAGGGTAAGGTTGGCACAGCTACGGCAGTGTAGCTGAGCGCTGTAGCTATGTCAGCTTAAATTGTAAGTGTAGACCAGGCTCTGTCTTAGAAATGACTTATTTAAGAGAAGGTCATTAGAGTCACTGAGTTTTAAGGCCAGAAGGGACCACCAGGTTATCTAATCTGACCACCTGTATATCAGAGGCCACCAACACCCCTCAGCACCTGCACACAACCGCACAACCAAAATTAGACCGAAGTATTACAGATCTCAGGAGACTAGACCATTATGTGCCACAGGCAGAGAATAAGAGGAACTAAGATGCACAGAGTCAGAGGCCCCAACAATGGCTGGGAATGATTAAGTGAGATACACCCACAGAATCCTAGCAAGTGACCTGCACTCACGTGCTGCAGAGGACAACAAGATGAACAAACCCCCAAAGTCACTGCCAATCTGACCTGGGGAAATTCCTTTCCAACCTCATGTACAGTGATTAGTTAGACACTAATGATGTGAGCAAGAAACAGCCAGCCAAGTACCTGAGAGAGAGAATCCTCAGTGTGACCTAAGACCACTGGCACACCCCGCCCAATGCCCCCTTTCTAGCCATGATCATCCCTGATGCTTCAGAGGAAGGAAATACAAAAAAAACCCTCCCAGAATACATTGGGGGCGATCCTTTTCTAATCCCTGCTGGTAGCTGACTGAAACCATGAAGCATAAGCTCTAGGACTATAAAATGTAAACCAGAAGTGAACCCAAGGGTTGTTGAGCCCTGCCTCCCACCATCACAAGCAACCCAACAAGACAATGACATGGGTGCTGACTCCATGGTTGCTCCAGTGCTGGAGCATCCATTGAAAAAAATTAGCAGGTGCTTAGCACCCACCGGCAGCCAAGCTTCCCCCAGCACCTCTCGCCCGCCGGCAGCCCTGCTGATCAACTCCTTCGCCTCTCTCCCAGCGCTTCGCACCCATCGCAATCAGCTGTTCCATGGAGTGCAGGAGGCACTGGGAGGGAGGGGGAGAAGTGGGGATCGGGCACGCTCGGGGGAGGGGGCAGAAAGAGGCAGGGCAGGGTAGGAGAGGTGGCAGGAAGAGGTGGGGCATGGGTAGAGGCTTGGAGGAAGGGGTGGAGTGGGGGTGGGGTCTGGGGCAGAGGGAGGGTTGAACACCCCCCATATAGAGAGGAAGTCGGTGCCTATGGACAATCACACTCATAAATTTGACCAGCTCTCAAAACTAAGTTGGAAATCAGATTAGTCTGGCATGATCGACCTTTGGTAAACCTATGTTGCATTACCTCCTCTTTACCATTTACCTCCATGTATTTCATTATTCTTTCCTTCTCAATTTGCTCTAGAGCCTTGTATACTACGAGGTCAGATTATCAGGTCTGTAATTGCATAGATTTTTCCCCTTTCTTAAATATAGGTACAGTGTTAGCTATTCTCCAGTCATATGGTACTTCCCCCGGATAGATAGATCTATTAAAAATCCTTGCTACCAGACCAGCAATTTCATGTGCCAGTTCGTTCAGTATCCTGGGATGGATATTATCGTGTCTGCCTGAGTTGAGCACATTAAGTTTTTTTAAGATTTTCTTCCACCTCAGATGTGGTTATTTTCTTTTCTAGACACTCATTTTCATCATCCTGATTGAAAACCAAGGCAAAGTATTCATTTAGTTTTTGGGTCATACAGTAGATTGCTTTTAATCCCATTCCTGTCCACAGTGCATAGTGACCCAACCTCAGCCTTCCTTACTCTCTTTTTATTTATATAGCTAAAAAATCTCTTATTATTTATTTTAATTTCCTTGGGAAGAGCTAATTCAGCTTGACTTTTAGCAATTCTCTCCTTATTCCTACATTTTCTAACCTCCACGATATAGTTTTCTTTGCTGATCATTCCCTTTTTCCATTCCCTGCAGGATCTCTGCTTACTCCTAATTATCCTTTTGAGATGGTTATTCATCCAGTGCATCTGGAGCCTTTCCCTACATGTTTTTTCTCCTTGCTTGGGATGCAAATTTCAGATAGTTTTTGTATGGTTGATTTGAAGAAATTTCAAGCCTCCTCCACATTTAAGTCCTTGAGCTCTTCAGTCCAGTTGACTTCTTTAACTAATTCCCTTAATTTCCCAAATCTGACCTTCTGAAATAAAAAATCATACTTGATGATTTGGGTTTCATTATCCTTCCATTTAATTTAAACTGAATCAACCTGTGACTAGAGCCAAGGTTATTTCCTATGACCACCTCTTCTATGCTGTCCTCACTATTTACTAAAAACAAGTCTAAAATTGCATCAAGTCTGTTGGTTTGGTGACAGTTTGAGGAAGAAACTGTCGACATTGTAGATAATCATGCAGCGCTGTGGGAAAAATAACTCAGGTGATCCTTGGGTATATAAAAAGGGAGTATCAGGCAGAAGCAAGGAAGAGATCTTGCCTGTATACACAGCATTGGTGAGACCACTGCTGGAATGCTGCCTCCAGTTCTGGTGTCCACACTTCAAGAAGGATGTGGGAACATTGAAGAGAGTTCAAATGAGGGACACAACAATGACCTTGGGGCTGGAAGACAGGCCTTTCCATGGGAGGAGCTCAACTTATCCATCTTATTGAAGAGAAGGTTGAGAGGGGACTTGATCAGTGTGTTTAGGTACTCACACATGGAAAATAGATTTGGTAATGGAGGGGGAGGGGGGCTTTTCAGCCTTGCTCAGGAAGGAATAACTTGACGCAGTGGTTGGAAACTGAAGTTACACAAATTCTTCCTTGAAATAAGATGCAGTTTCCCAGCAGTGAGGATAATTAAACATTGGAACCATCTTACCAAGGGAATGTAGGGGACTCATCATTGCTTTGAGTCTTTAGCGTGAAATTAGTTCTCTCTTAAAAAAATATGCTTTAATCCAGTTTCTGGGGGATGTTTTGTGGCCTGGACAGGGGCAGGGTAGATGGTTGTGGTGGAACTCAGTGTCCCACCCCTCCACTCCCCGCAACCTCCATGCCTCCCTCACCTGAGCTCCCAACCTCTCTTCCCTCCCCAATCATCCACCCCATTTATACCCCTCTTCCCTTATTCCCCCACTCCTCTGCCTCCTAATACCTCTCCCCTCCCAGGAGGAATTCACATGTCTATTTTCCCCCCAAAGATTTTGATTACATTCCCACCAAAATAAAATTGTCACCCATGATTACACAAATTATAGCAACCTCTGGCCACTCAGTTCAAAACTCCTTTTGTCTTAGATGGGGGCTTGTGATTAACTTATCCTTAGTTATCCTAATTGAAGGGTGAGTTTACAGCCATCAGTCTCAGCGAGGTCTGTGATTTATCCAGTCTCTAGTACCTCTCAGTTCAACAGTACAAGGCAGCAGAAGGATATTTTTGAGGGGACCTGTAACTTGTGAACCCCGCAAAAGACCCCATATTTGGATCACTAATGCTATCCAACACCCTGAGGAGGGACACAAAATGCAAAGTGATCTGAGTAACCAGTCAGATTTTAGAGCACTTACAAGAGTTAAGCTTTAAAGCCTATAAAATGACAGGAATGGAAACCTGCTAACTGTTTTTCTATATTGGTGCATGTGTACTGTAAAAAATGTACATTTTCTTAAATCCCATTCTCAGTCTACATCCCCCAAAAAATTAGGGGTGCCATGCACTATTTTGGGTAAAACTGTTGAGATTTGAAAAAAACAAACAAACTAGAAACTCTTTTTATAAATGGCTATTTTTCTCAGGTCTTATATCTCTGGCACTTCTTGTTCAAATTACCCCAAGTTTGGGTCATTAACTGTACCCTACACCTGTCTGACAAAGCATGTTGATTTTAGAGGACTTAGAAAGGTCAACCTTTCAACAGAAGTCACGATGCAACCTTAATTATAGTGGCACTGCCATGCCAGTACAATTTCCTGGTTTTTCAGAAGTTTCTGTTTAAAATACAATATTAACTCTGTATGTCCTAGTTTTTTGGAGTATTGGACGTTTTGAATTTATTAAGGTTTTTTTTTTTGTTTTGTCACTGAATAATTTTTATAATCAATTTTTGTGGCTTCAGTTAGTCATTTACAGCGGTCAGGAAAGAATATTTTTCCCCAATGTACAAATGGCTAGTTCTGTTCTAGGATGGGGTCTTTGTTTGTATGTTTTCTTCCTCTGAAGCATAAGAGATTGGCCACAGTTGAAGACAGGACACCAGATGGGGTGGACCAGTACTTCGAGGTGGAACAGAGAACCCTCTTTCTAGATTCCTGGCTGCTGTGTCTTACTCACATGCTCAGGGTCAAACTGATCACCTGATTTGAGGTTAGGAATGAATTTTCCTGCAGCTCCGATTGGCTGGAACCTTGGCGGGGGAGGGAGTTAGCTTTCCTGAGTCTGCAGCATTAGGCCTGGCTCACCTGCTGGGATCATCTGAACATCTCTTACCAAATCAATTCCCTGCCATTGCAGGAGCCTCAGACATTAGTAGCATCTTGGTCTGTCCTGTTCTCTCCCTGTGCCACACAGTTTACTCTCCTGGGACTGAAATCTTTTTCAACAAAAGTCTCTGGGCTTAATATAGGGAGTACCTGGGTGAAAATGAAAGGCCTCTGATACACAGGAGGTCAGACTAGATGATCTATTGGTCTCTCCTGGACTTCAGGAAAGCAGACTTTGACTCCCTCAGGGAACAGATGGCCAGGATCCCCTGGGGACTAACATGAAAGGGAAGGGAGTCCAGGAGAGCTGGCTGTATTTCAAGGAATCCCTGTTGAGGTTACAGGGACAAACCATCCCGATGAGTCGAAAGAATAGTAAATATGGCAGGCGACCAGCTTGGCTTAATGGTGAAATCCTAGCGGATCTTAAACATAAAAAAGAAGCTTACAAGAAGTGGAAGGTTGGACATATGACCAGGGAAGAGTATAAAAATATTGCTCGGGCATGTAGGAAAGATATCAGGAGGGCCAAATCGCACCTGGAGCTGCAGCTAGCAAGAGATGTCAAGAGTAACAAGAAGGGTTTCTTCAGGTAAGTTGGCAACAAGAAGAAAGCCAAGGAAAGTGTGGGCCCCTTACTGAATGAGGGAGGCAAGCTAGTGACAGAGGATGTGGAAAAAGCTAATGTACTCAATGATTTTTTTGCCTCTGTTTTCACTAACAAGGTCAGCTCCCAGACTGCTGTGCTGGGCAACACAAAATGGGGAAGAGATGGCCAGCCCTCTGTAGAGATAGAGGTGGTTAGGGACTATTTAGAAAAGCTGGACGTGCACAAGTCCATGGGGCCAGACGAATTGCATCCGAGAGTGCTGAAGGAATTGGCGGCTGTGATTGCAGAGCCCTTGGCCATTATCTTTGAAAACTCGTGGCGAACGGGGGAAGTCCCGGATGACTGGAAAAAGGCTAATGTAGTGCCCATCTTTAAAAAAGGGAAGAAGGAGGATCCTGGGAACTACAGGCCGGTCAGCCTCACCTCAGTCCCTGGAAAAATCATGGAGCAGGTCCTCAAAGAATCAATCCTGAAGCACTTAGAGGAGAGGAAAGTGATCAGGAACAGTCAGCATGGATTCACCAAGGGAAGGTCATGCCTGACTAATCTAATCGCCTTTTATGATGAGATTACTGGTTCTGTGGATGAAGGGAAAGCAGTGGATGTATTGTTTCTTGACTTTAGCAAAGCTTTTGACACGGTCTCCCACAGCATTCTTGTCAGCAAGTTAAGGAAGTATGGGCTGGATGAATGCACTATAAGGTGGGTAGAAAGCTGGCTAGATTGTCGGGCTCAACGGGTAGTGATCAATGGCTCCATGTCTAGTTGGCAGCCGGTGTCAAGTGGAGTGCCCCAGGGGTCGGTCCTGGGGCCCGTTTTGTTCAATATCTTCATAAATGATCTGGAGGATGGAGTGGATTGCACTCTCAGCAAATTTGCGGATGATACTAAACTGGGAGGAGTGGTAGATACGCTGGAGGGGAGGGATAGGATACAGAAGGACCTAGACAAATTGGAGGATTGGGCCAAAAGAAATCTAATGAGGTTCAATAAGGATAAGTGCAGGGTCCTGCACTTAGGATGGAAGAATCCAATGCACCGCTACAGACTAGGGACCGAATGGCTCGGCAGCAGTTCTGCGGAAAAGGACCTAGGGGTGACAGTGGACGAGAAGCTGGATATGAGTCAGCAGTGTGCCCTTGTTGCCAAGAAGGCCAATGGCATTTTGGGATGTATAAGTAGGGGCATAGCGAGCAGATCGAGGGACGTGATCGTTCCCCTCTATTCGACACTGGTGAGGCCTCATCTGGAGTACTGTGTCCAGTTTTGGGCCCCACACTACAGGAAGGATGTGGATAAATTGGAAAGAGTACAACGAAGGGCAACGAAAATGATTAGGGGTCTAGAGCACATGACTTATGAGGAGAGGCTGAGGGAGCTGGGATTGTTTAGTCTGCAGAAGAGAAGAATGAGGGGGGATTTGATAGCTGCTTTCAACTACCTGAAAGGGGGTTTCAAAGAGGATGGCTCTAGACTGTTCTCAATGGTAGCAGATGACAGAACGAGGAGTAATGGTCTCAAGTTGCAATGGGGGAGGTTTAGATTGGATATTAGGAAAAACTTTTTCACTAAGAGGGTGGTGAAACACTGGAATGCGTTACCTAGGGAGGTGGTAGAATCTCCTTCCTTAGAGGTTTTTAAGGTCAGGCTTGACAAAGCCCTGGCTGGGATGATTTAACTGGGACTTGGTCCTGCTTTGAGCAGGGGGTTGGACTAGATGACCTTCTGGGTCCCTTCCAACCCTGATATTCTATGATTCTATGATTCTATGATTCTTCTGCCCTTAAACTCCGTGAAGAATACAAGGGCACCCACTCATCCAGCATGTCTGGAAACAGCTGTGTCTCAGAATAATTGTAAAATCCTGGTCTCACCTGCTTTCTTTCCCTGGAGCAGGATTTCCAGTTGCCAAACCCAACATAATATCCCAGCTGGAACGAGGGGAAGAGCTGTGGGTGTCAGACCTCCCGAGCTTTGAGGAAAGGGACATCCTGAGAAACATCCGCACAGGTGAGGAAGTGATTAAATGGACACAGAAACCACCCGTCATTGGCATAATCAGCTGGGATTCCCACAAAGGGCCCGTGGGCTCCCCCACTTCTGCTTCAGTTCACCCAGGTTAGGATTGTGACTAGCTGGTGTCGTATCCTCATGTCAGATGCAACTCAGGGCTCCCCACCCATCCTGACTGATACTTAGAAGTAACTCCTGCACCACTGTGTGTTCGCTTGGGATGTGGAGGCAGAATGGGTCCCCTCCTCTTTCCTTTCTGGGGAAGGGTTCGGGGGTGGGAGGGATTTGGCTCCTGATTTTTGCATCTCCCCAGCAGATCTTTTGGTTTATTTCCTGCCATCCCATTCATTTTTTTGAGGTTCCCTTTCCCCTCAGGCACAGGGAATGACTCCTGTCTCGATTATCTCTCTGTCCCAGCAGGTGATGGGATGGTGGGTGAGAGCGAGGAGGAGAATCCTCAGCAGGAAGTTCCTGAGCAAGTGGAACAACATGGAAATCTATCAGGAAAAACTGAAGAGGATGTTTCCCAGAGTCCTGAGCAGAGAGAAGCCTGTGAGAGACAGCAAGGAAACAACCCAGGGATGAAACTGGGTAAATACACTTACCAAGTGGGAGATCTGAAGGACCTTAAGGAAACCACAATCCAGCCAAGAGTCTTCAGTAAAGAGGAACCATATGACTGTGCTGAGTGTGGGAGAAGTTTCAACCGGAAATGCATCCGATGAAGTGAGCTGTAGCTCACGAAAGCTTATGCTCTAATAAATTTGTTAGTCTCTAAGGTGCCACAAGTACTCCTTTTCTTTTTGCGAATACAGACTAACACGGCTGCTACTCTGAAATCCAACCTTGTTAGACATCAAAGAGTCCACACCGGCGAAAAACCCTATAACTGCCCCAGCTGTGGGAAGTGCTTCAATCAGATATCAAACCTTATTGTACATCAACGAATCCATACAGGAGAGAGACCCTATAAATGCCTCGACTGTGAGAAAAATTTCAAGCTCAGTTCAGACCTTGTTTTACACCAGAGAATTCACACGGGAGAGAGACCTTATAAATGCCCTGACTGTGGGAAGAGCTTCAAGCAGAGCTCAGTCCTTATTTCACATCACACAATCCATACGGGAGAGAAACCCCACAACTGTCTTGAGTGCGGGAAATATTTTGCTTATTTCTCATCCCTGATTTCACACCAGAGAATCCACACAGGAGAGAGACCGTATACATGCCTCGACTGCGGGAAAACCTTCCGTCAGAAAGCGTATCTTATCGTCCACCAGAGAATCCACATGGGAGAGGCACCCTATAGCTGTCCTGAGTGTGGGAAAAGCTTCAAGCAGCGATCAGACCTCAGTGTACATCAGAGAATCCATGTGGCAGAGAGACCCTATAAATGCCCCGACTGTGGGAAAAGCTTCAGCCAGAGTTCAAACCTCCTTAAACACCAGAGAGTCCATACAGGAGACAGACCCTATAACTGCCTGGAGTGTGGGAAACACTTTTCTAATTTCTCTTACCTGATTTCACATCGAAGAATCCACACAGGAGAGAGACCCTATAAGTGCCCCGACTGCGGGAAAAGCTTCAAACAAAGCTCGGACCTTAGTAAACATTGGAGACTCCACACAGGAGAGACACCCTATAAATGTTCTTTCTGTGTGAAAAGCTTTGCTCTGAGCTCAAACTTGATTTCACACCAGAGAATCCACACGGGAGAGGCACCCTATAAATGTGCCAACTGCGGGAAAAGCTTCAAACAGAGCTCGGACCTTATTTCACACAGACGAATTCACACAGGTGAGAGACCTTATAAATGCTCTGTTTGTGGAAAGAGCTTCAGCCAGAGATCAAACCTCACCATACATCAGAAAATTCACACGGCAGCGAGACCCTATACCTGCCCTGAGTGTGGGAAAAGTTGCAAGCGCAACTCAGACCTTTCAGAGTAGCAGCCGTGTTAGTCTGTATTCGCAAAAAGAAAAGGAGTACTTGTGGCACCTTAGAGACTAACAAATTTATTTGAGCATAAGCTTTCGTGAGCTACAGCTCACTTCTTATTTCACATCAGAAAATCCATGTGGAAGAGAAACCCCATAACTGCCCTGAGTGTGGAAAAAGCTTCAAGCGGAGCTCAGAACTAATTTCACATCAGAGAATCCACACAGGAGAGAAACCCTTTAACTGCTCCGAATGTGGGAAAAGTTTCTGTCAGAGATCGCACCTTATTAGGCATCAGAGAATTCACATGGGACATAAACCCTTTAACTGCTCTGAATGTGGAAAGAACTTTACCCAGAGCTCAGCCCTTATTGTCCATCACAGAATGCACACTGGAAATAAACCATATACATGTTCTGTCTGTGGGAAAAGCTACAAAGCGAAGGTCTCACTAATATCCCACCAGAAACTGCACACAGGGTAGAACGTGTTGGGAGCTCTCCCTGTAGGGCAATAAATCTGTGTCTTCTTGAAGCAAAATGTAAATTTGCTTCATTTGAGGAGGGTCTAGGCAGGGGCAGCAGGTGAGTGCAAGGTTGGGGTTTTAGTGGGGAATGATTGATGGGGCCCAGAAGAGGCAGGAATTCTGGATACTGGGGAGCTGTGTTGTTTCTGGATCTGGGTGGAGCAGACGATGAAATTAGTTGTGAGATGTTTCTGTGGGTTCCACACACACTTTCCAATGTAGAGAAGAGGTAAAAATGCCCTGTTGCCATTTGTGTCTCAGCTCCTCAGGCCCCTCAGGACAGGGGCAGAGGGACGTTCCTCAGGGAAGCAGCGAGAGGCCCCGTGGGGCTGTGGTTATAAGGCAGATGGTCCTGCTAAGCTGAAGCAACAGGATTTCAGAGCATTGCTCAGTGTATTGAACATCTCTGCAACCGTGGGATGGGAGGGGAGACTGAGACGGGAATTCATGGTGGAGATTGCCCAGACAGATATTGTCATTTGGGGTTGCACTGTTCCTGGGAGGACAGTATGGTGTAATAGTGACAGCAGGGGCAATTGGGACTCAGGACTCCTGGGTCCTATTCTGAGCTCTTGTGTGGGAGTAAGGGCTAGTGAGTTAAAGCAGTGAAGACTGGGACCCTGGGACTCTGGGTTCAGTTCCCAGTTCTGAGAGGGGAGTGTGTCAAATCTCGCCATCAAACGACTGCTCCGGAAGGTGGTAGGTGCCAATGGATACTATCAGGTCATCCTGATTCCACTCATATTAATGGCTCTCAGGGCAACTCCAGCTGCCTCCACAGATCACATGCCCTTTGAGGTGATGATTGGGTGAATTATGCCAATACCAGAGCATCTTCTGTGGCATACCTGCAGTTAGAAGTGGGAGGGGTGGGGTGGTGGAGTGACGGGGAGTCAGGACCCCTGGGTTCAATAACACTGCGTGCTAGTGTCTCCTGGTGTGATCTTGTGCCAGTCACTCCCCCTCCTCTCTGTGCAGCCTCCTCTTCTCCTGTCTCTGCTGTGGATAATAGTTGCTCCCCTCCACAGGGAGTCGTGAGGTGTCACTAATTCTTGTGTGTCTCAGGAGGTCAGAGGTGCTGATACTCACCTGCCCCTTCCTGGCTCTCTGTGTCCGGGGAGTGAGTGACTGAGCCAACAGGAAGGGTTTCAGCAGGATTTCCTCATCCCTGTTTTCAAGGAGGGGCTCAGCTGACATCACACAAGGGATTTTTCCTGAAATAACTGCCCCGTGAGGAATTTTTCTCCTTGTTTTGGGATGGTGGGGGAGGGGAGGGTCTCTTGTTTCTGGAAAATCAGATTTCAGATTCATCTTTATATTTCATTGAAGTTTTTACTTTGGTTGGTTTCTGTTTTTTCCAAATAAATTCCTAATAAAATGTTTATTGCAAATCCATTGTCTCCCAGGGAATCTCAGACATTTCCTCTGTTCTTAAGGTGTACGGGTGCGAGGCAAAGTGCCCCACATTGGGTAAATTCCTCCTCATGAATTCAATGTCGATAAATTCAAAGTAATGCACGTTAGAAAACATAATCCCAACTATACATATTAAATGGTGGGGTCTAAATGAGCTGTTACCGCTCAAGAAAGAGATCTTGGAGTCATGGTGGATAGGTCTCTGAAATCATCCGCTCATTGTGCAGCAGCCGTCAAACAAGCTACCAGAATTTTGAGAATCATTAGGAAAGGGATAGATAACAAGACAATCTCATAATGCCACTACATAAATCCATGGTATGCACACACTCCTTGAATATGACTTGCAGTTCTGGTCTCCCCATCTCAAAAAAGATATGTTAGAAATGTAAAAGGTATAGAGAAGGGTAACAAATATGGTTGGGGTATGGAACAGCTTCATATGAGGCGAGATGAAATAGACTGGGACTGTTCAAGTTAGAAAAGACAGACAACCGAGTGGGGGATATGATAGAGTCTATAACATCATGACTGGTGCGGAGAAAGTGAATCAGGAAGTATTATTTACCCCTTCATATCGCACAAGAGCCAGGTGTCAGCCAATGAAGTTAATAGGCAGCAGGTAAAAACTAACAAAAGGAAGTGTTTCTTCACACAACACACAATAAGCCTGTGGAACTCATTGCCAGGGGATGTTGGGAAGGACAAAAGTATAACTTCAAAAAAGAATTAGATAAGCTCATGGAGGCTAGGTCCATCAATGGCTCTTAGTCAAGACGTTCAGGGATGGAACCCCATGCTCTGGATGTCCCTAAGCATCACACTGCCAGAAGCTGTGGGGTTGGACAACGGGCTGGATCACTCAAAAATTGCCTGGTTCTGTTTATTCCCTCTGAAGCACTTGGCATTGGCCACTGTCGGAAGACAGGATACTGGGCTAGATGGACCATTGGTCTAACCCAGTATGGCCGTTCTTATGTTCCTATGAGCTCCCCCTCAACAGGAATCTCTCACTCCCCTTATCCAGCCCCTTTCACTGATGTGTCTGCCCATCCTGCTTTAAAAGGCGCCTCCATGTCTTTGCTCTTGCAGCCAAGTGCCTCTGGGCTCAGTCTCCGGGTCTTCCCTTCCCGTAGCCTGACAATTTAATTGGTCGCTCAGAGCTGGAGCAGCTGGTCCCTGGGAGGCATGATACATGGACACTTCCCATGGGGAACAGCCCATCTCCTTCTGCCCGGCAGCATCTCCAATGTCTGTCCTCTCTCTCTGCTCCATATCCAGCTCATTGAGGAATCCAGTGCCTCACAGGCAGAATCGAGACATTTCCCTTTGGACACAGGGCCGTTGAAGAGCCCTCATCTTGCCCAGACTCCATCCCAGCCATTCACTTCTCACTGAGTTCCTGGATCCCCCTTCCAGTTTCCTGGTGGTTTCTGTGGCGCTGTCTCCCTACTGTGGTAACTACATCTCAGTCTAGGGGAATAAACCCCCTCTCCCCTATACTCTGCTGTCCCATTCTCGGTCCCAGACCCTAGCTCCATTGCTCTGTGCTGTACCTGGGCCATTAAAACCCAACATTAGGGCTCTGATCACAACCCCTGCCCTGGTCCTGGAGGGGAGTGACCAATTGCAGCCACCAGACAAAACACCCCTGCGTGATTGTTGCTGTCTGAAAAAATGTCAGTCCAGACATCTCAGTGTGGGTGTTTGAAGCAGCCCTGGGCCATCATCTGAGCAGCAGGGAAACAGAGTATCTTTACGGGGTATCTTAATTTATGCTCAGTAATTCTTGCCCCTCAGAATCCAAGCAGCATAAAGATACAGTTTCTCCTTGTTAAGGCTTTTTATTCCCTCCCCCCTTCTGCTTTGAGTTGCAAGTTCAACTATTGGGAGGAATTCACTTGCATCATGTCTCCTAGTTTGTCTAGTGTCAATGGGCTTGCTTTTTTGGACTGGACATAACCCTTGTTGGATACCAGTATGTCACGCTAGTTAATGTTTCTCTCTTGTCTGGTGGTTTACACAATTACAGAGACTCACAATGCAAATGCTCAACTATTACCTTACAATATGGGATGCAGATGTTATAAGTGAGATTAAAGTACACAGCACTTACAAGCATTCGGAAAAGTCTAAATACTGAGCATATTTTTATAACTCTACCACATATTTGACCAATACTAACACACAGGTGAACCAGACTGGTTCTGGTTGCTTTTCAGTATCTAAGTGAGGCATAGGGATCTTGGCATAACGTGGCACCTGGTTTGCCAATGTCACATCAGGAACCACCTGAGCTCCCCAAAGAGTCTGCAGGAAAATTTTCCCATTTGTTTTGTTTATACAAGGACTCACCCACCCACCCGTCTGGCAACAGCTCTGTCTCAGGATAACTGTAAAACCCTCATCTCACCTGTTTTCTCACAACCGGTTTTCCAATTCCAAAACTGAACATAATTTCCCAGCTGAGAATGGGAGGAAGAGCTGTGGGTCCTGCACCTCCAGGGCTCTGAGGAAAGGCAGGTCCTGAGAAACATCCACACAGGTGAGGAATTGGTTAAAAGGTCCCACAGAAACCATCTCTCATTGGTATAAACAGCTGGGATTTTTTTAAAAGCCCTGCAAGCTCCCTCAGTTCTGCCTCATCTCGCCCAGGTCAGGATTGTGCCCAGTTGATGTTGTATCTTTATGGCAGATGTCACTCAACTGCACCGCCACCCCAGGGAGATGCCCTATGACAGTCCCCAGTGCTCACACTGAACCCGCACAGCCACCCAATGAGACACGCTGCCAGGGTCCCCAGGGCTCACCCCACATCCAGCACCCACACAGCCAGGCCAGGACCTACCAGTGTGAGTGGAGCAGCAAGAACCTTTGGGAACACTTCTATGCACACCAGACACCAGAGCCTCCCCAGAGGGCAGAGAGACCACCAGGCATGGGGTGCACCCCTCCCTCATCAGATATTCCACTTGGGGTGGAGATCCCTCTGGATATGACTCTGGGGACATGGAGAGCCACTGTCACACCAGCCTCCCTACAACGGACAGAGTGTGCCCTCCCCAGGCAGGAGGAGAAATTCCCTCTAGAGACCCCTCTCCAGACCAAAGCTCATCCCAGTTCTTCCTTGAGTTCACGGAGCCACTTGACACATGGGAATTACACAAGAGTGGGACAGGTGCCTTGCTGGTGTAAATCAGTGGTTGTGCCATTGGGGTCATTGGGCCAGAACCCCAGAGGGTGTTATCGAGAGAATCCAAAACGGGGCATCTCTCGAAACTGGCACAGGTCACAGCGTCAGCAGAAGAGTCTCACAGCACAGCCTGGCCAACACCTGTGACTTCCCTAACTGGATGCATGAGTGTCTTCAGTGTGACTCAATAGCTGGGCTATGACAGCCGCATTTCCTCCGAGCATAGGAGTGAGGGAGACATGTCCCACACACTGGCCAGTGGGTTACACAAGCCCTGTCAGTGCCTGACTCTCTGAGCCCCCATGCAGGTGCCTAACACTCAGGGTTTCCCTCCAGTGTGATCCTCCACATGCTGGGATTGAGTTCATTCTGTGACCTTTGCTCCCAGCCTAGCTAGGGTCATACAGGGAATGCATTAAAGTAAAACTAAGCTGAATCAACCAATGCCCGGGCATTGCACGACTCCCCCATCTCAGTGGGGGAACAGTAGAAAACTTTTGGGTACAACTGGGCCAAATCCCTGTGGGCCCTGCAAAGAATACACCCTACCGGAAATTCCCCAGCCTACAGGGCTGCAGCTCCCCCAACCCCAGACTCTCCTGTCCCCACTTATAGCTCGCCCTCTCCCAGAGCTTTCCTGTTTTGGCCAGGGACCCTGGAGAGTCCCTCATGTCCTCAAAGGTGGTCTTCTGTCCTTAGTTCCATCGCTCCAAAATCTGGTTGGCTGAGGACAAGGCACTCAGCTGTCCATCCCAATCTCCAACCAGGCTCAAAGCTGTACAATCTCAGCCCTCTGCTGTCATCCTGGGCTTTGGTCAGGATCCCTGGAGCCTTTTAATTTGGGGGCCCTCCTAAGACATTCTCAATTCCCTACAGTCCCACATTCCCCAATAACACCCCCTCTCCAGAGACACAGTCCTCCCTCCAGGAGTTAATAGGGCACAATCCATTCATTGTGGTCTAATTAATAGAAGAAATCCCAAGGGAAATAGAGCCATGAGACAGGAATACCTGGGTCCCTGTAACTCAGGGCTCTGGGCTTCCACACTAAGTCCAAAGCATCCAGACAGCATCTCCCCAGAGTGAGTGACTCACACTGCCTTGCTCCATGCTGGAGGGACACGCTTGCGTACACAGCCCCCAGAACTGCTCTGGCCTTTACTGCTGCCCTATTACAGGGCAAACTACGAGGTCACTCCCTCTCTCTCCCACCATCTGGTCTCTCTTAGCCAGTGGCTCTCAGCCTTTCCAGACTACTGTCCCCCTTTCAGGGGTCAGATTTGTCTTGCCTACCCCCAAGTTACACCTCACTTAAAAACTATTTGCTTACAAAAATCAGACATAAAAATACAAAAGTGTCAAAGCTACTATTATTGAGAAATTGCTGACATTTGCATTTTTACCATATGATTATAAAATAAATCAATTGGAATATAAATATTGCACTTACATTTCAGTGTATAGTCTACAGAGCAGTATAAACAAGTCACTGTCTGTATGAAATTTGTGTTTGTACTGACTTTGCTAGTGCTTTTTATATAGCCTGTTGTAAAACAAGACAAGTCAGACTCCTGAAAGGGGGACAGTAGTCTGGAAAGGCTGAGAGCCGCTGCTTTAGCCCCCTTTTATACCAGGGAGCAGGCTCCGATGGCAAGGGAGGGCAGAGGTTTCTTCAGCCCATGTTAGGGAGCATGTCTGGATAGTTCAGGCAGCTGGGTAACAGCAAAGTACCAAATCTCCAAAAGAAATAACCTGAAGCAAAACACTCGGTCCTTATTCTTCAGCCGAGGAGGGCGATTGGGGAGGTCTCAAGAGGGGATCTGCCCATTTCACACCCTGGTTCCCCCAGGCTCTGGCCTTGCCAACAGAGACTCTGGGCTTTAGTTACAGTGGGTCCCAGGGAGGGCTGCAGCCCGGGTTGTTATCCATGGGGCACAGGAAGCAGGGCTGGGAGCAGCCGCTGAGAGCTGGTGTATCCGGCGCTGGGGCGAGGGCAGGGGGAGAGTTCAAGGTCGGTAGGAGGCATCAGTGGTACTCTCAGAGGGCCAGAGACTGCACAGCGCCTGCATTTGAGTGGTCCGGGATCAAGGCGGCTGGAAGAAGCTGTCGCTGCCTCCGTTGTGAGCCGGAGCCAGGGCTGAGCCGCTGCTGCTCCCCAGCGGGGTGCGGGGAGAGACCTGCATTAACCTCCCTTTGTGCCCGGCCGGGGGGACTTTCTGCGGGGGCTGGAACCAGCCCCTGGGGCAGCCCCGGGCTCTGCCGACACCAGCCCCTGAGCCGGAGCCTTCAGGTGAGGGGGAGACCCGGGGAAAGGGCTGGGGCCGGGCAGGACAGTGACTCTGCACCAACGGCTCCTTCTTGCCCCAGCCCTGCTGCCGGGGGGCCGGGGGTCTGCGAGTCCCAGCGCTGCTGCCCCCCCGACCCCCCCGGCTCTTCCCCCCTGAGCGCCTGCAGGAGCCGAGCCAGCGCCGGGAGAGCGACCGCCCCGGGCCGGGCCAGGGTCAGAGTCTCCCAGCCGCGGGGAGGGGAGGGGGCAGGAGGGAGACAGGGGCAGCCGGAGCAATCAGTGGGGAGGGAGGTTCCCGGCTCCCAGCCCTGCCCAGCCCCGGTCCCTGCAGCGCCCCGGGGATATTGACTTTCCCGGGACAAGGGGAGGAGCAGGGAGAGGAAAAGCCAGTTCCTGCCTCTGCCTGGTCCCCGCGCTGCTGGGGGGATGCGCTGCCCTGGGGACCGTGTCAGGGGGGATCCGCCAAAGCGGCCTCTTTGGTTCTGCTCTTTTCTAGTGTTTGGTTTAAAGACTGTGCTACTGGGGGGGTTAAACATGTTTCAGTGGGTTTAGGCCTAGTGGGTGGGGCTGGGCTGGGATACGCAGCAATAAAGTGGCAGAGTCTAAATTTAAAGCATCTTTCTGCAGAGAAAGAGCCTGGGGAAATCCGTGTGAAATGGACTAAAACCTCTTCTATAACCTGCCCCAGAGCCCTTCTTGCCTTGACAGGCTGCAGAATAATGTCCACATCTTGCTCCAGGTCGTCCCAACCTCCCAGGGGACAGGGAAGGGAACCAGCTGTAATGGAACCAGTGCAGGTAAGTGATTTTCAGGGAGATGGTGGGGTTCGCCTGCATGTGGAGGAGGGACAGTAAATACAGATGGAGGGAAGAACAGAAAATGAAAAACCTTCTGTTGCATAGTTTGCTCTTTACACAACACACAATATGGAGAAACCCCAGGGACACATCTGGGTTTTTATAACTATACACAGAAGTGCAAGGCCTAGCCACCTGTATACATTTACGTGGTCTGGTTTCTGGCAGCTCCTAAGGAACCCAGTGAGGGCCGCTAGAGGGCTCACAAACTGTTTAAAGGGATATTGCCCACTTCCTACACACACAGATTCATAGATTCATAGATACTAAGGTCAGAAGGGACCATTCTGATCATCTAGTCTGACCTCCTGCACAGCGCAGGCCACAGAATCTCACCCACCCACTCCTATGAAAAACCTCACCCATGTCTGAGCTATTGAAGTCCTTAAATCATGGTTCAAAGACTTCAAGGAGCAGAGAAGCCTCCCTCAAGTCAACCATGCCCCATGCTACAGAGGAAGGCGAAAAACCTCCAGGGCCTCTCCAATCTGCCCTGGAGGAAAATTCCTTCCCGATCCCAAATATGGCAATCAGCTAAACCCTGAGCATATGGGCAAGATTCACCAGCCAGATACCCAGGAAAGAATTTTCTACAGTAACTCAGATCCCATCCATCTAATATCCCATCTCAGGGGATTTGGCCTATTTACCCTGAATATTTAAAGATCAATTACTTACCAAAATCCCATTATCCCATCATACCATCTCCTCCATAAACTTATCGAGTAGAATCTTAAAGCCAGATAGAACTTTTGCCCCCACTGCTTCCCTTGGAAGGCTATTCCAAAACTTCACTCCTCTGATGGTTAAAAACCTTCGTCTGATTTCAAGTCTAAACTTCCTGGTGGCCAGTTTATACCCATTTGTTCTTGTGTCCACATTGGTGCTGAGCTGAAATAATTCCTCTCCCTCTCCTGTATTTATCCCTCTGATATATTTATAGAGAGCAATCATATCTCCCCTCAACCTTCTTTAGTTAGGCTAAACAAGCCAAGCTCCTTAAGTCTCCTTTCATAAGACAAGTTTTCCATTCCTCGGATCATCCTAGTAGCCCTTCTCTGTACCTGCTCCAGTTTGAATTCATCCTTTTTAAACATGGGAGACCAGAACTGCACACAGTATTCTAGGTGAGGTCTCACCAGTGCCTTGTATAACGGTACTAAAACCTCCTTATCCCTACTGGAAATGCCTCTCCTGATGCATCCCAAAACCGCATTAGCTTTTTTCACAGCCATATCACATTGGCAGCTCATAGTCTTCCTATGATCAACCAATACTCCAAGGTCCTTCTCCTCTTCCGTTACTTCTAATTGATGCGTCCCCAACTTATAGCTAAAATTCTTGTTATTAATCCCTAAATGCATAACCTTACACTTCTCACTATTAAATTTCATCCTATTACTATTACTCCAGTTTACAAGGTTATCCAGATCCTCCTGTATAATATCCCGATCCTTCTCTGAATTGGCAATACCTCCCAGCTTTGTATCATCTGCAAACTTTATTAGCACACTCCCACACTGCCGACTCCTGCCTCTTTGATGAAGAAGAACATTTAAAAAAAAAAAAACTTACCAATATGTTACTGTCAATACTGCTATTACTAGAAGACTGCACATTTTGTTACTTCTGTAGGCCAAACTCATTGCACACATCAGAGGCTCCTGGCATCTTTTCATTCCCCTTGGCCCCCCACGAGTGTGCCATCCTCCCATCCCTATTTTAGGGGATCCCTGCAACCCCCCACCCACTCCCTCATGCTAAGGGTCTGTGTGTGTCCCCCCTTCCCCATGCCAGAATTCCCCATTTTTCCTCCGATGTCCTCTCCAGTCCCCTCTTTCCACATATTGTGTCCGCCATTCTTGCATTCCCCCTATGCGAGGAGAGTTATGTGCCACTATAACAGGTACCAGCCACCTCCTGAGCACCCCCTCATGGACTGAGGTTGTGCTGCAAGTGTCCTGACTCAGTTTCCCCTCTTGGTTCCTCCATAAACTCAAAAAGACTTCTCTCTGTTCAATAATACTCCCCTTAAGGTCTGCTTTATTAGCAAAAAGTTCAAAATAAACCCCAAAATTCTTTGTTTCCACCTCTCCAGCCTTAAACTGCACACATTCAATTCCCTGACATATTGTCCCAAAACTCCCAGGATCTTCCATGCAGGAGCCTTTCTCATTCTTTCTCACAGCTTCCTCTTCCTGTTTCCTCCTCTCCTCTGGCTCTTTCCAGAGCCCTCTATGATGCCCCATTGAGAGGCTGTTAATGAGGCACAGGTAGGCTGGACCAGTTCTTTTTTTAAAGGGCCCAGTCCACCTTGTGACAGCTGCCCTATTCCTTCTCTCCCCCTCCCCACCCCCCCGGCTTGACTTAAGGCCAATAGACTCTGTGGGCCCCTTATTATATACCCAATAAACCCACCGCCTTTGTCTTACTGTTGCAGGGGTGTGCACAGGAATAAAAATTTGGCTGCTTTTGGAGGGGCACTTTCTGTGCCCCCGCCCTTCCCATGGCCAGAGGACCTGGCTCTCCCCTTTGTAGCCCCAGTGTTGGAGAACCTGGTTCTCTCAGCCGCAGCCCTGGGGCCGGAGGAGCTCGCTCTTCCCAGGCAGCTGGAGGAGCTGGATCTCGCCCCAGAGCCAGAGGAGCTGTCGTCTCCCACCCCGCCCTGTGGCCAAAGGAGCTCGCTCTTCCCACCCCGGCCCCGGACAAGTTCTGTGCCCACACTGATTGGGGGGGCCTGTGCCCCTGCTTGCTCCCCATTGTGCATGCCCCTGCACTGTTGACACCATTAGTAATTAAATACTGTTCCAGCTCTCCAGAGGACAAGCTCTCTGCTGAGCTATCAAACAAGTCCATTTTCCCCAGCCAGCCAGAGATTTTTTTTAACCCTTTATTTGTCCCCACTCAATGAGCAGTTTACTGACAGTCCTACAGGCAGCAGTTTTCTTTGAGTTCCATTTCCATTGGGCCTCTGGAGTCCCTGACTATTCCACTGTGTTTCTGGATTCAGATCCCAACCCCGTTGCCAGTTGGGTCTTTCCTCTTCAAACAACACAAAGAACTTGGAGAAACCACACAGGCAGAGTTGGGTTTCAAATAACAATATTTACTAAATAGCCACCAACACCCAAGGCCTAATTACACACTGCTGGACTGATTTCTTGAGGTTTCTAAAACTAGCACACAGTGAGCGCTACTAGGGAGCTCACAAACTACTTAAAGAGATACTAACCTACCCTTAAAAAGAAAAAGAGTACTTGTGGCACCTTAGATACTAACAAATTTATTTGAGCATAAGCTTTCATGTGCTACAGCTCACTTCATCACTAACACGGCTGCTACTCTGTAACCTACCGTTTTACACTACACCATCTTTAATGTGGGTCCTGAATTTGTGGGACAGGCCCAGTGTAAATTACTATACTTGAGAAAGCAAATGCCTAAAAATGTTGATATCCAAAGCCTACAACCAGAGTGCAGAACTCAGAAGCCATGAGTCACTCCAGAAAGTCAGGAGAGGGGCATAGATTCACAGGAAGTCAGAACGGACCATTGTGATGAGCTAGTCTGATGTCCTGTATAATCAGGATTTAGGACTCCCCTGAATTAGTTCCTGTTTGAACTAGCGCATATCTTTTCAAAAAACATACAAACTGAATTGAAAAAAATGCCACTAATGGAAAATCCATGGTAAGTTTTTCCAGCGGTTAATCGCCGTCACTGTTGAAAAGTTTGTGCCTTATTTCGAATCTGAATTTATCCATGTTCAACTTCCAGCCATTAGATCTTGTTATATATTTATCTGCTAAATCGAAGAGCCCATTATCAAATTTCTGTTCCCAATGTAGATACTTATAAACTGTGATCAAGTCACTCTTTAACCTTCTCTTTGTTAAGCTAAATAGACTGTGCTCCTGGAGTCTTTCACTACAAGGCATGTTTTTCAATGCTTTAATCATTTTTGTGGCTCCTCTCTGAATCCTTTCTAATTTTTCAACACCCTTCTTGAATTGTGGGCACCAGAATTGGCCATAGTATTCAAGTAGCTGTCACAGAACTAGCATAACCTTTCTATTCCTACTTGACATTCCCATGTTTATTCATCCAAGGATTACATTAGCCCTTTTGACCGTACCGTCATTCTGGGAGCTCATATTCAGCTGATTATCCACCAAAACCCGCAAGTCTTATTCATTGCTTCCCAGGATAGAGTCCCCCATTCTGTGTCTATGGCTTGAATTCTTTCTTCCTAATTGTATGAGTTTATATTTGGCCATACTGAAATGCAAATTCTTTACTGACACCCAACTTACTAAATGATCCAGATCGCTCTATAAGGGTGATCTGTCCTCTTCATTATTTACCACATCTCCAATCTTTGTGTCACCGGCAAATTTTATCAGTGATGAGTTTATGTTTTCTTCAAAGTGACTGATAAAAATGTTAAATAGCAATAGGGCCAAAAACCAATTCCTGTGGGACCCCACTGGATACACACCCACTTGATGATGATTCCCTGGTTATAGTTACAGTTTAAGACACATCAGTTAGCCAGTTTTTAATCTATTTAATTTGTGCCATTTTAATTTGATATTATTTTAGTTTTTTAACCATAATATTGTGCAGTACCAGTTAAACACCTTTCAAAATTCTAAGTCTGATCAGCACTATTTCCTTTATCAGCCAAACTTGTAACCTCATTATAAAAAGGTACAGTAACTCCTCACTTAACGTTGTAGTTATGTTTCTGAAAAATGCAACTTTAAGTGAAACGATGTTAAACTAATCCAATTTTCCCATAAGATTTAATGTAAATGGGGGGGTTGGGTTCCAAGGAAACTTTTTTGGGGGGCAGACAAAAGGCATTCTGTACTGTACTGTGGTTGGGAGGTGCCCCTGGCTTACCCCACACAGGCACAGCCCACTGCAGACAATGAGGCAAGCAAGGACACTAGGAAGCACCTTGTGCAGCAGCAGCAGCAGTTTCCCCACAGAAGAACGGGCGCCAACTTTGCCGGGGGATGCTCCAGGCCCGCCTCTTCCCATCCCTGCTCCACCACCTCCCTGGAGCACGCCGCGTCTCCGCTCCTCCCCCTCCCTCCCAGCGCTTCCCTGCCACCAAACAGCTGTTCGGCGGCGCTTAGGACTTTCTGGGAGGGAAGAGGAGGAGCAGAGATGCGGCAGTTCCCTGCTCCTCTCTCTCCCTCCCTCCCAGCACTTCCCTCACTGCCGAACAGCTGTTTGGCGGTGGGGGAAGCGCTGGGGGGGAGGGGGAGGAGGCAGAAGAGAGGAACTTGTGCAATGCTCCCTTGTAAAGTCGCTGCTCTTCCACAGAATCCTACAAGCAGTGGACAGAGCAGGCAGCCAAATGACGTTGTAAGGGAGCATTGCACAACTTTAAACAGGCATGTTCCCTAGTGAAGCAGCGATGTAATTTTGAAACAACGTTAAGCGGAAGGACGTTAAGTGAGGAGTTACTTTATCAAGCTAGTTTGACAGAATATTTTTCCAAAAATTCATATTGATTTGTTTTAATTACATTACCTTCTTTTAATTCTTTAGTAATCGAGTCCCATATCAGCCATTCCATTCTCTTGTCTAGGTTTGGTGTCATGCAGACAGGCCTCTAATTACTCAAGTCACCCTGTTTATCCTTTTTAAAAATTGGCACAACATTAGCTTTCCTCCAGTCTTTTGGAGCTTCCTCAGTACTCCCAGATTTATTGAACATCAACATTAACTACTCTTCAGCTACTCCTTAGCCAGCTCTTTTAAAAATCTTGGATGCAAGAGTTGGATTTGCTGATTTTAAAATGTTTAACATTAGTAGCTGCTGTTTAATACCCTCCAGATATACTGGTGAAATTAAAGGCGTTGTTATCATCATATGATGAGACTATATTATTTGATTTTTTTAACATTCCAGTCATGCCAATCTTCCCACCAAGTTTCAGTAATAACAAATAGGTTGAACTTTTTCTCATTAATAAGCAATTCCAATTTCTTTTATTTTTTACCCAGGCCCCTAGTGTGTAGGCATTAAATAATTTCTTCTTTTCATGTCTCTTGATGCCTTGAATAATTTTGTTCTCAACATCTTGATCTTTTGGTCTGAGTGCTCATTTGTTCCCTCATTTGTTTTCTCCTTTTGTTATTAGTTTAATGCCCTCTTGATTACTCTAGCCAGCCTGTCCCCTAGCAGATTGGTTTCTCTTCAACAGATATGGAGGCCATCCAACCTGTACAGCCCTCTCTCTCCTAGAAGATGGTCCAATATTTCATAAAACCAAAACCCTCCACCCTACACCACTTACCTAGCCAGTGTTTCACTTCCAGAGTCTTCTGCCTTCTGTCTTCCTTCACTCCCAGGACAAGAAGCATCTGAGACTATCACTTTCATGTTGCTTTCCTTTAGCACCCTTCCGGTTTCTCTGAAGTTGTCTGTAATGGGGAGGTGCCCCATGACAGAGTTATTAATGTCAATACAGACCATCATCACTGGATCCTTGCCCCCTGACTTCAGAAGCCCTATTCAATCTCAGAATGACCCCTCATGTCTTGGCTCCGTCCTGTTGTCTGCCTGTCCCTGGCAGAATGTTCTTTCCGTTCTTCTTAGCACATAATCCCCAACAAGGATTGTCTGCCTTTCATGCATGGGTAGAGATCTCTTTGCAGGGACGCTTGATTGTCTTGTGGGTTGGTCTCCTCAGGTATGTCCTGTACAGTTCTCCATTTTGTTTGGTCAGCTAGATATTGCAGTTTCCACACTGAGAACATGATAACATGATAACTTCTAGCTTTGTGGGGTTCCTTCTTGTCCTCTTCTCTCTGGTGTTCACAGTTTGCCCATCCTCAACTGCCTCCAGCTGTGGAGAATGTCACCTGGTCTTCCTGCCTCAGTGATTACAAACTGCCCGCCTCCTTCTCTGGTCTCCTCCTCTTCCTGGTTCTGTGGTAGCCAGTTCCGTTCTTGAATCTGGGGTGGTGATGCTTCCTGAATTTGGTTGTCCAAGAACTCCTCAGTATCTCTGTATCTGTACTTGTCCTGCCAAACCACTAATCTTTCTTCCAGCATAGCCACCAACTTGCACTTCATCCAAAGGATGTTTGATCTGGCCTCCTTCAGGAAAGAAAATATGGCACATCTGTTGCAGGTCACAACCACTGTTCCATTGCTGGCCACGTAAAACTGTACCTAGAGGAAACCTCTCACTTCCTCCAAAAGTCCCCTGTTTGCCTCTCCAGTTCATTTTAAAAAACACTAGTGTAAAAAAATAATAAATTTTGCAGCAATTTTATTTGCTTTCTGGGTTTTCAGCATTGGGGTAGGGCCCCTCCCTCCCACCACCAGGGGCTAAGCTGCCTGGCCCCAGTGTTTGTGTATTGCATTACAGCTACAAAACTCCACCTGCAACAGCACACGTGCAAAAATTAAACTTTCCCTGCCACTACTCACAGGGGGACACCAACTACTGACCCTCCCCTACCTCTGGGAAGGAGGAGCTTCCCTTCTGGCCCTCTCCACCCCCTTTCCTTACTATTACTTTGTCTCCTCTCTGCCCCTACCAATGTCTTCCCATACAGTCTCCAGTCTCTTCTCTGCCTGTCCCATATTCATCGGTCTTTCCCTTTGCAGTCTCCTGTTTCTCACACCTGCAACACCATATGCCCCTGCAGCTCCTCAGCCTCCCTCTGACCCCCACACATTTCCATTTATCTTCATAGATTCCTGTCCAGTCTCCTAACCACAAAGTCATAGCCGTGCCTGAGGAGAGCAGGGATTTGGTCTCATTGTTTTCAATGTGAGTTGGTGGCCATCTTTACCAAGGGCAGCCTCACTCTCACTTTCACATGACAAAACTCCAGGGAAGTGGTGGCCATCTTGAATCAGGGCAGTTTGACTCCAACCCCCTTCCCCCACAAAGTAATGGGACCATGTTGAACAAGGGAATATGTGTGAGTTCTGTGCCAGCAATCATGAGATTCCTGTGAGAGCATGGGAAACTCCAAAATTCCAACTAAATATTGTGAGACTCATGATAAAATCACTGGAGTTAGCAGCTCTGGGCATCATGGTTTCACCACAGAAACAGTGTGTTTTTAATGAAAGCTTTGAGAAATTTCCCCTTCCCTGGGCAGTTCTCTGCTCTCTGTAGGGAGGGGGATTTTCCAGCCCTGCCCACAACTGAGCTGGTGGGATTTTGGCTGGGGGAACAGGTCCTGAGTGAGGGACTCTGGCTGTTTCAGGGGCCGGTGACCTTTGAGGCAGTGGCTGTGTATTTCACCAAGGAGGAGTGGGCTCTGCTGGACCCCAGTCAGAGAGCCCTCTACAGGAATATCATGCAGGAGAACTATGAGACTGTGACATCTCTGGGTAAGGATTCCTGTCTCCTTGGTTATTAGAAGCTGAGGTGTCTCTGAAGATTCTGGGTTGGATTCTGCTCAGGGTTCTTCCCTGATCCCTTAGATTTCAGGAGGATCATCCTATAGTCCCCAGAACCCATGGATAAGCATCTGCATCCTCTATGCCCCCTCCTATGGGAGAGGAGATATGGAGACATAGTGGGGTGCTAATACATCCCCATCCCCATCCCCAGCATGTCCAAGAGAGAGGAACATCCTATCCATCCTCTCTATCTGTGTTTTTAAATATGGGCACACACTGGTACACAGAAAGATGTTGTGTGTCCCTCCTTTCCCAGGACTGGCTCTATACCCGGAAAGGACTCTGGTGTCACCACGGTTACAAAGGGGTAAGAGGTTACACAACTGTGCTTTGCCAGAGTCATATAATCCCCAATGTGTGGAAATCCCTGAATCTCCTCCAGGGGGAACTACTGCAGGTCTCCCAGGAACCATCTGATCATCCCAAAGGGGCTCCAGGAACATTTTTCCATCTGTTGCATTTATACAAGGGCACCCATCCAATTCATCTCTGGATCAGAATAACTGTAAAATTCTTGTCTCTTCTGTTCTCTTTCCCTGGAGCAGGTTTTCCTATTCCCAAACCGAATGTGATCTCCCAGCTGGAACGGGGGGAAGAGCCTTGGGTCCCAGCTCTTCAGGGCTCTAAGGAAAAAGAGATCCTGAGAAACATCTACACAGGTGAGGAATTGGTTAAATGGATGCAGAAACCACCCACCATTGATGTCAATAACTGGGATTCCCACAAAGGCCCCGTGAGCTACCCCAGTTCTGCCTCATCTCACTCAGGTCAGGATTGTTCCCCCGAGGTGTCATGTGATTCATGGCTTCCTGTCTGCCTTGCCTGACACCTGGCTGTAGCTCCCTTCACCCGGAGTTGTTGGATGGGATATGGAGGCAGCATTGGTTCCCTCTCTTCCAGAGAAAAGTTTTGGAGGAGGGGCATACAGCTCCTGCTTTTTTTTCAGTCTTCCCAGCAGTTATTTTGCACTCTCCTTTTGCACTCTCCTTTCTGAGGTTCCCTTTCATCCCAGATCAAGTTGATATTCATGTCTGAATTTTCGCTCTGTCCCAGGAGGGGATGGGACGGTGACTGAGAAGGAAGCAGACAATTCTCAGCGGGGAGGTCCGGAGCAAGTGGAACTGCATGGGATGCAGTCAGGAAGAGCTGAAAGGAACAGTCCCTGTTCAGGACTCCAGGAAGCAACCTACAAGAGTCAGCTCAGGCCAGAGAGGCAGCTGGGAAAGCACCGAGGGAAGACACGGGGTAAATCCACTCAGCATGGAGGAGTTTTGAAAGACCTTCCCGAAGACACGATCCAGCCAGGAATCTGCACTAAAGAAAAAATGTATGATTGTGCTGAGTGTGGGAAAAGCTTCAGTTGGAGATCACATCTTATTGTACATCAGAGAAACCACACGGGGGAGAAACCCTATAACTGCCCCGAGTGTGAGAAAAGCTTCAGTCGGAGCTCTACCCTGATTATACATCAGAGAGTCCACACGGGGGAGAGACCCTACAAGTGTCACGACTGTGGGAAGAGTTTCAAGCGCAGCTCAGAACTTCTTTCACATCGACGAACCCACACGGGAGAGAAACCCCATAACTGCCCTGACTGTGGGAAAACCTTCAGTGATGGCTCAAATCTCATTAAGCATCAGAGAATCCACACAGGACAGAAACTCTATAACTGCCCTGAGTGCGGGAAGAGCTTCAGTCGGAGCTCACACCTTATCACTCATCAGAGAATCCACACAGGAGAGCGGCCCTTCTACTGCCCTGAGTGCGGGAAGGGGTTCAGTCGGAAGGCTCATGTCATTACACACCAGAAAACCCACACTGGAGAGAGACCCTTTCGATGTCCCGAGTGCGGGAAAAGCTTCATTCGGAGCTCAGACCTCACTATACATAAAAGAATCCACACGGGAGAGACACCCTATAAGTGTTCTGTCTGCGGGAAAAGTTTCAAGCAGAGCTCAGAACTTATTTCACATCAGAGAAGCCACACAGGAGAAAGACCTTATAACTGCCCCGACTGCAAGAAAAGCTTCAGTAATAGCTCCGACCTTATTGTGCATCGGAGAATCCACACAGGAGAGAAGCCCTATAAATGCTCCGATTGCGGGAAAAGCTTTGGTCACAGCTCGGCCTTTATTAGACACAGGAGAATCCACACTGGCCTGAGGCCCTATAATTGCCCCGAGTGCGGGAAAAGTTTTGCTCAGAAATGGCACCTTATTAGACACCAGAGAATGCACAATGGAGAGACACCCTATAAATGTTCTGTCTGTGGGAAAAGCTACAAGGCAAAAGTCTCCCTCGTGTCTCACCAGAAACTCCACACAGGATAGAAGGCAGTGGGAGCCGTCCCTGTGGGACAATGGGTCTGTGCTCCCCTGAAGCAAAGTGTAAACCTGCTGCAATTGAGGATGGGCTGAGTGGGCACAGCAGGCAAGTGGGTGGTTTGGATTTCACTGAGGGTGGCTGGTGAGGCCAAAGGAGGGGGCAGTGCTGGGCACTGGGGAGATAAGTCATTTCCGGGTCTGGGGGGAGCAGGCGATGGAATTAGTGGGGAGACATTTTATGCAAGTTCCACATGCGCTTTCCAATTTAGCAGGGAGGTAAAAATTCCCCGTTGCCATCCAGTCATCCTTGCAGTTCCTAAGGCCCTTGAGGACAGATGCACGCGGATGTTCTGTGGGGCAGCACCAAGCAGTTGTACGCGGCTGTAGTTTATAAAGCAGCCGAGAGCTACTGCTCTGAAGTAACAGGATTTCAGAGCAAGTCTTGGTGTATTGAATGTCCCTGTAGACATGCGGGGGTGCACTGAACATTGGGGAATCCATGGGGGGAGATTCGCCTGAGAGGTTTGATTGCCCTGTTCCTGAGAGGCCAACAGTGAGAGCCGGAGACTTGGGACGTAGCACTCCTGGGTTTGGCTCCTGGCTCTGAGAAGAGTGTGGGGTCAGGTGGCTAGAGCAGGGCAAAGGAAGTGGGAGTTAGGACTTCTTGGTTCAGTAGCCAACTCTCCTAGTGTCTCCTTGTGTGACCCTGTACCAGTCACTTCCCCTCTCTGATGTCTTGTTCCTCCTGTCTCTGCCCTGGGGATAGTAATAGTCGCTCACCTCCCTGGAGAGTTGTGGGGTGTCACTAATCACTGTTTCAGAGTAGCAGCCGTGTTAGTCTGTATTCGCAAAAAGAAAAGGAGTACTTGTGGCACCTTAGAGACTAACAAATTTATTAGAGCATAAGCTTTCGTGAGCTACAGCTCACTTCATCATCCGATGAAGTGAGCTGTAGCTCACGAAAGCTTATGCTCTAATAAATTTGTTAGTCTCTAAGGTGCCACAAGTACTCCTTTTCTTTTTACTAATCACTGTGTGTGCATCAATTCTAAGGCCAGAAGGGACCATTGTGTTCCCCTAGCCTGACCTCCTGTATAGCGCAGGCCATAGGCTTTCCCTGAATTAATTCCTGTTTGAACCAGAGCAGATCTTTTTTAAAAAAAACATCCAGTCTTGATTTAACAATTGCCAGTGATGGAGAATCCACCACAAGCCTTGGTAAGTTGTTCCACTGTTGAAAAGTTTGTGCCTTTTTTCTAGGCTGAATTTGTCCAGCTTCAAATTCTAGCCATTGGATCTTGTTAGATCTTTGTCTGCTAGACTGAAGAGCCAATTGTCAAATATTTGTTTCCAAGATACTTACTTAGAGACTGTAATCAAGTCACCTCCTAATCTTCTCTTTGCTAAAGTAAATAGATCAAGGTCCTGGAGTCTTTCACTTTAAGGCTTGTTTCCCAAGACTTTAGTCATTCTTGTGGATCCTCTCTGAACCCTCTCCAGTTTATCAACAACCTTCTTGAATTGTGGACACCAGAACTGGACACAGTATTCAAGTAGCTGTCACACCATTACCAAATACAGAGGGTAATGTAATCTCTCTACTCCTACTCAATATTCCCCTGTTTAGACATCCAAGGAGCACATTAGCCCTTGGGCCATTGGCAGCTCACATTGAGCTGATTATCTACCATGACTCCCAAGTCTTTTTCAGAATCACTACTTCCCAGGATACAGTTCTGCATCCCTGTAACTAAGGTCTGCATTTTTTGTTCGTAATTGTATGAGTTTATATTTGGCCATACTGAAATGCATATTTGCTGGCACCCAACTTTATAACAATCCAATCTGTGTGTCACTTGCAAACTTTATCAGTGATGATTTTATGTTTTCCTCCAGGTTACTGATGAAAATGTTAAAAAGCATACCGCAAAAAAATGATCCCTGCAGGACCCCACTAGAAACACCCACTCAGTGATGATTCCCTATTTATAATTATATTTTGCAATCTATCAGTTAATCAGTTTTAAATCCATTTAATATATGCCATGTTGATTTTGTATCATTCTAATTTTTTAATCAAAGTATCATGCAGTACCAAGTCAAATGTCTTACAGAAGTCTAAGTATATTCAATCAGTACTATTACCTTTATCAACCAGACTTGTAAGTTCATTAAAAATAAATCAAGTTAATTTGACAGGATCTGTCTTCCATAAACCCATGTTAATGGGGATTCATTATATTACCCTTTAATTCTTTATTAATCAAGTCCCGTATCAGCCACTCCATTAATTTTCCCAGGATCTGTAAGGCTGGCAGTCCTACTATTGCCTAAGTCATCCCATTAACCCTCTACGCACAACATTAGGTTTCTTCAGTCTTTTAGAATTTCCTCAGTATTTCAAGAGTTATTTTAAAATCAACATTAATGGTCTAGAGAGCTCCTCAGCTAACTCTTTTAAAACTCTTGGATGCAAGTTATCCGGACATGTGGAATTAAAACTGCTTAACTTTAGTAGCTGCTATTTAATATCCGCACAAGATACAATTGGAATGGAAAGAGTGTTGCCGTCATATGATATAACTACATCATCTATTTCATTTTTGTTTCCAGATACAGAACAGAAATTATTGAATATGTCTGCTTTTCTGCGGAAAGGGATCTGGGGGTCATAGTGGAGCACAAGCTAAATATGAGTCAACAGTGTAATGTTGTTGCAAAAAAAGGGAACATCCTTCTGGGATGTATTAGCAGGAGTGTTGTAAGAAAGACAGGAGATTAGGCCTCAACTGGAGTATTGTGTCCAGTTTTGGGCACAACATTGGAGAGAGTCCAGAGAAGAGCAACAAAAGTAATTAAAGGTCTAGAAAACATGAGGGAAGACTGAAAAAACTGGGTTTGTTTAGTCTGGAAAAGAGAAGACTGAGAGGGAACATTATAACAGTTTTCAAGTATGTAAAAGGTTACAAGGAGGAGGAAGAAAAATTGTTTTTTTTAACCTCTGAGGATAGGACAAGAAGCAATGGGCTTAAATTGCAGCAAGGGAGGTCTAGGTTGGACATTAGGAAAAACTTCCTAACTGTCAGGGTGGCTAAGCACTGGAATAAATTGCCTAGGGAGGTTGTGGAATCTCCATCACTGGAGATTTTTAAGAGCAGGTTAGACAAACACCTGCCAGGAATGGTCTAGACAATACTTAGTCCTGCCACAAGTGCAGGAAACTGGACTAGATAACCTCTTGAGGCCCCTTTCAGTTTTATGATTCTATGAATATTGGCCTCTTCAGCTATAAAGTTTCTTTTATTCCTGTATTTTATTATTCTGCCACTGTCTCATTCTTCCCTAGCTCTCTCTGTCAGGGAGAGTGTTTTACTAAGTTGAAGGGTTTTAGCTGGATTCTCTTGTCCCTGATTTCAAGCTAAGACTCGGATCACATTGTGATTATTCCTGAAATGACTGCCCTGGGAGGGAATTCATCTGGTCTCTGGATGATGGGGGTCTTGTGTTTCTGGATATTTAGATTTTTGTTGAGTCTTTATTTTACATTGAAGTTTTTTCAACATTGGTTTCTGCTTTCCTGAATAAAAGATTTATTGCAAACCCTTCATCTCCCTGGGCATCTTGGGGAATTTCCTCCGTTCGTGAGCTTAGCACAAGGCTGGATACACAGACGCCTCCAGAGGGGGAGCAGCTTGTCTCCTCACCAGCAGCATCTCCAGTGTCTATTCTCTCTTTCAGCTCAGTGAGGAATCCAGTTGCTCCTGGGCAGAATCTTGACGTTTCCCCGAGGACACACAGCAGCTAAAGGGCTCTCAAACATCCTGGCTGGACTCCATCCCAGGCGTTTGCTTCCCATCAGGTGTCTGGCTCCTGCTTCTGGTTTTCTGGTGCTTTCTGTGATACTAACTCCGTGGTGTCGCAACTGTCTCTATTGGGGAAAAGGAGATTTATCCCCTAGGCACTCTGCTGTCCTGTTCTCTGTCCCAGCTGCCAGCTCCATTGATCAAAAATTGGGCCATCAAACCCCAACACCAGGGCTCTGATTTCACCTCCTGCCCTGGACTTCCTTTGGAGGGGAGTGAACAACTGCAGCCACCAGACAAAACATCCACTGGTTTTGTTATGGTTTTTTTTGTTCTACATTTGTACTATGCCTTTCACAATGGGGTTCTGGATCATGACTAGGGCTCCTTGGTAATACAATAATGTAAGGTTCCTAAAAAATCCCCTACCACGATTGGATCTGCTGCAGCCATTTCCATTCACCAACCCCTAGGAGGACGGAACAAGGTGGAGCAGGGTGTGGTGGTTATTTTGGCCATAGATTTCTCCTTCTGTTCTTTTGATTCCTTTATCAATTTTCTACCATTTGGAGAAGGGTGATTGGGGAGGGTTCAGGACCTTTAGTGCATTTCACAGCCAAGTTCCTGAGTCCTATTTCCATCCCTATCCCTCCCTGTTGCTGTCACACTAGAGATTCTGAATCCCTCTACAATGAGAAAAACTTGTATTTTCAAAAGCCAGTTACAGTTGCTAGGGACCAATCATTTCCTGACCTCTCCCACCATTAGCACATTCCCAGCCCTGAAGAGCAAGAACAGGGGAAGCTGAGGCCTTCTAGATCCTGAATTGTGCCCTTAATAAAAACTCCTCAGCAGATATTTTGGTTTGTATTGATGTGAACAAACAGATCAAAGCCGATTACCTAGTAAATAAACAAAAACACAAACTGAGCTTAATATAGGATATGAATTACCAAATTCTCACACGGAGTGATAAACAAGCTGGCAGATTCTTAAGGCACAAGCTGCCTTTGCTTTGCAGCTTGGGTTTCCCAGGTTTTCATATACAGGCTAGAAATCCCTTTAGCCTTGGATCATCACTTCCCCCAGTTCAGTCTCTGTTCCTCAGGTGTTTCCAGGTGTGTTGTTGTAGGGAGAGTGAGGTACCATCATGATGTCATTTCACCCTTTTATATCTTCTTCCCACTTCCCTTTTGCTGTGACCTGGGTCAAACAGTTCCCATTATGAAGTGCTATCTTTGAGAGGTTTCTATTGTACATGGTTCCTGGGGTAATCCTTGTTCTTGTGTGCATTTCCTCAATAAGACATTAACATTGTTTGGCCTTTTTACTGTTGTACCTGAAAGACTGCTTGTGGGTGTTTTCAACCTAAGAACATGCTTCAGTAACACATACATAGCCAAACTTCATAACTTCACATACGATGATAGCACATACAATCTAATGAGATATTGTCTAGTAAATCAAAACTTTTATAATGATAAACTTTGACTTTGTGCAAAACATATCCTACTTATATAACAGTGGTGAATATGGGGGTGCCAGGGTGTCACACACCCATGCTCTCCCTTGGATGGGGATGAATTAACATCTCCACACTGTCTCTGAATTGACCCTCCTCTGGGAGGAATATAGAGGGGATAGGCTTTCTCTCAATGGTCTGGGGTCTATTGGGATGATTCCCCTGAAATATAGGGGACCAGGAAAGGATCCTGGGTAGAAGTGATTGAGGTACTTCAGAGATACCCCTGCTTCTAATACCCAAGGGACCAGGATTCCTTACCCAGCGAGGTCACATTTTAATAATTCTCCTGCATGATGTCCCTGTAGAGGGTTCTCTGAGCACGGTCCACCAGAGCCCCCTGCCCCTGGGAAGCAGGGCCCGACACGCCTCACAAAGGGATTTCTCCCTGTGTCTGTGATGCGATGTCTGTTGGACACTGCAGCCGATCCATTCCAAAATTCCAGGGAATGTTTTAGGGAGCCACTAGCAGCATCCTGCTGATTGGATGAAAATGAAAACCAGAAAAGCCTGATTTAGAGACCAAATCCAGCTGCAGGCAGAGGAATCCCTCTGGTGTACCCTGCTGCTGTGTGCACATCACAGGCAGTGGCTGAGGTGGCTGCATGGCGAGATCATACAGCCTGGACTGTACCAGACATAACACAGCCTTAGAGGATGGCTTTTGGAGGGACCTGGAGGGGCAGGAGTTGGGTTTGGGGGGAAGCAGCAGGGACTAGAAGGGTGGTGGAGAGGAGCCAGTGAGAGTGGGGGGAAGGAGTGACCCTGGGGTGGAGTGAAAGTGGAGAGGAGTTGGGGAGAATGTGGGGACAGAGTGAGGAGGGGAAATGGGGATGTGGAGGGGACACCGGGGTGAGGAGTGTGGTGGGGGGAGAGCAGGGAATAGAACAGGGACTGTTTATACTCTTAAGTGCCGGACTGGGGGTGTCTGTAACTCCCATGACCCTCATATATGGCCCCCCTCCTGCTCTCCACTACCCTTCCCCCACTCCCTACACATCCCCTCCCCATCCACCACATTGCAGCGTAATCTGCCATCACCTGCTGTTCTCTATAAAGATCATATTTCACAGGCACCAACTTCACAAGGAGCTCTCTCTCAAGGGGCGCACAGCTTAGCCAGCATGAGAGAGGCAGTGTGCCATCCTGCAGTGATTGGTTAAAGCCCTGTGAGAAGCAAGTCCATCCCCTGCCTTTCCAGGAGGCTGATGGCTGGGGCACACTCTGCACTGGCAACAGGCCTCTGATATCAGCACGTCCAGGGCTTTGTTCCCTCATAGTGACAAATTTCCACACACATACACACCCCCGCTGGGAATGTCACAGGACTACTAACTGTGGTATGTAACCTATCACTCAAATCAGCTTCTGTACCAGATGATTGGAGGATAGCTAATGTAATGCAATTTTTAAAAAGGCTCCAGAGGTGATCCCGGCAATTACAGGCTGGTAAGCCTGACTTCCGTACCGGGCAAAATGGTTGAAACCATAGTAAAGAACAGAATTATCAGACACATAGAGGAACAAGATTCGTTGTGGAAGCGTCAACATGGTTTTTGTAAAGGGAAATCATGCCTCACCAATCTTTTAGAATTCTTGGAGAGGGTCAACAAGCATGTGGACAAGGGTGATCCAGTGGATATAGTGATCTTGGCCTTTCAGAAAGCCTATGACTAGATCCCTCACCAAAGGCTCTTATGCAACACAATCAGTCATGGGCTAAGAGGGAAGGTCCTCTCATGGATCAGTAACTGGTTAAAAGACAGGAAACAAAGGGTAGGAGCTTGGACTGTTCAGCTTGGAAAAGAGACAACTAAAGGGGGATATGATAGAGGTCTATAAAATCGTGAATGGTGTGGAGAAAGTAACAAAGTGTTATTTATTCTTTCACATAACACAAAAAACAGGCGTCACCCAATAGGTATCAAATTTAAAACAAACAAAAAGAACTACTTCTTCACACAATGCACAGTCAACCTGTGGGACTTGTTGCCAGGGAATGTTGTGAAGGCCAAAAAATAATCAGATCAATAATCAGATAAGATCATGGTGGATAGGTCCATCAATGGCTATTAGTCAAGATGGTCAAGGATGCAAACCCATGCTGTGGGTGTCCTTAGCCTCTGGCTGCCAGGAGTTTGGAGTGGATGACGGGATGAATCACTCAATGATTGCCTGTTCTGTTCATTCCCTCTGAAGCACCTGGCACAGGCAACTGTCGGAAGACAGGATACTGAGCTAGATGGACCATTAGTCTGACCAAATAAGACCGTTCTTATGTAATTCAAGGCTCACATTTAAAGAATCCAGCAGAGATTTCATGTTCTGTTCTCCTCCCCTTTTCCTTTCCTTTCCTCCCTCTTTCCCCCCGTTCATTTCTGACCAAACCTTCCAGCAGCTGCCAGACAATTGCCTACTTGAGTATGTTTCACTTCAGCCATTTCCCTGGCCTGTCCCCTGGGAGGATGGGATGATCTGGATCGAAACACAGATGTTATTCGGCAGCCTGTCAGGGTGAGAAGGGCAATGGGGGAGGTTACAGAAGGAGCTTTAGTTCATTTCACACCCCAATACCCCCACCCCAGGCTCTTTCTGTGCAGACAGAGGATTTAGACTCTGCCAGGCTGGGAAAACACTTGGTCACTTTATTACTCACGTGAGTATCAGTCTTTGAATTCACACCCACAGTTCTGCATCCAGTTATTGCCAGCCATTCCTCTCCCCTTCCCCTACTGAGTGTGCAAAGGGCATCGTGTGCACAATTGCAGCCCTGTGTCCACTGCACTGCCCTGGCTGGGGGCACAGTTGGAGGCTAAGTCACAGGCACATGTCACTGTTTTGCCCCTTTCAGTTCTGGGTTTGGGGCAGTGCCCCTTTTCTGTGGGAAACCAACGAACCCATCACCCTGGCACAGCCCTGTTCTTCTCTAGGGCTTTCCCTGGAGGGCTCTCAAAGGCCTTCACCCCCATTCACACACACCCAGCCTCTCAGCCCCTGGGCAGTAGGTCCAACTTAGGGCCAGCCCAGGGACAGACCCAGAGACCTGCCTGAGGGGAACAGACAGCAGGGCCCCCTGTGCCCCTGGCTGGAGCTTTTCCCCAGATATCTCCCAGCACTGTGCAGAGGAGCCCAGCCTCCCCTCCCAGCTCCAGTGCGGTCTCCCCAGGCCTGTATATCCCCTACAGGCTCTGGCTTAGGATCTGGGGTGGGCAGAGCCCGGGGCTGCCCCTGGAGCTGGTTCCAGCTGGGCTGGGCACAGAACGGGGTTAATACAGGTCTCTCCCTGGCACAGAACCCGCTGCAGCTGCCGGCTGCTCAGTCTCGCTCCCAGACAATGAAGGTGGCAACCATGGTGTCTGACCCAGGAAGCTCCAACCCTGAGCAGAGCGAGAGGCAGCGAGTGCAGCCTCCCATCCCTGAGGAGTCCCTGGAACCCTCTGGTGGCACCAGCTGATGAAACCCGCTGCCTTCGGCCTGGGATCATGGCACATGTCTGGATCCAGCCTGACTCCTTATCCCAGCCTGGGAACATGTCCCACAGAGCAGGACCCCCTGCTGTGGGTCCCACCCCCTGATACTTCCACTGCTAAGGAGAGTTCACCCTCGGGGTTGGGGGAATAGACGTCCCTGAGAGCCAGACCTGTCCTGGATCACCAGATCCCAGGTACAGGTACCGCATGGGAGTGATTTGCGGGTGGTGAGAAGCCGGTGGAGAAGCGAGGACAGGGCATGTTCAGAGGCAGGAGTTTGATGATGCACAGAGCCCAGGTAGGGGACTGAGAAGGCTCTGAGTGCTAGAGGGTGGACCAATATGGGATGGGGTGGGTCTGAGAGCCCCACAGGGCGATGAGGTGGCCCAGAGACCATGAGGCAGCTGAGAGATCCCTGGGGTTGTGGGGCTCAGAGACTATGTGACTGAGAGACAGAGAATGTGTGTGTGTGAGAGGGAGTGAAAGAGGTGAGAACAAAAAAGAGGAGGAAAGTAGAGAAGGGAGAGGATCAGGATGTGAAAGTGACACAGAGCTACAAGGGAAAGGAAGAAATAGCAACAAATGAGACAAAAAGGGGAGGTGAGGGGGGAAATGGTTATTTAGCTCAGGTATCCCTGCTGCTCCAGTCCCCGCCCACAGCCTTACCCTCTGTCCTCCAGCCCCTGCTGCAGGTGTCCCTGTCAATCTGGTTTCCCTTTGTAAGTTGTCTGGTGAGCCAGGGTTCCTCTACATTCGCTTCCCTCTCTTAGTGCTGCTATCTGGGTAGGAATCAGGAGCCTGAAGAGAATGAGGTGACCAGGGACCCATGGATCCAGAGAGATCCCCAGTCAAAAGGAGCCCATGAGATGAGACACAGCCCTGACGGCAGCAGGGGATGCTGCTCTGTGGGGCACAATTCCAGGCAGGGAGAAGGATTCTGCCAGATCCCTCCTGAACCCAGTTTCCATCCCCAGGGGGAGAGTGTAGTGAGGGGGTTTCATTAGCTGTTGCCAAGAGAGGGCTCTTGTTCTTGCTAAGGAGGGGAGGCTGTGCTGTCTTCCTCTTCTTTCTCTGCTCGGGTATCAGTGTTGAGCTCCCTGGCTCAGAGGGTTACTCAGAGACAAAGGTGGATGTAGATGTGCTGGGTGGGTGGCTGCCCTTCGACAAACACAACAGAAGGGAAAAGGTTCCTGGAGACCCTCTGGAGATATCAGCTGGTTCCTGGGAGATGTGCGGTTTCCCTTGCAAGAGATTGAGGGATCTCCACACACTGGGGGATTTTATGGCTCTGGCACAGCACAGTTGTGCAAACCTTTACCTCTTTGCATCTCTGCTGAGACCAGAGCCCTTTCCAGACACAGAGCCAGCCCTGGTGAGGGAGATTCAACATTTTTCTGTATACCAGCATGCAACCACGTTTAAAAAAAAACACAGAACAACCTGGAACAGGGGTACCACTGTGCCCCCTTAATTTTCTAGCCCGGGCTGTCTCTTACAATGCTCTGCCAGTGACAAGTAGCAAACCCCTCCAAGCACTGTGATCACTCAGCCATCAGCATGTGGAGACTCACACCCAGCTACGTTGCATGAAGGCTCTCTCAGCCAGTCATGAATTATACAGAGAGAGGCACCAGAAAAATCACTCCAACCCCCAACCTTGCACCCCAGTAATGTTCCGTCTTACACTGCTCAAGACTCCCTTGGACTGTGCAAGCTCATTTATTATTCCACCACGCCAACCAATTGTAGTGGACATGCAACAGCCCTTGTTAACCTGAGCTTAGATTCCACAAGCATTTCAACCAAAAACACATTGTTTTCAATAAAATATAAAGCAGGATTATTAACTATAGAATGATAGATTTTAAGTGATTATAAGTAGCAGTCACAGAGATCAAAGTTGGTTACGTAAGAAATAAAAAATAGAATTGCAGTCTAAATTCTACAGACTAAGCAAGATTTTAATCAAGCAGTTTCTCACCCCTCTGGATGTTCCAGGCAGTTTACAGTTCTTAATACACAGACTGAATTCCCTCTCAGGCTGGGACTAATCTCCCCAGTTCAAAGTCTTTATCTTCCACACGATCTTCCAGGTGTTGGAATGGGGGAGGAGAGAGGTCCAGTGGTGATGTCATCATTCCTCACTTATACTTCCTCTACAGGTGCTAAAAGGATCCTTGTTGTAACATGGGGGTTAGGCAGCCCCCACTGCATATGTGCTCCCTCTGAGGAGTCTCAGAGAATGGATTCTTCTTGGTGGGCCACCAACATCTGTCTGGCCCATGACAGTTGCTCCTTTATTGCCCTGAAAGGCCAGCTGTGGGCATTCTCAAATTACCACACATTTCAGTAAAGTATTGCTATAGATTTGTTATAACTTCACATACAGTGACAGTACATACAATTAAATAGGATATTAATGTTCAACAGATCAAATACCTCACAAGGCATGCATTGTACAAAACATATCATAATCCTATCACAGCAGTGAATATGAGGGTTCCAGTGCACTATTTTTTTATACTTCAGTGTTAACCACCAGTTTTGGGAGTAAGCGCTCTCCTTTTGCAGCCTGTCCTGCCCTTGGCATTTTCCGTGAGGGCTTCCCTAGACACCCTGGGTCACACCAGGGTCTTACAGAGACCCAGATGACACAGAGACACAGATGTTTCCAGATGTGCTGGGTGGGAGGATGCCCTTGTATATAGTCAACAAATGGGGAAATATTCCTGGATATCCTTTGGACAGAATGAATGGTCCCTAGGAGATGTGTACATTCAGGGATCTCCACTCTGAGGGATTTTAAGAATCTGGTATAGAATATAGAATATCAGGGTTGGAAGGGACCTCAGGAGGTCATCTAGTCCAACCCCCTGTTCAAAGCAGGACCAATCCCCAAATAAATCATCCCAGCCAGGGCCTTGTCAAGCCTCACCTTAAAAACCTCTAAGGAAGGAGATTCCACCACCTCCCATTTCAGTGCTTCACCACCCTCCTAGTGAAAAAGTTTTTCCTAATATCCAACGTAAACCTCCCCCACTGCAACTTGAGACCATTACTCCTTGTTCTGTCATCTGCTACCACTGAGAACAGTCTAGATCCATCCTCTTTGGAACCCCCTTTCAGTTAGTTGAAAGCAGCTGTCAAACAAGACATTCAACCTTTTACCCCTTTGTAACCCTGCTAAGACCAGAACCCTTTCCAGGCACAGAGCCAGTCCTGGGAAGAGCAGGACACACAAAATCCCCAAATGTGAGAATGAGCCCATGTTTAAAAAGACAAGAGGAACATACCACCCATCTTCTCTCTTGGATGGGGTGATTTAACATCTCCACCCTCTCTCCGAATTGCGTCTTCCCTGGAAGGGGTATGGTGGTGACAGGCTGTCTCTCAAGAATTCCAGGGATTACTGGGCTGATCCCCCTGAAATCTAGGGGACCAGGAAAGAACCCTGAATAGAAACCGATTTTGGTTCATCAGAGATCCCCCTGCTTCTAATGTCCAAGGAGACAGGAATCCTTATTTACTTACCCAGCGAGGTCACGTTCTCATAATTCTTCTGCATCACATCCATGCAGAGGGTTCTCTGACATGGGTCCAGCAGAGCCCACTCCTCCTCTGTGAAATACACAGTCACCTCCTCGAAGGTCACCAGCCCCTGAAACAGCCAGAGTCCCCCACTCAGGACCTGTTCCCCCAGCCACAATGCCCCCGCTCAGTCTCAGGCAGTGTGATGGGGTAGGCTTTCCAACTGTCTCATCACACAAACCCGAACACCCTAGCCGCGCCCCTTCCCCGAGGCCCTGCCCCGTTTACTCCATCCCCCCTCCCTCCGATGCATGCTGTCCTCCAGCCTCACTCACTTTCACCGGGATGGGGCAATGAGTCAGGGTGCAGGAGGGGATGCGAGCTCTAGGCTGGGGCCAAGGGGTTCAGAGTGTGGGAGGGGGCTCCAGGCTGAGCCTGTGGTAGGGGTTTGGTGTGTGTGGGGGGGTGTGGGGTGCCAGCTCTGGGGGGGAGTTTGGATGCTGGAGGGGGCTCAGGGCTGGGGTATGGGAGGGAGTGAGGGGTGTGGGCTCCAGCCAGGAGGCGCTTACCTTGGGTGTCTCCCAGGCGGCGGTGCAGCGGGGCTCAGGCAGGCTCCCTGCCTGCCCTGGCCCTGTGCAGGAGTCAGCTCTGTGATCTGCCCCTGCCTGCAGGCACCGACTCTGTAGCTCCCATTGGCCACAGTCCCCAGGCAATGAGAGCTGTGGAGTCGGCACGCAGGGTGCGGGCAGCACACGGAGACTCCCGCCCCCAGGGGCCGCAGGGACCTGCTGGCCGCTTCCGGGAGCAGCACAGGGCCAGGGCAGGCAGGGAGCCTGCCTTAGCCCCACTTTGCCACCAGACTTTTAGCAGCCTAAAATTTCTCGGTTGGCTTCAGTAGCCTCCGGGAGATCAAGCCCGATTCCAAGAGACTCCTGGCAAAACCAGGAGGGTTTGCAACCATAGATTGGGCGTGCTCCCCGCACAGGCCCTGCAAGAGCTGAATTGGGCTAGTTGGGCCCAGTCAGCTAATTAGGCTGCCAATAGGGGAGCTTTAGGCTAGAGACAGCTAATTAGAGAGAGGCTCACTATGCAGGGATAGGCAGGGCCTATATAAACCAGGAAGTTGGCTACAGACAGGAGCTGTGGGAATGCAGGCTGCAGTCACTCCCTGAGAGGAGGGAGCTTGGCTTGGCAAACCCAGCAAAAGAGGAGAACCAGAGAGGGTGGCAAGGCTCAGGGGAAAAGCAGTGAGGTATGGGGTAGGCCAGACCTGGGCTGCTGATGAGAGAGCCCCTGAGCTGGGACCCAGAGTAGAGGGCAGACCCGAGCCCCCCTGCCAGCCACTGATGAAGTGGCACTGGTGGGGTAGTGAGCAGGGAGATTGCCTGAGCCCCGGATTGTCAAGAGGGACTTTGATATCATGGAACACATATGGTGACCCGGTCTGAGTCATGAAGCAGAGACTGCAGTTCCAGCAGTGAGAGGGGCCCGCAGGATGCTGGGAGAGACACTGACAGAGAAGGAGCTAATCCACCGAGGTGCCAGGAGGAGGTGCCGCATGCCGTGGGTCAACCCCATTACAGACAGGGCTAGAAAATCTCCCTGCTTTCTGTGGGAAAGAAGGGTAAAGCACTGGGGGGGGGGAAGTAACCTGAGGAGGGGAAATGGTGATGTGATGGGAGCAGTGGGAATGGGGAGTGTTGGGGGGGGGGGGGAGATGGGAGGGAGTAGGACAGGGACTGTTTCTAATGAGCCCCAGATTTCATCAGCTCAACCTCTGCAAATATGGACTGGGGGGTGTGAATTTCTGGAGTCAGGTGGGAAGGGGAGGGGGGAGAGTAATGAATAAAGGGAGGACAAAGGGTAAAGCAACCCTGCGTGCAGGGTTGGGGTGGTCAGCAACTCCCATGACCCCATCTCTGTCTCTGCATCCCTCTTACCCTTCCTACACATCCCCTCGCCACACGCCACATTGCAGCCTACAGAGGAATTTCCCTGCCATCCCCACCTGCTGCCTATATAGACCACAGCCCATGGGCAGCAACTTCCCATGCTGCTTCCTCCTTGAGAGAGACAGTCTGAGATTCAAGTCCATCCCCTGACTTTCCAGAGAGCTCATGGCTGCTGTGCAAGGGCAATGGGCCTCCAATATTGGCACATCCAGGGTTTTGTGACCTCACATGGGGGAATGTCCCCCCACTCTCTGCTGGGAATGTCACTGGATTTCAGGCCCCACATTCACAGCAGAGAGATTTCATTTCCTCTTCTCCTCCCCTTCTGCTTTCCCTGTCCCCCCACGAATTCACTCCTCCCCTTCTGCTTTCCCTGTCTCCCCACAAATTCACTCCTCCCCTTCTGCTTTCCCTGTCTCCCCACAAATTCACTCCTCCCCTTCTGCTTTCCCTGTCCCCCCACGAATTCACTCCAGACCAAACCCACCAGCAGCTACCGGACCATCTCCTACCTGAGCTTGTTCCACTTCAACCATTTCCTTGCCCTGTCCCCTGGGAGGATGGGACGATCTGGATCAAAACATGGACGTTATTCTGCAGCCTGTCAGGGTGAGAAGAGAAATTAGGAGGTCTCAGAAGGGGCTTTAGTTCATTTCACACCCCGATACCCACCCACCCCCAGGCTCCTTCCCTGCAGACAGAGGATTTAGACTTGTAATGTCCTAGTGCGCCAGTGTTTAGGTTTCAAACACTGCACAGGAATCTTGGTCTAAGAACTATTTTCAGTCAGATACAGAGCCTTTTTTAAAAGGTTTTGGAACCTTTTGTAGTCTATGGTTTTATAACTTATTTAAAAATAAAACAACCTAAGTTATAGGTGCTAGAACTTGGGGTCTGGGAGTGCAGCATCTCCTGGCTTGAAGTGGTTTCCATCACATACAGGGCCAGCACAGTAGCTGCATGATCTCTAATTTATTCTTGGGTGTGACATTTTTGGAGATCTTTCTAATTCATCATGAAAAAAATTTTCAGATTGTGTTGTAACTTGGTCTTTCACCACTAACATAAATAAGCTGATGCTAATGTAAGCGGGGGAATGGTCCAGCTATTGTAGGGAACTTTCCTGGCTTCTGTACTATCCCGGTGAAGTGGGCTTGCAAAAGGATCTAAGTCCTCGCTCCCACTTCCTTTACCCAGAGGCCTCTTTGCCCTTGAGGACTCCCCTTCCACTCTCCTGTCTGGCAGAGTCCTTGTAACCCCAACAAGGCTGGGCCCAGGATTTCTGGGGGACTCGACCCCCAACCCTGCTGTGGTCACCTAAGACAGGGGCTAGGGTGTCCCCACTCCGGGGTACTCTCTCTGCACTGGGCATTCCCTGACCCACTGATCATTACATACAATTTAAAGCAAATACAAGTAATTTAATCAACAATTAATTTAAAAAAGAATAAGGAATAATGGGAAAGGTTAAAGGAAACACATCACCCCGCTCTGTGGCAGGGAACATCACAAACAGTATGTCTCGAACGTCCGGGCAGTTCACAGTCTGTTCCTTGTAGGTCCCAGGCCTTCTTCTCAGGCCCCGGCTGTGCTGCAGGGATGCTGTGGATTGGACACTTGCTCTGGTGGTGGCCATACACCTCCAGGCTTTGGGTGGTGGGACCCTTCTTCCCAGCATCAGCCCCCCATCAGGTTAAGATCCCCCTCCTAGTCTAGCCTGCAAGGACCCATGGCTGGGGGTGTCTTTCTGTGCTCGGCTGGCCCCAGTTGCTCACCACACCTGGCTCCAGACTGTTCCAGCTCTAGCTCCCCTCTGCCTCAGTACAGCTACTGCTGTTCTGCCTCCAGACCCTTGAGCTGTTTCTCTGGCTCTGTGGCTGCAGCTCTGCTCCCAGCACAGGATCTGCTCTCTCTGGGCTGCTTTTCTGGCCCTTCTGGCTGGCACAGCTCTGCTCCCCAGCTCAGCTTTCAGAGTAGCAGCCGTGTTAGTCTGTATTCGCAAAAAGAAAAGGAGTACTTGTGGCACCTTAGAGACTAACAAATTTATTAGAGCATAAGCTTTCGTGAGCTACAGCTCACTTCATCGCATGCATTTGGTGGTCTCCCCTCTGTTTTTTCCACTAAATGCATCCGATGAAGTGAGCTGTAGCTCACGAAAGCTTATGCTCTAATAAACTTGTTAGTCTCTAAGGTGCCACAAGTACTCCTTTTCTTCTTCCAGCTCAGCTTGGTCCCCTGCTCTCTCCTTAGCTCGGCCCCATTCTGTCTGACCCAGGCAATTCCAGCTCACACAGAGGACAGGACCCCCCCTCGCCTCCTGACTCCCTGATTAGCCTATCAGGCTGACCTGGAGCCTTGGCCTCTCCCCATTGCCACTGGGGACTGTCAGTCTCAGGGCCCTGATTTCCCATTGACCCTTCCCCTTTTGGTACTGGGAGCTAGTCAACCAAAACACCCCCACTGAATGTTAGTAAGGGGACAACAATCCCCTTACACTAAACTACAGGGGTTAAGATGAACATTTAAAAGTTTGTCAGGGGGAAAGAAGCATTAGAGAGAAACTATGTGCATTAATTAACAAATGATGGGGGAGGGTGAAATTAATGATGACTCAAAAGAAGCTGAGGTACCAAACTTTAAAAAAAAAATTCTTAAAAAGTCACTATATAACTAAATGATGGATGTTAGCAGCATAGATCTATAAATTTTGGCAGCCAAATCTTACATATTGTTCAGATTGGCTTGGGTTTATGTGCCCTGAAGGGTTTATACAAATAGTTATGATAAACATAAAGGATTAAGTTGGAAGGATTTGAGAGAGTAAACATCATATCAATAAGAAAAGGAGTACTTGTGGCACCTTAGAGACTAACAAATTTATTAGAGCATAAGCTTTCGTGAGCTACAGCTCACTTCATCGGATGCATTTTTTTTCCACCAAATGCATCCGATGAAGTGAGCTGTAGCTCACGAAAGCTTATGCTCTAATAAATTTGTTAGTCTCTAAGGTGCCACAAGTACTCCTTTTCTTTTTGCAAATACAGACTAACACGGCTGCTACTCTGAAACCTGTCATCATATCAATGAAATTCACGGATGGTACTCAAGTTTGTGAGACTCTGCCACCTGCAGAAATATTAAAGATTAAGTAAATAGGAGCTAAGATTACTTACCAGACACACAGCACAGCAGACACAGGCTATAAAATGGTTGCTTAAGGGCAGCAGTTGCTTGTATCTGCACAAAAGGACCAGTAGCTCCTCAAAAGGTGTTTGGGGGGGAAAGATCCTAGAAAAGTGTAACCCTGAGAAGATTTGGTAAGATCAAGGAATTCACAGGGGAATCATCATTTGTCTGTAACAACCTATATGGCCCAACCTGGTAACCTGACCCAAAGCCCAGTGTAGGCAAAGGAAAAACTCTCACAGACAAGTGGGACTAACTGGCAGACTAAATGGCCACACTGGGGTACTGCCATTCCCCAAAATGGAGAATTAGAAAAAATGGGAAAGTTTTAAGTGTAATGTAAGTAATATTTGTGGCGTGACACCTCATATTTGTTTCTTGACAGCAGGGAAAGATCCCAGATGGTCATTCTGCAGTGCTGCTGTTGCAGCCTGAAACTTGGGCTAGCTGTGTGGATAATTATTCCTTGAATGTGTGCGGGGCAGCAGCCCCCTCCTCCCTTGCCGGAGCAGCCCTGTGTCTACTGGTGCCACAAGGGGCTTGCTCCTGCCTTTGTAACGTGTGCAGATGAGGGTCAGTCTAGGCAGATCATGATGAAATTTGCAGCAGGCATCTTCTGACCAAAGCACAAAGCTTCCTTCCCCTGACCACTCCCAGTGAGCCTGTTACCATTTGAGGAGCAGGAGGACGGATGAAAGTCCAATTCCAGTAAAGCCGCTGAAGGCCAGGCTTACACAGCCCAAAACTCCACTGCTTCAAACAAGACAGCGCTTCAGACCTGTAACTTGCAAGAGTGCAGCTGAGTTGGAGGCAGAGGAAATAGAGAAGCTCCGACAATACAAATTCAAAGATCAGGAGCTTAATCCAAGGATCATAGAGGGTGGGCCAATCCTGCCCAAGAAACCCCCTGTGAAAGAGCCCACACAGCCTATTGGATTTGACTTGGAAATTGAAAAAAGGTTTCAGGAGCGAGAGAGCAAGAAACAGCAGGAGGAAGAGCATTTTGAATTCCATTCCAGACCATGTCCAGCTAAAATCTTGGAGGATGTTGGGGGTGTTCCAGAAAAGAAGCCCCTTCCTGTTACAGTTCCTAAATCCCCAGCCTTTGCATTGAACAACAGAGTCCAAATGCCTACTAGAGAGGAAGAAAAGGGAGAGGAGGTGGTCCCAGTGATCAAAGCTAACCCCATGCCACTCTATGGAGTGCCCTTCAAACCTAAAGCCCCCAAGCAGAGGCATGTGGAAGTGTGCCCCTTCTCTTTCGATTCTCGTGACAGAGAGAGGTGGCTGCAAAAGGAGAAAAAAAAATAGAAGAGCTGCAAAAAGAGAAGGTACCAAAGTTCAAAGCACTACCCCTGCCTCAGTTTGACCACATCAACTTGCCACAAAAAAAAGTGAAGAATGCAACACAACCAGAGCCCTTCCGTCTGCAGACAGATGAACGGGGAGCTACCAAGTTGCAGAATTGGCAGCAACAGATCAAAGAAGACCTGAAACGGCAGAAAGAGGCAGCGTGTTTCAAAGCTAATCCAAACATTGTTTATGCTCTAATAAATTTGTTAGTCTCTAAGGTGCCACAAGTACTCCTTTTCTTTTTCCAAACATTGTTGTGCACCAGGAGCCTTTTGTGCCAAAGAAGGATACCAAGCCAATGTCAGAGAACCTTTCTGGTTCCATAGTTGCTGAAAGCTTCGAGCTAGCGACAGAAAAGAGAGCAAAAGAACGTCAAGAGTTCGAAAAGCGACTGGCTGAGTTGGAAACCGAAAAAGAGAAGCTTCACGAAGCGGCCAGACAGCTGGAGGCCGAGCGGGAGAAAGAAGAACTCTCCAGGCTGAGACAAGAACTGGTACACAAGGCAAACCCAGTTCGCAAGTACCGCCGTCTGGAGGTGAAGCCAAGTGACCAGCCTCTGACCGTGCCAAAGTCTCCGAACTTTTCCGACCGATTTCAGAGTTGATATGCACCAATGTGTCGGAGCCCTCCTTTCCCAGCCGCTTGGGTGTAGAGAAAAAACCTGCATCTAACTTGGGACTCCTCTTAATGAACACCTGCCTGCATTATTTTATTTTATAATGAAAAGAATAGGAGTACTTGTGGCACCTTAGAGACTAACAAATTTATTAGAGCATAAGCTTTCGTGAGCTACAGCTCACTTCAAATGCATCCGATGAAGTGAGCTGTAGCTCACGAAAGCTTATGCTCTAATAAATTTGTTAGTCTCTAAGGTGCCACAAGTCCTCCTTTTCTTTTTGCGAATACAGACTAACACGGCTGCTCCTCTGAAATGAAAAGAATGAATTTGAAAAAAGAAAAGGAGGACTTGTGGCACCTTAGAGACTAACAAATTGATTTGAGCGTAAGCTTTCATGAGCTACAGCTCACTTCATCGGATGCATTCGGTGGAAGCATTTTGAGTTGAGCTGTAGCTCACGAAAGCTTGTGCTCAAATCAATTTGTTAGTCTCTAAGGTGCCCCAAGTCGTCCTCCTTCTTTTTGCGAACACAGACTAACACGGCTGCTGCTCTGAAACCTTTGACAAAAAGTGCGGCAGAAGCCCCCCCTCCCCCGCCCTGCTATTGGCTCTGCCAGATACCCCTCTGCATTCCTATTGGCTGCGCAGAGACTAGCCCGCCCAGGGAGGGGTGGGGGGAGAAGGGCGAGTGACTTTCCAGCCGCTTGACTCCGGTGTCTGGCTTGGGGGGAGGAGGAACAAGCCGCGCAGCTTTCACTGGGGTGGGGCGGGGGAGGAGGAGTAAACCAGGCGACCAATGGGACCGCTGCTGTCTCCTTTGTGTTTTGCGTTTGCTGCTGCCGTTCTGGCCGGTCAGGAGGCGGAACCGGCATCTCAGGCGCTCTGAGTCGAACCCAGCTGCTCCTGATTTCCCGACAGCCAGGAGCCAAGCAGGAGCTTGCATGGGCTGGGCCTTTTGTTCTGCTTGACGAGTGTGCAGTTGCTACTCTCACTCCAGGGAGGGGAATGAAGATGGGGGTGGGTAGGAGGGAGCCAGGGTTAAGCCCAGGGGCGAGGTGCTGCCAGATGGTGGCTGAGGACAAAGCCGTGGGGCACAGCGAGGGGCGGAGGGGGTAACAGCAGGGGAGCTGGAACAATGTGTACAGTGGGGGTGCCGAGAGCCATTGAACCAAACTGAAAAGGAGGACTTGTGGCACCTTAGAGACTAACAAATGTATTAGAGCATAAGCTTTCGTGAGCATCCGATGAAGTGAGCTGTAGCTCACGAAAGCTTATGCTCTAATAAATTTGTTAGTCTCTAAGGTGCCACAAGTACTGCTTTTCTTTTTGCAAATACAGACTAACACGGCTGCTACTCTGAAACCATTGAACCAAACTGTAAACCCTGGATATCATGGAAACCACTTCAAGCCAGGGGGTGTAGCAGCACCTCTAGTTCCAGCACCTATGGGTAACAGTTACCCCAATGGGCTGAGCCACCTGCCGCGTGTGCGAAAATAGGGTGCAGGGCAGAGGGATTTTTTTATTCCCCCTTGCACAGGACAGTAGGTCTCAGCACAGGCTTCCCAGGCTGGGTTCTTAAAGGCACAGGTATCCCAATGGCTCGACACAGCCGCTCCTCCATCTGATACAACGTGCTGAGATCCTGCAGGAGATTTGCTCCAGTGAAATATTTTACATACACCCCCCAAAAATTATGTGTCACACATCTTGAGTAGTTAAAAGAATCCCTTATCACTTTATATGTCTGCTTAGAGCATCCTGGCCGCTGACAAGTGTGTCTGATCTGCTGCTGGGGTTCCCTGAATTGCGCTCCCTTTCTTGTAATCTATTTTAAATACAGTTTTGCTCCTTCTAATTGTTTACCTTTTACAATGTCATTACTCTTAGCATGTCATCATTTACCTCTGTCAACACTGTGCAGATGGATGTCATTGTGCTATTTAATTTATATTTTAATAGCAAGTCATTGAAAATATTCAGAAGTAAATAGTCTTCATTTGCTCCACCAATGGGGATTGCCTTTCACAACTGTTGTTTTGCCTCTCAATCCAGCCCTTACTGCTTTTTTGCATGTCTCTGCTTGCGTGTAGAACTTGGTTCCCAAATATTCACTAAGGGCAGTATACAATTTGCTATTAAATCCTCATCAAAGGCAAAAATCTACTATAATTTTTACTGAACATAAAAACGGCCACACTGGGTCAGACCAAAGGTCCATCTAGCCCAATATCCTGTCTTCTGACAGTGGCCAGTGCCAGGTGCTTCAGAGAAAATAAACAGAACAGGCAATCATCCAGTGATCCAGCCCCTGTCATCCGCTCCCAGCTTCTGGCAAACAGAGACTAGAGACATCCAGAGCATGGGGTTGCATCCCTGATCACCTTCGCTAGTAGTCATTGATGGCCATATCCTCCAGGAACTTATCTAATTCTTTTTTGAGCCCAGTTATAGTTTTGGCGTTCACAACATAATGAACACACGTCTATAACCCAAAGACTGCTTGACAACCACAAGAATTCAAAAATCATGAGTTATACACCCTCAAGTCATGGAATTTTAAAAAGAAATAAATATTGGGTTCTTTTTTATGTGCCTTTTTGTTTCTGGGCCTTTCGGGTACAGGAGGCCCAGATCCACAAAAGTAGGAGCCTAATCCCCTGAGTGAATCTTGGCCTAGCCTTATAGTTTTGCTGTTACCTCTCCCAAATGATTCATATACCTAAAGCTGTATCTACACTACAAACTTACGTTAACTCAAGTTACACCAGAATATAGTTGCCACAGTTAACGTCACTTGTGTGTGTGTCTACGTGGCTCCTTGTGTTGGTGGTGAGCGAACTCATCAGGAGCACTTGATTCAGAGTGCAGTGCACCATGGATAGGTAATCCCACTGTGCAACTCGCCACTATCCACCGCACTATATTTTGGAAAATTTTGGCAACGCACGGTGGAGCCCAAATGGGTCGCACGGGGGTGACTGGGAGCATGGGATCAACTGTCCATAATGCAATGTTCACCATCCCATAATTTTGTACATATCCCATAATTTTTGCATCTTTTTTCCTATATCCCACAAACCCACGTGGCACTCCTCACTGTCTGCCATCTCTGACGGAAGCATAGAGCATGCACAGCTCTGCACTATTGTTATGAGCGTAGCATGCCCAGAGTGCATGATCCTGCAAAATTTGCAGAGCCACAAGAATAGACATGGGGGAGATGAGGAGTCCCTGCAGAACAGATTGCTGTGGGACAGAGCGATAACCAATTCAAGCTTCTTGGTGGCATTCACAGATCAGTCACAGATGGTGGAGCTCGAGTTCTGGGCCCGAGAAACAAGCACCAACTGGGGAGATTGCATCTTAATGCAGGTGTGCGATGACAAGCAGTGGCTGCAGAACTTCTGGATGCGCAAAGCCACATTCCTGGATTTGTGTGCAAAACTTGCCCCAGCTCTCCAGTGTAGGGACACCAAAATGAGAGCTGCACTGACAATGGAGAAGCAAGTGTCAATTGCACTGTGGAAACTTTACCCGATTGCAACTGGTGAGTCAAAGTCTCTCAACTAACTACAGGGTGGAATAGATTTATGGTAAGTAGTTAACACATATGAGATGAGACCATTCCATGTCAAGTGGCCTGTTAACACCTCCAGTCAAGGGGCATTAGTGGGTTACACACTGTTGTCTCTTACAATGCTGGGAAAAGGGAGTTGGAGCGAGGACTTGGATCCTTTCGCTCTCCAATTCCACCGGGGTAGTGCAGAAGTCAGGAAAGTTCTGTACAATAGCAGAACCATCCCCCCACTTACACAACTGGTGTCATGAACCTATTTATAGGATTTGCCCCACTGGTTTACTTGTTGAGTTCTGGTAGCACTGTCCAGGTCTGGTCGAGAACCCTACACTGGCTGGAATTGAAGCACTACGGACCCAGTTTGCAATGGAGCTGGGCTCTAGCACAGAGAACAGGACAGCAGAGTATCGAGGAAAGGGGGTTTGTCCCTTAGAGTCTTACAGTGATGCAGTTACCGCAACAAGGAGGCAGAGCATCCGTGAAACCTCCAGGAAATTGGAAGTAGGATCCAGGCATCTGATGGGAAGCGAAGGCCTGTGATGGAATCCAGCCAGGACATCTGAGAGCCCTACAGCTGCTCTGTGGCCCTGGGAAATGTCACAATTCTGCCCAGGAGTCACTGGATTCCTCACAGAGCTGGGCATAGAGCAGGAACAGGGGACAGATGCTGGAGATGCTGCCATGGAGGAGATGGGCTGCTCCACCTCTGGAAGCATCTATGTATCCAGCTTCTCAGGACCAGCCCTGCTCCAACTCTGTGTGACCACTGGAGATCACTCCCAGCCAGGGCCCCCGGATTCTGCCTCTGAGGCTGTTTATCCTCTGCACCAATTAAACCCCTGGGAGAGAGGAAAAGAAGACATGGAGACTGAGCCCAGAGAAACTCAGAGCCACAAGAGCAAAGACATGAGGTGCCTGAATCAACCCCTCCTTCTAAAGCCACACGGGCAGAGACATCAGCGAAAGGGCTGGATACAGGGAGTGAGCAATTCCTGCTAAGCGGGAGCAAATAAGGGGGAAACTGACCCAATGTGGGGCACTCTGCCCAGAGCTGGAGAACAGAGGAAATTCCAGGGATACGTTGAGAGATGAAGTAGAGATGCACAACAAACATTTGACCAGGAATTTATTTGGAAAATCAAAAACCCACTGAGGTAAAAACTTCACTGAGAAATGCAGGTTAACCTGAAAGCTGAATGCCCTGAAACACAAGACCCTCTCCCCTCCCCAACCATCCTGAAACAAGGAGAAACTCCCGGCCGGGGCAGTTGTTTCAGGAATAATCTGAGTGTGTAACAGCCTGTGCCTAAGAACAACGACAAGGGAACCTAGCTAAAACCCTTCCCTTCAGCTCAGTAACACACTCCCTCTGACAGAGACCCAGCAAGCAATGGGAGAACATCACATAATAATACAATACAGTAATGGTAATAATGCAACTTTCCTCCCATGGTGCTTCTTTTCTCCTGAGCCACTGAATACACAATCTCATAACTAGTGATAATCTCATCACTCCACAGGGAGGTGAGTGACTGCTATTACGTGGGTTGTAGGGAGGAAAGAATAGATGCACAGAGAGGAGGGGAAGTGACTGGTACAAGATCACACCGGGAGACGCAGAGTTGGTTATTGAACCCAGGAGTCAGGGCTCACAGTCGTCCCTGCTCTAACCAATTAGACCTCACTCCCCTCTCGGAGCCCCTGTGTCCCAATTCCCCTTGCTCTCCCTATTATACCATACTGCCCTCATAGGAACAGAGCAAAACCCCACCTCACTGGGGAATCTCCACCATGAATTCCCAAATTTCCCCCACACTGTCTCCAGAGGTGTAGTGGGGTGGCGGCCCCACTCCAGAAGAAAATGGGTTAAAGTAGGCCAGAGAGGCTGCACAAATGGGCAGCCAATCAGAAAGGGCCTGTGGGCAGCCAACTAGGACCAGGCTGAGCCCTATATAAAGGTTGCAGCACAGAGGAAAGAGGAGTCTCCCCTGACTAGTGAAGAAGGAGAAGGAGAAGGAGAAGAGGGGTGGGGTGGGGTGGGGTGGGGCAGGGCAGGGCAGGGCAGGGCAGGGCGAGGCAGTTCTGGCTGACCCTGCCAGACTGCAGGCCTTGAAACAAGAGCTTAGTGAGTGCTAGGGCTATGGGGAAGTGGCCCAGGGAAGGCAGGCAGTGACAGGGAGTGGATGAAGGCAGCAAGCGGCTGCCACTCAAGGGTCCCTGGGCTGGGGCCCAGAGCACCGCACCTTGCCATCAGGGAGTGTGGGCCATGGACTGCACCCTGTCCCTGAGGTAAGGGACTAGACTTTGGTGTGGCAGGTGGCCATGAAGGCAGCTGTGGACTAGGACTGCTGATATGCCCCCGGAAAGGGGGAGAATGGAGTAGTGGGCACTGCTGGAGGGCAGTGTCCTGAAGAGGACACCGCAGTCTAGAGAACGACACGTGTCCCAGTGGTGGAGACAACACAGCTGAGCAGACAACGGGCAAGACACCACCTGCAGAGGGCGTTCCATAGCTGAATGAGCTAATTCCCAGAGCAAGCCAGCAGGAGACGCAGCGGTGGTGAGTCTGTGCCGCATTACAAGAGAATTCCAATAAACGGTGAATTGCTCTGATATCCTGTCACTGCAGATTGGTAACTCTCTGCTTTATCACTATGGCCTCACGGGGCCCCTTGCTGCTTCCCTGAATAAATCCCCATGCCACTGCCCCAAGAGGCCTTAGGAGCTACAGAGACAACTCAGATGCAAACTGCAATGTGGCATTTTTACTTTTTTTCTACATTGGAAAGTGTGTGGGGAACCTGCAGAAATGTCTCCCCACTAATTCCATTGCCTGCTGTCGCCAGACCCTGAAATGACCCATCTCCCACCATATCCAGTGTTCTCTCCTTCTCTGGCCTCCACCAACACTCCCCACTGAAACCCAAACCATCCACCCACCTGCTGGTCCAACCGAGACCATTTGCAAATGCTGCATATTTATACTTTGCTTTGGAAGGGCAGAGACCCGTTGCCTCACAGGGAGAGCTCGTGCCACATGCTATCCTGTGTGGAGTTTCTGGTGGGACATTAGAGAGACCTTCGCCTTGTAGCTTTTCCCACAGATGGAACATTTATAGGGTGTCTCTCCCGTGTGGGTTCTCTGATGTGAAATAAGATGCGATTTCCGAGTGAAACTTTTCCCACAGACAGAACATTGAAAGGGTGTTTCCCCGGTATGGATTCTCCGATGTCTAATAAGGCCTGAGTTGTCACAGAAGCTTTTCCCACACTCAAGGCAGTGATAAGGCCTTTCCCCTGTGTGGATTCTCTGATGTACAAGAAGGATGGAGCTCAGCTTGAAGCTTTTCCCGCAGTCAGGGCATTTATAGGGTCTTTCTCCAGTATGAATAATTTGATGTCTATTAAGGTGTGAGCTATAACTGAAGCATTTCCCACAGTCAGAGCAGCAATAGGGTTTCTCTCCCCTATGGGCTCTCTGGTGTGAAACAAGGTGTTTAATAAGTTGCGAGCTCCACCTGAAATGTTTCCCACAGTTGGGGCACTTATGGGGTTTTTCTCCCTCATGGATTGTCTGATGTTTAACAAGGTTTGAGAAGTGAGTGAACCGTTTCCCGCAGTCAGGGCAGCTATAGGGTCTCTCTCCCGTGTGGACTCTCTGATGTACAGTAAGGTTTGATCTCTGATTGAAGCTTTCTCCACAGTCAGAGCAGACATAGGGTGTCTCTCCAGTGTGGATCCTCTGATGTTTAGTCAGGGCTGAGCCGTCACTGAAGCTTTTCCCACACTTGGGGCAGTTATAGGGTTTCTCTCCTGTGTGGACTCTCTGATGGACAAGAAGGTTTGAACTCCGCTTGAAGCTTCTGTCACACTCAGCACATTGATACAGTTTATCTTTGGTGCAGATTCTCTGCTGCATGACATCTTTATTAAGGTCTTTCAAACTGCCCCCCTGGTGAGTGGATTTATCCTGTCTGTTCCCTGGGTGGGTTCCCTGCTGCATTTCTGCCCTGTGCTGACTGTCACAGGTGTCTCCTTGCTCAGAACTGTGGGAAATATTCTCTGCTAACACTCTGTGCTGTTGCACTTGCTCAGGACCTTCCTGAGGAGGATTCCCCACTTTGTTCTCATTCCCTGTCCCATCACCTGCTGGGATAGAGAGAGAATCCAGACAGAAGTCATTCCCTGCACTGGGGGAATGAAAACCTCAGAAAGGGGAAAGGCAAATGAGGGGAAAAAAATTGAAAAATCAGCAGGGGACTCCCCCCAAGCCCTTTCCCAGGGGAGAAACAGGAGGGGACCAATTCTGGCTCCACATCCCATCTGAACACTGTGGGGGACTGCCAGGTGTCAGCCAGGGTGCGTGGGAAGCCATGTGTGACATCTGCCATGAGGCTATGATACCTGCTGGGCATAATCCGGACCTGGGTGAGATGACGCAGAACTGAACGAGACCAGGGGTTTACCCTGATTCCAATACAGAGCTGTTTTCCAGATGTGCTGGGTCCAGGGAAATCTAACAGAGCAGTGAAAAACCCTGAGCAGAAATAGACCCAGGATTTCTCATACCCGAGGGGACAGGAATCCTTACCCAACAAGGTCACATTCTCATAGTTCTCCTGCATGACGTCCCTGTAGAGGGCTCTCTGATGGGGGTCCAGCACAGCCCACTTCTCCTCTGCGAAATACACAACCACCTCCTTGAAGGTCACCGACCCCTGAAACAGCCAGAGTCCCTCCCTCAGAACCTGCTGCTCCCGTCACAGTCCCACCAGCTCAGTCACAGGCAGGACTTCAAAATCCCCCTTCCCAGAGACAAAAGGGAACTTTCCCTGTGGAAAGGGAAATTTCTCAAAGCTTTCATTAAAAACGCACTGTTTCTGTGGGGAAAATGTGATGCCCAGAGATGCCAACTCTGGTAATTTTATCATGAGTCTCATGATATTTAGTTGAGATTTTTAGAAGTTTCTCACAATTCCTGGCACAGAACTCGCACATTTTCCCCTTGCTCCACATGGCTGTCATCTTTCCATGACTTTCAAGGGGGCTGGACTCACACTGCCCTTATTCAAAATGCCAAAATTTCAGGGAAATAGTGGCCATGTGGAAGTGAGGCTGCCCCAGTAAAGATGGCCCCCGGCTCCCAGTCAATGAGACTGAAGCCCGGTCCTCAAGGATTATGGCTGCAGCTCTGGGGTTAGGAGAGTGGATGGGAAACTGAGGATACACGGAAATATGGGGAGCTATAGGGAGGCTGAAAAGGCACAGGGGGATGGGTGGGAGCTGGAGAGAGGCTGATGAGGTGCCAGGGATTTGGGCATTCAGGGGCATGCGAGATAGCAGCTGTGAGAGGTAGCAGACTGGACAGGAAAAGACAGGTGAATAAGAGGACAGGTGGGGAGAGGAGACTCTGGGGAGCTGTGGTGGGGTGGGCAGGAGACTGGCTGGGGAAGAGAGGAGAGAAAATAGTGATAAGGGAGGTGGGTGGAGAAGGGCTGAAGGGCATCTCTCCCATCCCAGTGGTAGGGGAGAGTCAGTGGGTGAGGCAGCATTTTTCCATGTGCACTGTTGCAGGTGGAGTTTTGTCACTGTGATGTGATACGTGTGTACACACACACACACATATCACCTCCCACATACATGCTGGGGCCAGGCAGCTCTTCCCCTCCCCCACCACTTCTCCAGAAATCAGAAGGTAAATTAAAAAAAAAATTTATTATTATTATTTTAACTTGTCATTTGCCAGATGAACTGGAGAGGCAAACGGACATTTTGAAGGCAGCTTAGAGAGGAAGTGTGAGAGGCTTTCTTCCTACATACAATTCTACATTCATTATCGTGATTGCCAGAGATGGCACCGTGGTTCAGATCTGCCACAGATGTGCCATGTTTTCTGACCCGGTGGAAGCCAGAAGGGACTTCCTCTGGATGAAGAGCTAGTTGGTGGCTATGCTGGTACAGATTCTTCAGAGGAGTTCTTGGACAACCAGATTCAGGAAGCATTGCTACCCCAGGTTCAACAAACAAAGGAATTGGCCACCACAGAATCTGAGGGCTTAGGCAGCGTGACACCGAGTGTTGCAACACCTAACTTTTAGGCACCTGGCAAATCAAAAGAATAACACTGGGATCCACAAAGTCTGAATTACATGCCTGAGCTCCCTGTGCAATAGGCACTTTAGAATGGAATCCACAAAAGCCAGTGCCCTAGGTGGGCAGCTGCCTAAGCCAGCCAGTGGGAGATGCCAATGAGGGAGATGCGTCTCAAACTTCTCACAAAGCTTGGCATCTAAATCCAGGCTGCAGGGGGTCACTTACTTCTGCTAGTGATTCACGAACCAAGGGAAGAAAGTTATTCCTTCGCCTAAATTGCGTGCAGGACCTGATCTAGTAGACATGCTCAGAGACTGCCTAGATTACATAAAACAGGTGGGGGGCAGGCCCTCCCCTATAATCTTTAGCCCGGTGATTATGACATTTACCCAGGGTGTGGAAGATTCTGGTTCAGTTCCCCACTCTGCCTGATGAGAAGGGATTTTGCTACCTCTCAGGTGAGTGCTTTAACCCCACTGGGCTACAGAGTTGTTCTAACTTTATTTCTAACCCAATAAATATTTAATTAAAATGGAACAACTTCAACAGGCAAGACTGAGCATGATCCACAATAGAACATTGCATAGCTCAGTGGTTAAGAGCACTCAACTGGAGATAGCAGATCCCTGTTCAAATCCCTCAGGAACCAGAGCAGGGACTTGAATGGGTGGTCTCCCACCTCTTATTAAAGGAGATCTGCCTTCCCCCTCGCTCTCTCAAGGCCGTTTTATGTAGATCTAGGCAACTTCTAAGCACATCTACCTGATCTGGCCCCCTAGGAGATTTCAGCGCTCTGCCACCTACCCTCCCTCAGGTTGTGAATCGCACTGAGGCTTAGGCAGGAGATAGGTGTCTGGGTACCTCGCGTGATGCACGTGCCCAGAGGCAGAAACATAGGCACCAAGGGAAGTCTTCCTGCAAAAACAAAGGTGCTTAATGAGGTTAGCTGCCTACAGGATTAAGCGGCAGCTGAGTGGGAGTTCTGCAGATCACAGTGGTGCCTAAAAACACGATTTAGGCAACTCAGTCTGGAGGTTGGGTGCCCAAGTACCTTTGTGAATCTGGACCTCTGCTTTTAACGTTAATTTTCAAAAGGTGTTGGAACAAATGGAGACGTTCCATAGGACAGGAAGAAAGCTAATGTCGTTCTTCAAAGGAGTAAATGGGATGACGTGGGTAATTATAAACCCATCAGCCTGACATTGATCCCAAGCAAAATAACAGAACAGCTGATATGAGACTTAAAGAATGAAAGGAGAGTAATATAGTTAATGTCAATCAACATAGGTATATGGTAAATGGATCTTGTTAAACTAGATTTTTTTTTTAAATGAGATTACAAGTTAGGTTGATAAAGTTAATTGCACTGATGTAATAGATTTTCTGTAAGGCATTTGACTTGATCCTGCAAGATATTTTAATTAAAGAAACTAGATTGATACAAATCAACATGGCGCACACTAAATGGATTAAAAACTAGCTAACTGACAGATCACATTGTAATTGTAAAGAGGGAATCCTCATTGAGTGGGTGTGTTTCTAGAGGGATCCCACAGGGACAGCTCTGTGTGCGTGTTGTGCGGGGGGTGCTAGGCGGGCTGGGGGGATGGGGTTAGGGTTCGGGGGGCTAGGCTGGCCCGGGGGCTTAGCGGGGAGCCTGGCGCTGGCAGCAGGGCTCAGGCCTGCACTCACTGGTGGGAAGCAGCAGCAGCGACTCCAGCCCACCTCGCTGGCTCCTAACATCTCTTGGGGGAGAGGGTGGAAGCTGGAAAGAGGCGAGGAAGAGGCAGGGTGGGGGCTTGGGGGAAAGGGTGGAGTGGGGGCAGGGGCGGGGCCTGGGCTGGAGGGCGGGTGTTGTCCCAGGCCCCGCTCTCCCCAAGGGACGGCCCTGCTTATGTCACCCAGGGGTGTGGCTTATTCACACCCTTGAGCGACTGACATAAGTGGTGGTGTAGCTATAGCCATAGCTGGTGAAGAGCACGCCTCTCATTATGCTTGGCAGTGGGTGGCAAAGAAGCTGGAGTCTGCCACAGGGTCTTGGTGGTATCCACTATAGTCTTAATAATCTCTCTGCTGGGTTCTGTGAATGTGGGGCCTGAAATCCAGTGACATTCCCAGCAGAGGGTGAGGGGACATTTCCCCCATGTGTAGCTCCAAAGTTTGTCTCTCTCACCAACAGAAGTTGGTCCAATAAAAGCTATTACCTCACCCACCTTGTCTCTCTACTTCCCTAACTGGGCAGAGCTGGTTAAATCTGCCAACCTTCGCCTTCCTGATCACTTCACTTCCTCAGAGAGACAAAGGGCAACCCCTCCTAGGGCCCCTTCATGGTCCCCCTGCAGCCCCATTACCTCTTCCTCCTGCTCTGGCCCCTGGGGCAAATCCTGGCAGGACCCGAGGGCAGGGGCTTCATTTCTGTTAAGGCAGATCAGATGCCTGCTGCAGGCACATTCACAAGGCAGCAGGTTCCCAGGGTCTGTGAGATCAGAGAGTCACTTTCCTGCCCGGCCCCAGCCCTTTCCCGCGGGTCTCCCCCCTCACCTGCGGGCTCCGGCTCCGGGGCTGGCGTCGGCAGAGCCCGGGGCTGGGTCCAGCCCCCGCAGAAAGCCCCCCCCCCCGGCTGGGCACCGAGCGGGGTTAATGCCGAGCTCCCCCCGCACAGAGCGCGCTGGGGAGCAGCGTTACTATGATTCTCATTCACTTTTTGCAGCGCAGAAGCCGTTACGGAGCCCTGAACTCTCCCCCTTCCACCCCGGATACAGCAGCGCTCGGCTGATCCAGCCCCTTCCTGTGCCCCGGCTACCATCCGGGCGGCAGCCCTCGCTCGGCGACTCGGGCCAGCTTCCCAGCCCGCGGGCAGCGGGTTTCATGAGCCGGGGCCACCAGGGGGCTCTGGAGGCTGCTCGGGGACGGAGGCTGGGCTCGCTGCCTCCCGCGCTGCGCGGGGTCGGTGCTTCCCGGGTCAGACGCTGCAGCTGCCGCCTCCATTGTCTGGGAGCCGGGAGCGGGACCGAGCAGCGGCTGCAGCGGGGTCTGTGCCCTGCATTAACCCCGCTCCGTGCCCAGCCCCTGGGGCAGCCCCGGGCTCTTCTCGCCCCAGCTCCCGAACCGGAGCCTGCAGGGGATGCAGAGACCCGGGGGACGGCGCTGGGGCCGGGAGGGGAAACAGCGCTGGGAGATCTCTGGGGTCCTGGAGAAAAGCTCCAGCCAGGGGCACAGGGAGCTGGGTCCCCGCTGTCTGTCCCCCTCGGGCAGGTCTCTGGGTCTGTCCCTAGGCTGGGCCTGAGCCGGACCCACCTCGCAGGGGCTAGGGGGTGAATGGAGTGAAGCCCTTTGAGAGCCCCCGAGGGAAAGCCCTAGAGAAGGGCAGGGCTGTGGCGGGGTGTTGGGTTAGTTGGTTTCCCACAGAAAAGGGGCACTGCCCCAAACCCAGCAGTGAAAGGGGTAAAACAGTGACACGTGCCTATAAATTAGCCCCCGAATGTGCCCCCAGCCAGAGCAGTGTTCCGGGTGCACACGGATGCCCTTTGCACACTCAGGGGGGAGAGGAGTGACTGGAAAATAACGGTGGGTGCAGAACTGTGGGTGTAAATTCAAAGGCTGATCCTGGCTCAAGCGAGTAATAAAGTGACCAAGTGTTTGCCAAGCCTGGCAGAGTCTAGATCCTCTGTCTGCAGGGAAAGAGGCTGGGGGTGGGGGGTGGTATTGGGGTGTGAAATGAACCAAAGCCCCTTCTGAGACCTCCCCAATTGCCCATCTCGCCCTGACAGGCTGCAGAATAACGTCCGTGTTTTGATCCAGATCGCCCCATCCTCCCAGGGGACAGGGCAAGGAAATGGCTGAAGTGGAACAAGCTCAGGTAGGAGATGGTGGGTTTGGTCTGGACTGAATTCGGGGGCAGGGGGCAGGGAAAGAAAAACAGAAGGAGAACAGGAAATGAAATCTCTCTGCTGGGTTCTGTGAATGTGGGGTCTGAAATTCAGTGACATTCCCAGCAGAGGGTGAGGGGACGTTCCCCCGTGTGAGGTCACAATATGGATGAGCCAATATCAGAGGCCCATTGTCCTTGCACAGCAGCCATGAGGTCCCTGGAAAGTCAGGGGATCGGCTTGAATAAGAATGGCCAGACTGGGTCAGACCAAAGGTCCATCTAGCCTAGTATCCTGTCATCCATCAGTGGCCAATGCCAGGTGCCCCATAGGGAATGAATCATCAAGTGAGCCATCCCCTGTTGCCCATTCCCAGCTTCTGGCAAACAAAGGCTAGGGACACTCAGAGCAGTGGTTCTCAACTGAAGTCCTTGTTCCCTGTGGGTCCATGAGCCCTTTTGGGGGCATCATGGGGCCCCACCTCTAAAACCCGGTGCCCCGAGCCCTGGCACCCGCCCACCATGGGTCAGCCGCAGCGTCCCCCTGCGGGGCTGAAACCAGGAGCAGCATAGGGCTGAAACCCCTCACGCCTCCCGCAGTGAAGCTGGAAGTGGTGGAACTGAAGCCCCGATGCAGGCAGAAACCTTGAGTCCATGGGCAGAGTTGAGGGGGCACAAGGCTGTTGCCCCCCAAATTGCAGTGCCTTATTCAGAGTGGGGCAGGCCTGGGGCCAGCCCCCCAACCTCCTCCTCTCCCCCAGCCCTCCTCAGGTTCAGCCCTCTGGCCAGGTTGTAGGTGGGAAGCCAGAGCCAGGCAGTGCAGGCAGCTGCTGCTCTGGCTGGTGTCCTGGAGCAGGCAGCCAGGGCATTCCCCTGTCTGCTGCTGGTGCCTGGGGTTGTGACTGCTCCTCAGTTCCCAGCCCCTTTGACTGCTCACACAGCCCGTCAGAGCTGCCCAGGCGAGGCCCGGCTCTGGGGCCGGCAGAGCCCTCGGGGAGCAGCCACCGGCACACAGCCCCAGATAGGTGGGCGGCCTGCTGAGCTGAGTCGGGGGTGGAGGTGGCGCTCCCTCCGTGTACCCTGCTGTGCGGAGCTGGCCCAAGCCCACCCCAAATAGAAGTCAAACTATGCCTATGCCCAAAGGTCCCACTCCTGGCCCCCGAGTCCCGAACCCAGTAGAAAGTAGCAGAGAGATTCCTCTGTAGGCTGCAATGTGGTGTGTGGGGAGGGGATGTGTCGTAAGGGTGGGAGGGATGCGGAGGCAGAGATGGGGGTCATGGGAGTTACAGAGCCCCCAGCCCGGCACTCAGACCTGCTTTGTCCTTTGCCCTCCATTTACTCTCTACTCTTCCCCCATCCCCTTTCCACCTGACCCCAGAAGTTCATGCCCCTCCCCCCGAACTCACTTTAGTACCCCCTCGCCCCAAAAGGGTCTTCTCCTTCGAGAGTCCATGTTTGCAGAAGTTGAGCTGATTATACCTGGGGATCATTAGAAACAGGTTGTGTTCTACTCCTCCGCTCTCCCCACCACACTTCACACCCCTGCTTTCCCCTCCACTTCCCCATCTTCCCTCCTCACTCCTCCCCCATACCCTCTCCATCACTCCTCCACTTTCACTCCTTCCCCCCACTGGTTCCCCTCCCCTCCATCCCCGCAGTGCCTTCTGCTTCCCCCACAACCCCACTCCTCCCCCTGCAGGTCCCACCCAAAAGCCATCCCCTAAGGCTGTGTTATGTCTGGTACAGTCCAGGCTGTACGATCTCGCCATGCAATCAGCTCAGCTACTGCCTATGATGTGCACACAGCAGCAGGGAGCACCAGAGGGATTCCTCTGCCTGCAGGCTGGATTTGGTCTCTAAATCAGGCTTTTCTGGTTTTCATTTTCACCCAATCAGCAGGATGCTGCCAGTGGCTCCCTAGAACATTCCCTGGAATTTTGGAATGGATCGGCTGCAGTGTCCAACAGATATTGCATCACAGACACAGGGAGAAATCCCTTTGAGTGGCAAGTCCCTCTGTCCCTCTCCATCTCCCTTGCTTACTCAGCACCCATATCTTCTCTCCATCCCAGCTAGTCTCTTGCACACTTGCCCCACCCTCTATATTCACCTCTTTTCCCCTTCAAAGTCTCATACCTTTCACTGCTGCTATATCCCCACATGCCCCTGCCCACCCTAAGTCCCCTCACACTCCTTCCTGCACCTCTTCCCTCTGCTTCCTACAACACACCTTCCCCTGAAGCCTCCTAAAGCTCCCCCTGCACCCCAATTCCCCTCCACTCCATCTTCCCTGCCAAGCCCACACATCTTCCTGAGCCCCCTTAATGTCAATCTGCCCCCCACAAATCACTCTGCCCTCCGCTCGGCCTCCCTCTCACTCCTGACACTTACCCTGTATCTGCCTCACCCCACTCCCCACATTACACAGCACCCTCCCACCGTCTGCCCCACACCCACACTTTATTCTTCACCCCCCTCCGTCTCTCATGCCTTCCCCACTCATTCCCTTCACCACCACCACTCTGCCTCTAACTCCCAACATTCCCTTTTCTATTCAGTTTCCTATCCAGTCTCCCAAGCAAAGAGCTGCAGCCATATTCCCTGCTGAGAACATGGTTTCTGTTTCAAAGAAAACCATGGGAGGTAGTGGCCATCTTTATTAAGGGAAGCCTCTATTCTACATGCCAAACATGTAGGGAAATGGTGGCCAGTTTGATTTCAGACACCCTGAAAGTGATGGAAGATGGCAGCCATGTCGAACAGGGGACAGTGCAAGTACTGTCAACCTGTGGAACTCATTGCCAGAGGATATTGTGAAGGCCAAGAGTATGACAGAGTTTAAAAAAAAAAAAAACTAGATAAATTCATGGAGGATAGGTCCATCAATGACTATTAGCCAGGATGGGCAGGGATGGTGTCCCTAGCCTCTGTTTGCCAGAAGTTGGGAATGGGTGACAAGGAATGGATCACTTCACAATTATCTGTTCCATTCATTCCTCTGAAGCACCTGGCATTGGCCACTGTTGGAAGACAGGATACTGAGCTAGATGGACCTTTGGCCTGGTGCAGTATGACTGTTCTTATGTTCTGTGCAGGAATTGTGAGCTCATGGGATAATTTTATAACTCTCAACTAAATATTGTGAGACCTGTGATGAAATCACTAGAGTCAACAGCACTGGGCATCACAGTTTCACCACAGAAATGGTGTAGGTTTTTAATGAACAATTTGAGAAATTTTAACCTTCTTCCCCAGAGAAAGCAGGGAGATTTACCAGCCCTACTCATCACATGGTTGACCACTGCACATGGCACCTCCTCCTGGTGGGTCTGGGGATTAGCTCCTGACAGGTGGTGCCCTCTAGCAGTGTCTCTCCCATCATCTTGCGGACCCCTCTCATTCCTGGAACTGCAGTCTCCTCTTCATGACTCAACCCTTGGGCCGGGTCACCATTCATGTTTTCCCCCTTCCATCCGGGCTATCAAAGTCCCTCTTGACAATCTGGGGCTCAAGCAGTCTCCCTGCTCACTGCCCCACCAGTGCCACTTCATCAGTGGCTGGTAGGGGAACTTGGGGCTCTCCCTCTACTCTGGGTCCTGGTTCAAGGGCCATCTAATCTGCAGCCAATCTCTGGCCTACCCCATACTTTGCTACTTTTCCCCTGAGCCTTGCCACTCTCTCTGGTTCTCCCCTTTCACTGGGTTTGCCAAGCCAAGTGCCCTCCTCCCAAGGCGTGACTGCAGCTTGCCGCTCTGCTGCCCTGTCTGTAGCCAGCTTCCTGGCTTATATAGGCCCCCCTGTCCCTACATAGGTGAGCCTCTCTCTAATTAGCAGCCTCTAGCCTAAAGTTCTGCTGTTTGCAGCCTAATTAGCTGACTGGGCCCAACTAGCCCAATTCAGTTCTTCCAGGGCCAGTGTGGGGAGCACCCCAAATCGCAAGGCCTGAGACTGAGCTGGGGGCATTGTGGCTGGGGTAACAGGTCCTGAGTGGGGGACTCTGGCTGTTTCAGGGGCCGGTGACCTTCGAGGAGGTGGCTGTGTATTTCACGGAGGAGGAGTGGGCTCTGCTGGACCCACATCAGAGAAATTTCTACATGGATGTGATGCAGGAGAATTATGAGAATGTGACCTCTCTGGGTAAGAAATCCTGTCCCCTCAGGCATTAGAAGCAGGGGGATCTCTAATTAACCAAAATTGGCTTCTACTCAGGGCTCTTTCCTGGTTCCCTATATTTCAGGGGGATCAACCCCATAGTCCCCAGAACTCTTGAGAGAGAGCCCGTCACCTCCACGCCCCTTCCAGGGAAGAGGTAATTCGGAGAGAGTGTGGCGATATTAATCAATCCCCATCAAAGGGAGAGGGTGGGTGGTGTGTTCCTCTTGTCTTTTTAAACATGGTCTCATTCTCACATACTGGGATTGTGTGTCCTACTCTTTCCAGGCCTGGCTCTGTGCCTATAAAGGGCTCTGGTCTCAGCAGGGTTACAAAGGGGTAAGAGATTGAATGCAGTTTTGTTCTGTGCCAGATTCTTAAAATCCCAGCATGGAGATCCTTGAATCGCCTGTAGAAGAAATGGCACATCTCCCAGGAACCATCTGATCTGGTCTCCAGGCACATTTCCCCATCTGTTGGTTTTATTCAAGGGCACCCTCCCACCCAGCACAGCACATCTGGAAACATCTGTGTCTCTGAATAACTGTAAGACCCTGGTTTCACCTCTTTTCTTTCTCTGGAGCAGGATTTCCCATTCTCAAACCTGAGGTGATCTCCCAGCTGGAACAAGGGGAAGAACTGTGGGTCACAGAGCTACAGGGCTGTGTGGAAAGGGAGATCCCGAGAAACCCCAGCCCAGGTGAGGAATTAATTATATGGATTCACAGTCCACTCATTATTGACACAAACAGCTGGGATTCCCACAAAGGGCCTACAAGTTTCTCGCTTTCTGCCTCACTTCACCTGGGTCTGGATTATCCCCAGCAGGTACTGTATCCTCACAGCAGATGTCACTCATGACTCCTGTCTTTCCTATCTCCCCAAGAGATATTCCTGTTTGTTCCACCCCCTAGCCATTTCCCTTCCTGAGCTTCCCTTTTTCCTCGACACAGGGAAGGACTCATGTCTGGATTCTCTCTCTGTCCTAGCAGGTGATGGGTTGGTGGGTGAGAATGAGGAGAAGAATCCTGAACAGAAAGATCCTGAGCAAGTAGAATCACAGGGGACCTTACTGGGAATATCTGACGGTGATGTTTCCCAGGGTCTGGTGCAGGGGGATACCTGTGAGGGTCAGCCCAGACCAGAGAGGCTGCAGGGAGACCACCAAGGGGAGAGAGAGAATAAATCCACTCTCCGAGATGGAAGTTTGAATAACCTGAATGAAACTGTGATCCGCCCAAGGATCTGCACTGAAGAGAAACCACATGAAGATGCTGGATGCAGAAAAAATTGCAGTGAGAGTCCACACCTGATTGTACATCGAAGAATCCACAAGGGAGAGAAAATCTATAAATGCCTCCAGTGTGGGAAAAGCTTCAGTCGTAGCTCAAACCTCATTGCACATCAGAGAGTCCATACAGGAGAGAGACCCTATAAATGCTCCGAGTGCGGGAAAAGCTTCAGCCGCAGCTCAAACCTCATTGCACATCAGAGCGTCCATACGGGAGAGAGACCCTATAAATGCCCCGAGTGTGGGAAAAGCTTCAGCCGCAGCTCAAATCTCATTGTACATCAGAGTGTCCATACGGGAGAGAAACCCTATAAATGCCCCGAGTGTGGGAAAAGTTTCAGTTGTAGCTCACATCTTATTGCACATCAGAGAGTCCATACAGGAGAGAGACCCTATAAATGCCTCGACTGTGGGACAAGCTTCAGTTGTAGCTCACATCTCATTGCACATGAGAGAATCCATACCGGGGAGAGACCCTATAAATGTCTTGACTGTGGGAAAAGCTTCAGTTGTAGCTCACACCTCATTGCACATCTGAATGTCCATACAGGACAGAGACCCTATAGATGCCTCAACTGTGGGAAGAGCTTCAGTGGTAGCTCAAACCTCATTGCACATCAGAGAGTCCATACTGGAGAGAGACCCTATAAATGCCCCGAGTGTGGGAAAAGCTTCAGTCGTAGCTCACATCTCATTACACATCAGAAAGTGCACATGGGAGAGAGACCCTATAGTTGCCATGACTGTGGGTAAAGCTTCAGTTACAGCTCAGTCCCTATTAAACATCAGAGAACTGACACTCTAGGGAGATCTTATGTGTGTTCTGTCTGTAGGAAAAGCTACAAGGCAAAGGTTCTCAAATATCCCACCAGACACTGCACACAGGATAGAAGGTGGTGGGAGCTCTCACTGGGGGCAAATGGGTCTGTGTCCTCCTGCAGCAAAGTGTAAATGTGGAGGGTCTGGATAGGAGTAGAAGGCAAGTGGATTATTTGGGTTTCAGTGGGGGACGGTTGGTGTTGGCCAGGGAGGAGGGAACTTTTGGTACTGAGGTGCTGTTCGTTTCATGGTCAGGGGGGAACAGGTAATGGGATGAGTTGAGTGACATTTCTGTGGGTTCCACACACACTTCACAGTACAGAGAAGAGGTAGAAATCCCTGGTCACAGTTTGTGTCTGACTCATCTCTGTCCCTTGGGATGGAGGTAGGGGGACGTTATTCAAGGAAGCAGTGAAGGGGGCCTGTGGGTCTGTAGTTATAAAGCAGTTAGAGCTGCTGGTCTAAAGTGACAGGATTTCAGAGCAGGGCTCAGTGTATTGGCTATCTTTGCAGACAGTGAGATGGGTTGGAGATTGGGGAATTCATGGGGAGTTTCCTGAGGAGGTGAGACCTTTGGGATATTGCATTGTTGCTGTGCAGGCAGTATGGTGTAATAGCGAAAGCAGGGAGATTAGGAATCAGGACTCCTGGCTTCTGTTCTCCACTCTGAGTGGGGAGTAGGGTCTAATTACTCCTGGGAGAATTCTGCACCAAAAAATTAAATGCCAAAAAAATAAAAATTCTGTGCACAATATTTTAAAATTCTGCAAATTTTATTGGTCCAAATAAAACTACATAATCATGCTAGTTTCAATTATTTTAGTAATTTATTTCAAAATATCTGTCAGCAAGTATGTAGACATACACAAAAATTCCCCCAGGACTAAAGAGTTAAAGAAACCGCTACGACAACCCAGTTCCTGTTTCTCTGCCCCCTCCATCCCCCCAGCCGGCGGGCCAGACACCCACAACCTCTCCCCTCCAGAGCCCAGATGTGCCTCTCCAGCCAATATACATGACCCCACCACCACCTCAGAGCTCAGTTGCGGGCCCTCCCCAGCCCCCCAGAACCCAGCCATACGGTCCCCCTGGCCCAGATACCTGCATCCCTCCCCCTCCAGAGCCAAGCCGTGCCCCCCCAGCCCAGGCACTGGCCCCCTTCCCCCCCTCACAAAGCCCAGGGATAAGCCTGATTCTGGGTCCCAGGCTTGTGCACTCCACTGCTTCCTCCCCTCAGGGCATGCTGGGAATTGCAGCTGCCAGGAACCCTCCAGCTCCCTCCTCCCTCTGCTCAGCAGTGTCGTCTCGGCTCTACTGGATCCAGCAGCCCCTAGTGGCGACCAGCAGCTCTGCAGCCCATTTCTGTGGGGGAAAGGAAATTCTGCGTGCACATTAATTTCTGCAAAATTCTGCATTGTGCAATAGCGCAGAATTCCCCCAGGAGTGAGTCTACTGGGTTAGAGTAGGAAGGACAGCTATGAATCTGCAGTCCTGCATTCCATTCCCAGCTCTGTTAATGGTTACCTTTGTGACCTTCTACCAGCAGCCCTTCTCCTTTCCTGGCTTTCCCTGGTGGGAGACTGTTTTAGTGAGCCAAAGGGAAAGTTTTAGCTGGATTCCTTTGTCCCGGTCTGCTGGCAGAGGCTCTGTTCACGTTGTCACACGCTGGGGTTATTCCTGAAGGAACTGCCCTGGGAGGATTTTTCTCCATTTTCTGGATGGTCAGGGAGACGAGAGGGTCTTGGGTTTCTGGAAATGTGGGTTCCGGGAAAGTCTTTTTCTTGTTGACATTTTTACCTCTGTTGGTTTCTGGTTTTTCAAAGAAATGCTAATAAAATGTTGGCTGTGATTCTCCCATCACCCTGGGTGTCCCACAAGTTTCCTGTGTTCTTGAGCTCTAGGGATGGTGGGCTAGGTGTCCCAAACTGGGTCAGTTCCTCCCTTATGAACTGCCCCTCAGCTGGAATTGCCCATTGTACCATATCCAGTCCTTTTGCTGATGTCTCTGTGCATCCGGTTTTAAAAGGGGATCTGGGCTCCTCCACGTCTTTGTTCTTGTGGCTCTGAGTGACTCTGGGTTCAGTCTCTGTTTCTTCCCTTCCCCTGTTCGACAGGTTTAATGAGTGCAGGGGATAAACTACCTCAGAATCCAGGAGCCCTGGCTGGGCGTGAGCCCAAGAGGTTGCTCAGAACTGGAGCAGATGGTCACTGGGAGGCTGGATACATGAACATTTCCAGATGGGGAGCAGCCCATCTTTTTCTCCCTGGCAGCATCTCCAGTGTCTCTTCCCTCTTCCTGCTCCATGCCTAGCTCAGTGCAGGATCCAGCGACTCCCAGGCAGAATTGGGACATTTCCCCATGGACACAGAACAGCTGCAGGCTCTCAGATGTCCTCCATCCCAGGTCATCGCTTCCCATCAAATGTCTGCTCCCGCTCTCAGGTTCCTAGTGGTTTCTCTGATGCTCTTGCTCCCTCTGTGGTAACTGTTGTGATAACTGGACCTACAAATTTACTGTCATTGTCAAGGGTGCCATTTCAGATTTTGGTGGGGGGTGAGGGGGAGAGGAACTTTAACCATGAGTCCAGGAGCTACTTAGGCACCTGAAAACTCTTTTTCTTTTGGCAGATGATAGCCTAGAAATTATCTGACAGGAGCACTGTATCTGATTCTTATATAAATAAAGAAAAATATATATACAAACACCAGTTAAAGCCATATTTTAATTTTATATGTAAGTTTAGAACTATCAGGAGATAATGCAGTAAAATATTCCCAATCCCAAGCCTTGAGGTTTCATAAGAACAGCCAGACTGGGTGAGACCAAAGGTCCATCTAGCCCAGTATCCTGTCTTCTGCCAGTGGCCAGTGCCAGGTGCTTCAGAGAGAACAATGGCACAGGCAATTTTCAAGTGATCCATCCCATGTTGTCCACTCCCAACTTCTGGCAAACAGGCTGGAGACACCATCCTTGCCCATCCTGGCTAATAACCATTGATGGACCTGTCCTCCATGAACTTATCTAGGTCTTTTTTGAACCCTATTATAGTTTTTGGCCTTGACACTATCTCCTGGCAACTAGTCCCATGGGCTGACTATGCTTTGTGTGAAGAAATACATCCTGTTGTTTGTTTTAAACCTGCTGCCTATTAATTTCATTGGGTGACCCCTAGTTCTTGTGTGATGAGAAGGAGTAAATACGGTTTCCTTATTTACTTTCTCCACACCCGTCAACGTTTAATAGACCTCTCTCCTATCCCCCCGACTCATCTTTTCCCAAACGGAGCAATCCCAGTCTTTTTCATCTCTCCTCCTACAGAAGCCGTTCCATGCCCCTCATCAATTTTGTTGCCCTTCGCTGAACCTTTTCCAATTCCAATATAGCTTTTTTTGAGATGGGGTGACCAGATCTGCACTCAGTGTTCAAGATGTGGGCGTACCATGGATTTATATAGAGGCAATATGATATTTTCTGTCTTATTATCTATCCCTTACCTAACAGTTCCTAACATTCTGTTCGCTTGTATGACTGCTGCTATACACTGAGCAGATGTTTTCAGAGAACTATCCACAATGATTCCAAGATCTCTTTCTTGAGTGGTAACAGCTAATTTGGACCCCATCATCTTGTTTGTACAGGTGGGATTATGTTTTCCAGTGTGTGTTACTTTTCATTTACTTTCCTCTATCAGTTTGGAACCTTAATACAAGAACTAATAACTTTAATGGATAAATAAAATTCATGCAGAATATTTTCTCAATATCATTGTCCTTACAACATCACACCAATCACCCTCAAACACCCACATACTTTTTAATTTTAATTATATTACCATTTGGAAAATTATACTCAAGCAAATATATGCAGTCTTAATTTGTATCTCATTTCTCATCAAAAAGTTATGAAGTCTAAAGTAGTTGAGTTTCCCCTTAAACATTCTTCTAAAACATGGAATAACTAACAAACTAGAGAAGAAATTCATTTTGGCACTAGCTTAAAAAAAAAAAAGGAAAAGCCAAAAAGTTTTTAAAGTGATCATTGGAAAGAAAATATTACAATAGATTGGTTAACATGGATTTTCTATCAGCAGTAATACATCTGAAGGTGTATTTCCAGTAGATAAAATATTATCACCTTTTTCCAATGGCATCGTGTTTTCTTTTCCAATTATGTTACTCAATAATAAGAAATAAAGTCTTAACATTGTAATCTATTTATACAATGCATTTGATATTTCTCCAGCACAAATGAAAACACACTCCAGTTCAAGATACTAAAGGTGTAAGGATTCAAAATATAAAAATGAATTTAAAAATTGATCTTGCATTTACTGAGCTTAAAGCCTGTTTTAACCTCTGAAAAATGTTCAGTTTTATAAGGTAATATAGAAATCCTGAGTATGTATCTACAGTGATCCAACTGGATGATTCTTAACTGTGCCTAATGAAAATATAATATGACACTACGTCTTAGATGTTATTAAGAAAAAAAAATTCCCCAGGGTACAAAGACTAATTCTAGAAAGAAAACATTTTATTTGCTGAGTGAGAAGCAGAGGTGTGGCCAATAACTTCCTCTGATTTCCATCAGGAGCAACTGAAATGTCTAAGGGAAGCACTGACTGTTACACTGAAAATAAAACTGAGCAGTTTTGTGGGGGAGGTTTACAGAGAAGGAAACCCCCCTCCCCTTAATGATGCTCCTGCGGTTTATGCAGAGTCACTTTCCTGCCTGACCCCAGCCCTTTCCCCTGGGTCTCTCCCCTCACCTGCAGGCTCCGGCTCAGGGGCTGGTGTTGGCAGAGCCCGGGGCTGCCCCAGGGGCTGGCTCCAGCCCCCGCAGAAAGTTCCCACCTGGGCTGGGCACAGAGGGAGCGTTGATGAAAGTCTATCCCTGAAACAGCTGCCCTGGGGGAGCCCAGATCCCAATGGAGGACACAGCAGCGTCTGACCCAGGAAACTCAACCCCCAATATCCTGAGCGCGAGCAGCCTTCTCTGCCTTCGCAATAATTAACAAAGAGCCCTAGTGATTAGGATGGCCAGATAGCAACTGTGAAAAAACGGGACGGGGGGGGGGGGGGAATAGGTGCCAATATAAGAAAAGGTCCCAAAAAGCAGGACATCTGGTCACCCTACTAGTGACAGCAATGAACTGAATGCAGCTGAGAAACAATCTGAGCTGTGTTAACAGCTGCATAGCAGCATCTCTAGGGCCACTAGAGGACTCTGGTTAGTGCCAATGGATCAGCAGAGCATCGGCTCAGCTTTATAGCAGCTGCTTCTTTTGTGATGTATGAACCCCGCCCGGGCTGAGCCGGAGCCTGCAGGTGAGGGGAGACACCCGGGGGAAAGGGCTGGGGCCGGGCAGGGAAGTGACTCTGCACCAACGGGCCCTCCTCACCAGGGGTGTTGGAACAATTTGTACAGTCAGGGTGCTGAGAGCCATTGAACCAAACTGTAAACCCTGGATATAATGACAGGTTTCAGAGTAGCAGCCATGTTAGTCTGAATCCGCAAAAAGAAAAGGAGGACTTGTGGCACCTTAGAGACAAACAAATTTATTTGAGCATAAGCTTTTATGAGCTACAGCTCATTTCATCAGATGCATGTAGTGAAAAATACAGTGGGGAGATTTTATATACACAGAGAACATGAAAGAATGGGTTTCATAATAACTCATCTTACCTGATCAGTCTTGTTACAGTGTGTATGGTGACACCCATTGTTTCATGTTCTCTGTGTATATAAAATCGCAATGCTGCTGCCCTCACTGACACCCTGGGGCTCTGCTCCCCTGAGTGCCTGCAAGAGCTGATCCAGCTCCAGGAGGAGAGAGGACCCAGTCTCCCAGCTCAAGAGGAGAGAGACAGGCAGTTAGGGAAATAACAGGGAGAGGAGAAGAGTGGGTGACACAAGGGAGAGGAGGGCATTTATTCTTAATTTAAGAATCCTGCTCTGGGGAGCGCAGTGGTCTTCCAGGCCAAAGGACCGGGTGAGGCAAGGTCATGCGTTAATAAACAGTGCAGAATCTGTTTGTGTCGCTAGACTGCATTAATGCACATGTACCAGGGGGCAGAAGTATCACTGCCCTCAATGCAGCCCCATCCCAGCTATGAATGCTTGCCTGAGCAACCTTAATAACATTCTTTAGTCTTTTGTGTGTGTGTGTGTGTGTGTGTGTAGGTAATACTGATATCAATTCTCTGATATTGCTGCTCTTTACAATGATCTAATCTGGAGATAGCATCTCCAGTCTTTAGTGCTTCTCTTCAAGAATCAAATGTTACTGTAATAGCCATCAGATATTTTCCCTTTTCTCAGTTATTGAATTTTTATATAAAAATCCCCACCCAGATTTCAATCCTTTTCTATTTATTAATATTTTCACAAAACATTTGCACATTTTTCTATCTAAATATCCCATGTTGATGTAAAATTAACAAACATTAATGTAACACTGTGTTTTGTCATAAACCCTCCATCTTCAGCCCAACAACCTGGAGAGACAATCAGGACCAGTGCTTTCCACTGAGTCCCCATGTTCCCTGCCTCAGAGCTCTTTCCCCACAGCCAGCTCGGCACACTAAGGCATATTTGAGGCCTGCAAAGCCAGCCACAGAGGCAGCAGGCAGCCCAACATTTGTATTTACAGGGCAACTGTTCACAATCCTCTGCTCCTGTTCTGGGGGTCTGCAGTGGATGGGTTCCAGGGCTGGGGAAATAAAGTACCAAAGAGACTTCCCAGGAACCTGCCAACTCTATTAAGGGTCATTTTTTCTCATTATCCGACACAGATGACTCCAGGAGTTTGACAAACTAAATTCTACTTTATTAATTAAACCCAGGAAATAAAAGCAAAACTTGCCCCACTGCCTAGGAACCAGCACCAGGCCAGCTTTTTAAAGCTGGTAGAAAGTGCAGACACTCCATGAGAGATGTTGAGATCCAGTCATAAAAAACAATGCTCTGAGTGCAGGAAATGCAGAGAGCTCGGGTTCAGGGGAGCCAGTGAACAGGGTGCATTTTACAGAAGTATCCCGGCTGAGGCTTCTATTCCTGTGGGGATGTCCCTGGTGTGTGTGTGTCTGGGGGGGGAGGGGGTTTGGTTGGGAAGTGGGGCAGAGAGAGTCAGACTTAGATCTACAAAGATATTTAGGCTCCTAACCTGCAGATTTAGATGCCTAAATCCCATTTTTAGGAGCCGCTGCAATCCACAAAACCCCTAGTCAACTGCTGCCCAACCCTGTAGGTGCCTAAACTCTCTCGGCACCTAGCTTTTTGCTGTACAAGTTCCCTAGGCACCTGTTTCTGCCTCTGGGCATGCGCGCTGCTGCCGTTGCTCTCTGTCCAGGTGCCTCAGCCCCAGAGCGATTCATGAGCTTGGGGAAGACAAGCATTCGCCTGCAGAGAGCAATCAAGAAGATGCTGTCCCTTTAGCCCAGTGGTTAGGGCACTCACCTAGTAGATAGAGGTTCAAGTCCCCCTTCTATCTAGTGAGGAGAAGGGATCAGCTACTGCTCAGGTGAGAGCTCTAACCACCAGGCTATCGGATATTCTGATGAGGGGAGGTCCTCTCCTACTGAAGTTGTTCCACTTTAATTCAATAATGTAATATAAATGAGGCCAAAGAAAATGTGAGAATTGCTCTATAGTCCCGTGGTGGCAGATCACTGATCAAATCCCTTCTTCTCATCAGGCAGAGAAAGGACTGGAACCAGGGGGCCTCCCACAACCCAGGTCAGTACCCTAATCATGGAGCTAAAAAGTTTTAAACAAGGGACTCCTCCTCCTGGGCTGTTTTGGAGCCTTTGCGCATGGAGAAACCGCAGGGGCACAGTGGGGTGTCCCCAGTAACCATTGTTAACTAAATCTATCCAAACAGGAAAGGCCTAGTTATATACACACTGCTGCTCCAAGTGGTTTCTGACTGCTCCTAAAGCATAGAACGCTGTGAGCACCACTAGAGGGCTCACAAACCATTTAAAAAAGAAAAGGAGTACTTGTGGCACCTTAGAGACTAACAAATTTATTAGAGCATAAGCTTTTGTGAGCTACAGCTCACTTCATCGGATGCATTTGGTGGGGAAAAAAAAGTTTTGTTTTTGTTTTTTTGTTTTTTTTTCCCACCAAATGCATCCAATGAAGTGAGCTGTAGCTCACGAAAGCTTATGCTCTAATAAATTTGTTAGTCTCTAAGGTGCCACAAGTACTCCTTTTCTTTTTGCGAATACAGACTAACACGGCTGCTACTCTGAAACCATTTAAAGAGATCCCCTAGACTATATTCTCCTCCTCCCTTAACATAAAAGGATATTATAGAAAAGTTATAAATGTATTCTCACTCCTGCTATTAAATATCAATATACAGTATGTATATCAATATACAACACGCTACAAATTCAGTCTGAGAGGTGATTTATGACTTCCTTGTCTAGACGACGTTTCACAGGCTTCACGACAGCCTCTGGAATGGTGCCTGTGTTTTCTGGGAAGCTGTATCAGCAACACCTTCCTGCTGTGTAGTGTTAGGGTCAGTTGTAGTAGAAACTAGGACATGAGACTCATTGGTGCTATCATGAGTCTGTGGCTGCGGCTGTATCATAGGCAGGCTATTTTCAACAGGCACCACTGTGGTAGGACATCCTGGGGAATGTGTGCTAAAAACCTGGTGCTGATATCTTCTCCATGACCTGTTTGGTGCCACTTCTACCCACTAGACAGTGCGCTGGTCAGTGACATCAGGCTTCCATAAATTATCTATGTAGTCTCTTACTAAGACACTTTTTCACACATGAAAATTGCGCAATTCAGGATGACTTTTTGCACCCAGTTGATCAGATGGTATCTTATAAATGTCCTCAGGCTTTAACAAGGCCAGTCCAGACATTAAATGATGTCTCATCAGCAACATCACTCACGTCTGATTTGTTGCAGTACTTATTGCATTTCTATAGGCCAAGGGAAAATTCACAGTCTTGTGTTGTAAATTACCTTTATCCAGAGGCATAACCCAAATCGCTTGCTTGGTTTACTGGATAAACCATTCCAGTAATCCCTGTGTGGCAAGATGGTGAAGAGCTGATGTGATACATCTGATACTATTTATCTGACATACACTTTAAACTCTTTGGATATGAATTAGGGGTATGGAACAACTGCCGTATGAGGAAAGAATAAGACTGGGACTTTTCAGCTTGGAAAAGAGACAACTAAGAGGGGATCTGATAGAGGTCTATAAAATCATAACTTGATGTGGAGAAAGTAAATAAGGAAGTGTTATTTACTCCTTCTCATAACACAAGAATTAGGGGTCACCAAATAAAATTAATAGGCAGCAGGTTTAAAACAAACAAAAGGAAGTATTTTTTCACACAACGCACAGTCAACCTGTGGAACTCTTTGCCAGAGGATGTTGTGAGGGCCAAGACTATAACAGGGGTTCAAAAAAGAACTTGGTAAGTTCTTGGAGGTCAGGTCCATTAATGGCGTCCCTAGCCTCTGTTTTCCAGAAGCTGGGAATGGGTAACAGAGGATGACTCACTTGATGATAAACTGTTCTGTTCATTCCCTCTGGGGCATCTGGCATTGGCCACTATCAGAGGACAGGATACTGGGCTAGATGGACCTTTAGTCTGACCCAGTATGGCCGTTCTTATGTTCTTTAATTGGTTCTATTGTCACTTACAATCTGCTCAGGACCTTCTGTCCTCAACAACTATAACAGTCTTAAAATTTCTACCATCTGAGATGAACAAACTGATTCAAACAGAATATTTCCAGCCATTTAGAATGGGCATCTATTGCTATCAAAAACATATCTCCCAAGTAGCCCAGCATAGTCTCTGTGGATTCACTATCACACAGTAGTGGACTATTCCCAAGGATCATGTTCAAGAGTGTGTTATGTTTCGCTTACAAGGTTTGCATTGTTTTGCCATTTACATTAAAAGCTTTGTCATCTGGCATGTTGGGGGAATGGGGGTGCTGGTTAATCAAAACTTCCAGTTAACTAAGTGTTATACTTACCAATGGAATACCAATTTTCAAAGAATACAATAAAATGAATAAAGTATAAAAGAGTATGCAGGTAGTACTGCACTGCAGAGTGCTTGGTTTTTTGAAGCACTTAGGTGTATACAGGGAAAGTTTTCTATACAGAAGGTTATCTTATGACTCTACATATCACTACAGGCAGTGCAATGCATACACCCAGATCACTAAAAATACACTGAACACTAAAGCTATACTGAACATAATTTAATCTTTCCTTGATGATTCAGAAGGCACTTCAGGATCTTGCAGTGCCTCACGGTCAGCATTATTAACATCAATTATCATTGTAGATGTGGAAAGTGTAGGAGATTGGGCTGAATCTGTAATGACCCTATGACACACCCTGGAAGCTGCTTTTTTGAATAAATTCCTGATATCTGCTTGCTGACTTGTCTTCTGCCTCTTTTACATAAAAGTAGAGTGCAGGATGTGCAATTGCATAACTTCCTGGACAGTATACTAGTCCCGGCTACTAGACTGAAGATTTGTATTGAGCGAGATCAGAAATACCGGTTAATAGAGCTTTGCAGTTGATAAAGTGCCAGATAAAAAAGCTTTTACTGTATGTATCAATTCCTGGTCACTACAAAAACTCCTAGCAAGGATTTGCATTGGTAGGCCTTGCCAGATGACCTAGATCTTTATAGTGTTTCCGTCATCTCAGCAATGATTTTTTGTGGGTTTAACAGGCGCCACCTGTCTTTCATCAGTTATGTTATTAGAAATTATAGATTGTTCCAGTCTCTTGCTACAGGTGGGCAAGTCTCTACTGAGCTTCAAACAAATCCATTTCCCCCAAACAGCCACATATTTTTGACTTAAAAAAAATAACTCTCTAAATGAGCAGTTAACTTACAGTCCCCGCAAGTTTTCTCTGAAAACATCCACTCAGTGTGCAGCGGCAGTCAAAAAAGCTGACAGAATATTGGGAATCATTAGGAAAGGGATAGATAACAAGACAGAAAATATCATATTGCCTCTCTATAAATCCATGGTACTGCCACATCTTGAATATTGTGTGCAGATGTGGTTTCTCTGTCTCAAAAAAGATATTTTGGAACTGGAAAAGGTTCAGAAAAGGGCATCAACAATTATTAGGAGTATGGAACAGCTTCCATATGAGGAGAAATTAATAAGACTGCGATTTTTCAGCCTGGAAAAGAGACGACAAATGGGCGATAAGATAGAGATCTATAAAATCATGATTGGTGTGGGGAAAGAAAATAAGGAAGTGTTACTTATTCCGTCTCATGACACAAGAACTAGGGGTCACCAAATTAAATTACTAGGCAGCAGGTTTAAAACAAACAAAAGAAAGTATTTCTTCACACAAGGCACAGTCAACCTGTGGAATTCTTTGCCAGAGGATATTCTAAAGGCCAAGACTATAACAGGGTTCAAAAAAGAACTAGATTAGTTCTTGGAGGATAGGTCCATCAATGACTATTAGCCAGGATGGGCAGGGATGGTGTCCCTAGCCTCTGTTTGCCAGAAGCTGGGAATGGGTGACAAGGGATGGATCACTTGCTGACTGCATGTTCTGTTCATTACCCCTGAAGCACCTGGCATTGGCCACTGTGGGAAGACAGGATACTAGGCTAGACGAACCATTAGTCTGACCCAGTATGGCTGTTCTTAAAGTGCAGTCACTGTCTATTTCACTCTATTCCTGGATTAGGATCCCATCCTTACTACAACTGTTATGTCTTTTGCTCTTTACGTAACATATGTAATGTGGAGAAACTACACAAGCACAGTGGAGTGCAAATAGCTGTGTTTTGTACATATATTCAACATGCAAGACCTAGGTACATATTTATACCACTGTTCTGATCTTAAAGAAGACAGTGAGGGTCAGCAAAGGCCCTCACATACAATTTAAAGGGACACTACGCAATCCCTTTACACTACACTGGGTTTACACAGGAAGAACAGAGCTGGAGGAGGACCTAAGACCAAGGCAGGAGGAAGAACCCTCAACCCCAGCAGGTGGCTCCCATCTGGTATCTTCAAGACTCTTTTGGGGGTGGTATTTCGTTACATGATGGAGACAGAGCCTAACCCACAGTTTACACAGGGGATCTGGGTGTATGACCACCAGTGTGCGGGGATGGGGCCAAGAATGCAGAGATGCTCCGCCTAATCCTTGGCAAGCGGCGGAGCTCTGAGTTTTCACAGGGGTGGCATTGAGTCCAGAGTATATAGGCAGTATCCAGAATTGTAGAGGCTGGCAGAGGGGCTGCAGAGCTAGGTAGAATCCCCACAGGCCAGATGATTTGGGTTGGTCTTGCCTGGTTAAACACAAGATCAATATATTTAACACTCAAGATGGCAACTGACAAATGTAAGTTATCTACTTTGGTCAGCCCTAATAACCTCTAGTGTGGAGTCTCTGATGTGTTACGAGATTTGAGCTGGTGCTAAAACATTTTCCACATTCGCCACATCGATACGGTTTTTCTCCCGTGTGGATTCTCTGGTGTTTAATCTGATTTGACCTTTGGCTGAAGCTCTTCTCGCAACTGGGGCATTTATAAGGCTTTTCTCCTGTATGGATTCTCTGATGCCTAATCAGAACTGAGCTTTGTGTGTAGCTTCTCCCACAGTGCAGGCATTTATAAGGCCTCTCTCCTGTGTGCAGTCTCTGGTGTCGGATAAGGTCTGAGTTTACACCGAAGCTTTTTCCACACTCGGGGCATGTATAGGATTGCTCGCCCGTGTGCAGTCTCTGGTGCCTAATGAGGGCGGTGCTCACAGTGAAGCTTTTTGTGCATTCAGGGCACTTATAGGGTTTTTCTGCCATGTGGGTTCTCCGATGCTTAACCAGGGCTGAGCTCTGGATGTAGCTTTTCCCGCACTCGGGACACCGATAGGGTCGCTCTCCCGTGTGGATCCTCTGGTGTATAGTGAGCTGTGAGCTCACAATGAAGTTTTTTCCACAGTCGGGGCACGTATAAGGTTTCTCCCCCGTGTGGAGTCTACGGTGTGCAATGAGGTTGGAGCTCACGTTGAAGCTTTCCCCACAGTCGAAGCATTTGTAGGGCCTCTCCCCGGTGTGGATCCTCCAATGGGTGATAAGGTTGGAGCTCCGTTTGAAGCTCTTCCCGCACTCCGTACACGTGTGTCTTCTCTCCCCCTCTGGGTTGCTCAGCTGGGCTGGGATTTCCTTGAGGTCCTTGCAACCTCCCACACCATTGTTGGATTTGCCACCTTTCTCCGATGGATGATTTCCCTGCTGCCTTTTTGGCCTGTGCTGAATCCCACAACCTTTTCCCCGCTCGGAGTCCTGGGAGACATACCCTTCAGCTCTTCCTGATAACGTCCCATGTGGTTCCACTTGCTCAGGACCATCCTGCTGAGGATTTCTCTCCTGCTTCTCACTCACCAACCCATCACCTGCCGCGATAGAGAATCCAGACATGAGTCCTTCCCTGCACTGGGGAGAAAGGAAGGCTCAGAAAGGGAATAGCAAATGGGGGGGGGGGGCTGGGGAAATGAAACACAGTAACCATTGGGGTGGTTGAGAAAAAAAGGAACCCCATTTAGACACTAGGAAGAGAGGTCAGTGGGGAGCCATTGCTAGATGTCAGTCAAGATCGGTGGAAGCCATGAGTGACGTCTGCCATGAGGGTATGGCACATGCTGGGCGTAAGAGATGGTGGGGCAGAACTGGGAGAGCTCATGAGGTCTTTGAGCGAATCTCAGCTGATGGTTCCCTACATCCACTTCACTGGTTCCCCACCTGTGCAGGTACCTCTCAACATCTCCCTCTCTGCAGAGCCCTGGAGATCCGGGACTCACAGCTCTTCCCCTCTTTCCAGCTGGACGATCACGTCAGATTTGAGAAGGAGAAATCCTGCCCAGGGAGTGAAATCAGGCAAGATCAGGATGCATTATATATTTGTAGAATATCAGTCACAAAGAACATTCCCTGATTTTAACCAGCCCCCATGCTGTGTGTGTGAAATGTGAATGTAGGAGAATGTGGTCACTGACCCCCACCCCTATGGAAGAGGCAGATGTCTGTGTGGAGAGATATTGCACCTCAGTAGGAGTTTCTGGGGGACATGCTAACTCAGACCCAGCTCTGATATTAAGTCCCTGCCTGTTTCTAAACCTGTGGAGGCCAGGGCCCACCCCACAGATGGAGCTAGTCCCAGGAAGGGAGGGGAATTGGGGTTCTGTGTGAGACAGTGAATACGAACAGGTGAAGATGAAGCTTCTTCCCCCATCTAAATTATGGGGGGTGGTTATGAAGTAGGATCTCCCTTAGGTTTCTGACTCCCCTGTCCCATGGGAAAAGGTATAGAGCTGAAAATCTCTCTCTCACCAGACCAGGGGACTACAGGGCCCAATCCCCTACAGCCTAAGAGACCAGGAAAGGACCTGAGCAGAAGCCAAATTGGGCACATCACAGACCATACAGCTTCTAACAATCAATACTCCTGGGGGAATTCTGCACCAAAAAAAATAAAAATTCTGCACACAATGCAAGATTCTGCATATTTTATTTGTCAAAATAACACAATATAATCATGCCAGTTACATTTTGGTAATTTATTTCAAAATATCTGTCAGCAAGTATGTCTGTAACAATACAGATCCAAAAAAGATTCTGGTAATTTTTTTTTAAACAAATAGATTCCTTATGAGGCATATTAATACAGAACTTAGTGTAATTCATTTAAATTGCAATACAGAAGTGTATTTCCTGCACCTGTCAGAAGCAGTGCAAAGGTTTAGGGGAGTCAAGGGTAACGGAAGAGCTGAGGGAAAGGAAAGGAGCCTAGGAGTGAACCTGGAGGGTGTTGGGTGTGGGTTTGTGGTTTTTCTTTGCAGGAAGGGGGAGGAGGATTGTTAGGGTGTTGGGAAGCCTCCCCCATGCAGACCCTGGCTGACCCCAAGCCTCTCCCATTCAGCCAGGCACTTCTGCCTCTGTCCCTGCACTTCTCATCCCTATAGGTCTCTGCAGTCCCCCTCCTCCAGCCCCAGACTCAACACTGTCACCCCACTCCTGAGCCCATGCTCCAGTCTGTCCCATTCTGAACCCCAGTCTGTGATGCCCCAGCAGCCCTGTGTGCCCCTCTCTGTCCTGACCTGGATCTGTGGGCAGGGTGCTGTGATAAACTCTACTCCTGGGAGAATTCTGCAGCACTGGGCATAGAATTTTGTATTTTCCTGCATAAAATAAATTTTGCCCAAGAAGTGCTGCAGTTTCACATTTTGCCCACCAGAGGCCGCTGTGGTGCTGCTGTTCTGGCGCCACAATGGCCTCTGGTGGGTAAAAGGCGGAACTGCAGCACTTCTTGGGCAAAACGTTTTTTATGCGGGAAAATACAAAATTATAGGAGACAGATGAATTCTGCAGGTCCGCAGAGGCGCAGAATTCCCGCAGGGGTAAATCAAAAGGACAGGATCCCTTACCCAGCGAGGTCACTGTCTCCTAATTCTCCTGCATGACGTCCCTGTGGAGGGCTCTCGGACCAGGGTCCAGCAGAGCCCCCTGCCCCTCGATGAAATACACAGCCACCTCCCCTAGGGTCACTGGCATCTGAAACAGCCACAGTCACCCACTCAGTACCTGCTGCCCCAGCCACAATCCCACTAGTCACAGGGGAGGAGGCCAATAAAATGGAAGCTCTGTGAGGGCCAGGAGGCTTCAGGGGGTGGGGAGAAAGAGAGAGCTCCTTGTCCTTCCCAGAAGACAGAGGAGGGTGGCGCCATCACATTTAATCACACACCTACTAGCTGATACAGGAGATGGAGGCACCAAGCAGGGGACAGGGACAGAGCCCGGGGGGGAATCCCAATACGCTCCCCATTGCTAGCTGCTGGATAGCCAGAGGGGATAGCCAGAGGCCTCACTGCTGGGTGGCCCCTTCATAGTAGCCTCTGGCTACTGGACTCAAGCTTCCACACGGAGAGGCTGGCAAGTTTCCCAGTTTCTCTCCAGGGGTTTGTTTACTGTTCCATAAATTGGGGGAATTCTGCCCCCTTGCAATGGGCCTGTTCCTATAAACCAGGACCCAGATCCAACAAGTCCCAGCAGGTTTCTCTCACACCCTATCCCCCTCTCTTTCTTCTCTTGTGTATTTTCTGCCCTGGTCCCTTCAGGACAGGTCCCTGAGAAATCCCCTACCTGAATTGGCTTCACCACAGCCATTCCTCTACCCAGCCCCTCAGGAGAATGGGACAATCTGGAGCGAAACGTGGATGTTATTCTGCAGCCTGTCAGGGCAAGAGGAGTGATTGGGGTAATTGCAGAAGGACTTTTAGTTCATTTCACACTCCAATTCTCAACAGGCTCTTTCCCTGCAGAGAGACTCTGCCTGGCTGGGAAATCACTTGGTCACTTTATTACACCCCAGACCCAAACTCTCCCAAAGACATCTTTAAACCCTCTGCATAGCAAAGGGAAATTTCACTGCCCAAAAAAACTTTGTTAACACAGAGCTAAGGTGACTGATCCACCTCATGTGCTTCCAGACCATTGAATCAACTCAGTGTAAACCTCTGAAAACCAGGAATTAAAGATTTCCGGTCCACACTAGCCCTGGCAGTGTTTTCATACTGGGGACCTTTACCCATCCCTGTGGAACTCTATGGGAACCCCATGGCTTATCACTAGGGTCCTACCAAATTCACGACCATGAAAAACGCATCACGGACAATGAAATCTGGTCTTCCCCCATGAAATCGGGTCTTTTGTGTGCTTCTACCCAGATTTCACGGGGGGAAGACCATTGTTTCTCACACTGGGGGTCCTGACCCAAAAGAGAGTTGCAGGGGGGTCCACAAGGTTATTTTTTGTGGGGGTTATGGTATTGTCACCCTTATTTCTGCTCTGCCTTCAGAACTGGGCAGCTGGAGAGCAGCAGCTATTGGTCGGGCACCCAACTCCAAAGCTGCCTCACCAGCAGCAGTATCGCAACCCCCGCCCCCCCACACACAATAACCTTGCGACCTCCCCACAGCTCCTTTTTGGGTCAGGACCCCTACAATTACAAAACTGTGAAATTTCAGATTTATATAGCTGATATCATGAAATTTAAGATTTTTAAAATCCTATGACCGTGAAATTGACCCAAATGACCGTGAATTTGGTAGCGCCCTACTGATCACTGGAAGTAGTAGCTCGCTCAGGGGGTGGGTTGGGGGCGGCAACAGGACAGAAATGGGATCAGGTATGTAAATAAGGAATAAATCCCCCCACACACTCTCTCACCGCTCCATGTTATTGCCCTAACTGCACAGAGATGGCTAAATCTGCCACATTTCAAGTTGTCTCTCCCACACATCTTTTCCCTGCATCTCAGTCTTATTTTTCACCCCCTCCCTGACAACTCCTCTGACAAAATGGGATACCCCACTGAGGCTTATTCATGGTCCCCCTGAAGCGTCTCTCTCCTGCAGTTTGGCTCTTGGTGCAGATAACCCCAAAATTGTGAGCCAGATCCTCAAAATCATGACATTTGCTAAAAATAAAAATGAAAAAAATTGCAGATTCTGTTTGTGTGCATTCAGGCTTTTGGGTTTTACTCAAGTCATCAAGCTTTTCTGTGCAACCATGAAAGCTAGCAGCTGAGTTTTAATGACAGCAGAGAGTCACACCCTAATGCCTGGATTAGAAGGGCAGTGTTTGCCCTGAGATCTCCCAAACACAATTTAGAAAGGCAGCAGATCAGTCTCCAAAAAGTGGGAGAAACACTGGACCAGACCAGTGGCTCTCAGCCTTTCCAGATGACTGTCCCCCTTTCAGGAGGTTGGTTTGTCTTGCATGCCCCCAAATTTCACCTCACTTAAAAACGACTTGCTTACAAAATCAGACATAAAAATGCAAAAGTGTCACCACACACTAGTACTGAAAAATTGCTTCCTTTCTCATTTTGTCTGTATGAAATTTTAGCTTGTACTGACAAAATGAGCTAAAAAAGACTTTTTATGTAGCCTGTTGTAAAACTAGGCAAATAGCTAGGGGAGTTGATCTAACCCCTGGAAGACCATGTGCCCCTGGTTGAGAACCATTGGACTGGACTAGAGGACCTGGGGCTTTAAGAAAAGCACAAATAACAAGAGACGGGGACTGCCAGATCTGAGGCTGTGCAAAGTCACTTCCCTGCCCGGCCCCAGCCCTTTCCCCTGGGTGTCTCCCCTCACCTGCAGGCTCCGGCTCCGGGGCTGCTGTCGCCAGAGCTCGGGGCTGCTCCAGGGGCAGGTTCCAAGCACCGGAGAAAGTCCCACCTGGGCTGGGCACAGAGGGGGGTTAATGCAGGTCTCCCCCTGCACAGACCTCGCTGAAGCAGTGGCTGAGCCCGGGCTCCCAGGTCACAACAGAGGCAGCAGCATCTTCCACCAGGCTTTAGCACTGATGGATGTAGGATCCGCCTGGGCTCCGATTCCTCTTCACAGAATCACAGAAGGTCAGGGTTGGAAGGGATCTCAGGAGGTCATCTAGTCTAACCCCCTGGGCAGGACCAATCCCCCATTTTTGCTCCAGATCCCTAAACGGATTGAACGCACAACCCTGGGTTTAGCAGAGCAATGCTCAAACCACTGAGCTATCCCTCCCCCCAAAAGACAAGAAGAGAAAAACAGCTCCTGCTTCCCTCTCTCCCCTCCCAGCATCAGCTGCTGGAGCCCAGCTGGTTTAGCCCCTTCCTGTGCCCTTCAATACCAAGTCGGGTAGCAACACTCACAGGGACTTTCTCAGGCTGGAAGGAGCCTTGCTCCCACACAGCTGTGAATAGAACCCAGGTGTCCTGACTCCCTGCCCATTCCCCCCTCCCCACCCCCGGCTGAGAGCTTCTTAGCCTGGAGGGGTTTTGGTTTGGTTTTCACTACAGCTGGATCCACACACACCTTTAGAGAGGCCCCAGGCACCAACCAATCCCCGGCAAGGAGACCCCCCCCAGTCCCATTGCAAAACCTTCCCCTGAGCTCTGGCAGTTCAAACCTGGCGGCTGCTGCACGCAGGGTGCCGCTCCCCGGGCCCCAGCGCTGGGAGGAAGCGGAGTGGAGCCGGGCCAGTGCTGCCCGCGGTGCCAGGAGCCCATCCCCCGGAGCCTGCTGCAGCCCTGGGGGCAGCTGGGGAGCACGGTGGGGACCCCCTGGAGGCAGTTGGGGGAGCGGATCTCCAAGGGGTTTGTGCGGAGCTGGAGGATGCTCGGATGCTGTTGGGGGAGGGAGGTATTCAGAAGTGGGGGGTTGGAGCTAGGAGGGTGCTTATCACTGGGAAGTGGGGGGAGTTGGAGCTGGAGGGTTAGATGGTGTCACTGGGGGAGGTTAGGAGCTGGTTGTGGGGGGGGTGTTGTTTGTAACTGGGTTGTGTGGGACATGCTGTGGGGGGTGTTTGTAACTGGGGTGTGTGGGACATGCTGGTGGGGGGGTTTGGAGGTGGAGGGTTGGGGGTGTCACTGGGGGAGGTTGGGAGCTGGTTGTTGGGTGGCACTGTTTGTAACTGGGGTGTGTGGGACATTGTGGGGGGGCGGGAGCTGGGTGTGGAGATGGCGTAGCGGGGATGTTTGGAGCTGGGATGTTTCAGGTTAGGGGGTGCTGATGGTTAGGGTTGCCACCTCTCAGGTACAAAACCCAGGACATCCGGGATGATGCTGAGCCCTCATCTGGGGAAAATCTGTGCAGGTGGCAAGCCTGGTGTTTGAGGGGACCAGAGCTTTGTGGGGTTGTGTGAGGGGGAGATATTTCGAGGTTGGATTTGTGGTGGGCACTGATTTTAACTGGGGGGGTGTTGAGGTGTGATAGTGTGGGGAGCAGGGAGCTGGTATGTGGGAGTTGATTTATGGGGCAGTGGTTGCAGCTGGGGTGTTGGTTCGTGGCTGTGTTTAGAACCAGTCTGCGGGGAGATGTTTGGAGCTGGGGTGAGTTGCGGGGTGGGGTGGGAAGGGGTTTGGAATTAAGGCTGTTTTGGGGGGAGGGATGATTGGAGCTGGTGGTTTGGGGCTACACACACACACCCACACACACACCCTTGAGTTGCCACCGTTTTGCACTGGCCCATGGCTTTGCTCCTCTGACATCTGCCTGTAGTGCACTGTAGCTGCCAAACCCACAAGCCTGAGGGCCTCCTCCTGCCCTGGGATCTGTACCAGCATCTGCAGGGCAGGACCCCCACCCCCCCAACCCAACTGAAATCTGGCAGTTGGGTGACCATTGGTGGCAGTTTGTATTTTTTTTTAAAGCACCTTCTTTCTCCCCTCCCCCCAACCCCCTTTCTTCCAGGAGATGTCACAAGCATGTCTGGCTTGTCTGAGGAAAAAGAGAGAAGACAAAGCTTATAGGGAGAGAAAAAGCAAAGAGCCACTGGTAGGTAAAGCCTCCCACTCAAGTTTACCTGGGATTGGTTTGCCCAGAGCAACATAGAAAATGCAGAGCTCATCCTGCCAGCCTCAGTCAAGAAACCCTCCTCATTGGAGCCAAGGGAGGAGGGCAGGGTTGGGCACATGTTGGGTAACATGATGACCTCCGGCTGCGAGAGGCTGCTATGTAGGAGAGGGTCTGCCTGTGTATTGGCTTGGAGAGATCCAGTCCAAGGGCTGGTCTGATATTACAGTGGCTGGGGTTTCTCTATAGCAGCGGTTCTCAATCGGGGTAAGTATACCCCTGGGGGTACACAGAGGTCTTCCGGGGGTACATCAACGCATCTAGATATTTGCCTAATTTTACAACAGGCTACATAAAAAGCAGTGAAGTCAGGACAAACTAAAATTTCATACAGACAATGATTTGTTTATACTGCTCTATATGCTGTACATGGCAATGTAAGTACAATATTTATATTCCAATCGATTTATTTTGTAATTATATGGTAACAACAAGAAAGTCAGCAATTTTTCAGTAACAGTGTGGCTGTGACACTTTTTTTATTTTTATGTCTGATTTTGTAAGCAAGTCATTTTTAAGTGCGGTGAAACTTGGGAGTACCCAAGACAAATCAGCCTCCTGAAAGGGGTACAGTAGTCTGGAAAAGTTGAGAGCACCCGGGGCAGAGATGGAGAGAGAGAATGTGGGCTGCCTGGCAAGTTTAACTCGGTGCAAGCTGACAAGGTTAGCAAGGTGCCGTGCTACTCTCGTTTGCTGTCAAGCTTGGAGCTGGGGCGAACCTTTATGTCTCTACAAACTCTGTCCATGTGCCAAGATCATCAGGCATATTGTTTTCAGGGCTGCTGTAGACTGCCGCATGTCCTTCTGCCCCTCGCATGGGGGGTTCTTCTGGCTTTTCCTTCGTCTCCAATAAGTCACATTACACAGAAAGTCTATGGTCGCCCCTTTGTTCAGGAAACTGTTTCCCTTCACCCACTTCTGGGCCATATGCTTGAGCCCCTTTTGCCAGGGCGGATCTTAAATATATTATTGCCTTTGGTGAGCGATATTTTTCCCTCTCTTCCCAATAATTTGTACTCAAAAAAGCAGATATTCTCTCTCACAAGAACTGATCATCTAGCCGGCCCCATCTCTTCCTGCACCCCACTCTGTGATGCTGGGCTCCTGGAAAATACAGGGTTAGAGGGAACTCTACCGAATCATGGTGGCCAATTTATGTGCCTTTTGTAGTAGATAATCGTATCATGAAGATCTGCACTGTCCTTGCTTTCCCTGTGGGCTTTGATTCTCAGCTGAAATAGTTATGCTCAAATAAAGTTGTTAGTCTCTAAGGTGCCACAAGTACTCCCTTTTCTTTTTGCGAATACAGACTAACATGGCTGCTACTCTGAAACCATAGTTAACAGTGTGGCCATTTAATGTGTCGACCTCGGAGTCTGAGGTCAACTTGCCATTTGGGATGAATAGAGCAGTTCATGCATCTCGGAGTTCCTGTGTCGGGCTGGGCATGGGCACTGATAATGGCACCTGTTTAAATTTCTTTCACCTTTTTTTTTTGCCATCGTTGTTCCAGGGGCTGGTGACCTTTGAGGAGGTGGCTGTGTACTTCACTGAGGGGCAGGGGGCTCTGCTGGACCCCAGACAGAGAGCCCTCTACAGGGATGTCATGCAGGAGAATTACGAGACAGTGACCTCACTATGTAAGGATCCCTGTCCCCTCTGTGATTAGCCGCTGTGGAGTCTCTGGAGTGCTTCTGCTTGGGGTTTAAGTGAAAATGTGGGGAGTCATATTTTCCCATCCTCTCCTCCAGGCCCAGAAGGATCTCTCTTTTTCTCCCGCCCCTCTCCTGGGTTTGTGGGAGCCCCCATCTCTTTTCCTTGCTGTATCCCATCATGTCATGATGATGAAACGTAGCAGCACCATGTAATAACAGGATCTGTGATGACAGGCTCCCAAATCAGTGACTTCTCCCTATCTACTCTGATCTTCTTTTAACTGCTGTTGGTCCCTTTGATTTAAGGGCAGGGGAGTATCAACCCTTTATTCCCCAGAACCCTGGTGAGAGAGACTCACTCCCACACCCTCTTCCCAGGAAATTCAGAAACTCTGCAGGGAGTCTGATCCCTCCCCTTAGGAGGCAGAAGGGCTGTATAGAACTTTGCATTCACACAGGCTCCCTGGTCCCTTCCTGCCTGGACCTCACCCTATCCATAGAGAGGACTTTGGAGGTTTAGAACCAGGCAGAGGGCTTAGCACCAAGATTGTGTCAGCCCATGTCTGAAGATTCCCGAATCCCCTACAAGAGGAACAACGCTCGCCCCTACACATGCAAACGTTTCTCACCCTGAGTATTCCACCTTCCCATGTATTCCTCCCGCGCAGTCCCCCCCAATACAGAAGGAGGCTGAATCAAAATAATGGAGCGTTCTACATAGGGCATATTATCAGGAGAGATACTTCCCCCTGATCATGCATATTTTCTTTCTGCTGAGCAGGGTGTCTGATTTCTAAGCCCCACATGATCTCCCAGCTGGAGCGAGGGGAAGACCCATGAATCCCATGCCTCCAGAGCTCAGAGAAAAGGGAGAGTCCAGGGGTACCTGCACAGGTGAGGAATTGGTTAAAATGAGCCATTGACAAAGGAAGTAAAAAGTTGGGATTCCCACAAAGGCCTCCTAAGCTCCCCCCAGTTCTGCTTCATCTCACCCAGGTCAGAGCTGTCCCCAGCTGGTGTCGTATCCTCACATCAGATGTTACTCATGGCTTCCTGCCCCAGCTCACTGACACCTGGCCTTAGCTCCTGTCCCCGAGTGCTCAGATGGATGCAGAGGCAGAACTGGTCCTCTTCTCTCTCTCTCTCCTCCGGGGGAAGGGAAATCAGCTTCTGATTTTTGTATGTGAACAGCTGGTTTTGTTTTGAGGTTTGCCCTTCTCTGAGATCCCCTGTCTCCCCAGCATAGGGAATGACTTGCATTTGGGGTTTCTCTCTATCCCAGCAAGTGACTTGATGGTGGTTGAGAACAAGGAGGAGAATTCTCAGTAGGACGGCTCTGAGCCAGCAGAGCCTCATGGGACAGTGTCAATAAAATCCGAGGGGAATGTGTCCCTAAGCCTGGAATGGGGGGAATTGCATGGGGTGCCATCAGTAAAAACCAAAGGGAACTTTTCACAGAGTTGTGAGCAGGGAGATGTCTGTGAACCTCCGTGTGGATCAGAGAGGCTGCAAGAACACCAGCTGGGAATGAGTCAGGCTAAACCCACTCATGACGTGGGAGGTTTGGAGGAACTCAACAAAAGCGTAACCCAGCTGAGCAGCCTGATGGGGGAGAGACCCCACAGGTGCGCTGAGTGTGGGAAAAGCTTTAGTTGCAACTCGCGCCTTATCCGGCACTGGAGGATGCACACGGGGGGGAAAAACCCTATAGCTGCACTGACTGCGGGTTTAGCTTCAGCCACAGTTCCTCTCTCATCCGGCACCAGAGAACCCACGCGGGCGAGAGGCCTTACAAGTGCCCTGACGGCGAGAAAAGTTTCTGCAGCAGCTCGGCGCTCGCCAGCCAGCACAGGCTGCACACGGGAGAGAAACCCGATGCCCGCTCCGCCTGCGGGAAGAGCTTTAGCTGCAGCTCGTCCCTCGTGACACATCGGCGAGTCCACACGGGCGAGAGACCCTATCCCTGCCTGGGCTGCGGGAAGAGCTTCTGACAGAGATCCAACCTGGTTGTGCATCAGATACTCCACTGTGTGAATAGACTTTACAAATAAGCAAATGCCCGTCCCATCCCCAGAGCATTTGCAGTTCTCAGGAATGCCAGGGGGCATTCGGTCACTGGCAGCCTGTCTCTGGGGTCAGGAGACAGCAGTAGCCTACTCCAGCCCGATCGGTACGCTCTCTGGCTCGGCAGGTGGAGGAGGAGAGACTCCGGTCGGCTCCGCCTTCCTGCTGCAGCCCCAGCTAAGTCCTTTGCTTCATGGCAGGCGAGGAAAGAGATCATCCCAGGCACAGAAGGCAGATGGGAGGGACTCCTCTCCCTTCCCTATCCATGGAGAAGGATACTCCAGCCATGTCTCACTCCCGAGATCTGTGCCTAGCTTCATCCAGCACCTGGGCTGTGATCCCCACTCACCTGAATGTTACCTGAGGGAAGAACACCCCATCGACCTTGTAACACCCTGAAAGCCCCCCAGGGGACTGGCTGCTAGGGCTTGAGCTGTTTGGGTATCCATTCCCCAAATGGCTGTTTGTCTCATGGCTGTTTTGTTTTTTGCTCGTTTTTCTCCTCTCTGATCCACGAGAGTTCCCAGATGGCTGAAATATGAAAATTTAAAAATAATAAAACAAAAGTGGGCCGAGTCTCACGCCCCTGGTTACAGGAGACTCCGCAGTTTCTTCTGGCACAGAAATCCTTGGGCTGAGAGGCAGAAGTGGGATGAAGAAGGTTAGGTCCTGAGGCCTGCTGTGATATAATGAGAAGGGAGAGTGTGGGGGAATGTGAAGATGCAGGGCTGGCAGAGCTGTAGGGGGTTGCACCGAAAAGTTGGGAGCGCTGAGAACGGCTAACTCATTGCACCAGCGATGGAGATGCAGGAAACCACATTAGGGGGATGCTGTTCCTCAACAGGAAAGGGCTGCAAATGACACCCCCGGAGGAGGAACAGTTGCTGATCCCTGACTCTGGAGAGTCTCAGCAGAGCAAAAACAGACACTGGGGCTCCTTTTCCTCCAGACCCCAGCTGGGACTACAAGCCCTTCCTTCCACCTCAGTGAATCTAGAGAGGGGCAGAGTCTCACACTGTGCAGCGCCAGAGGAGGTCCCAGAAAGGGATAAGGAGCATTGGAGGTGAGAGTGCAGGCCCAACAGCAAGGATTTTTAATGAATCTGTGAACTTGGGGGTCATATCCTCTGACTGGAGATTTGCTAATTTAGTTCCTATTTTTAAGAAAGAGGGGAAAGTAATCCAAGACACTACAGTCCTGTTAGTTTGACCTCAATTGTATGCAATGTCTTGGAAAAAATTTTGAAAGAGAAAGTAGCTAAGGACATAGAGGTGAATGGTAATTCACTCCTTTTCTTTTTGCGAATACAGACTGACACGGCTGCTACTCTGGTTCCTTTCCAGTTTCTCTACATCTTTTCTATACACTGGTGACCAAAATTTGGCATAGAACTCCAGCTGAGACCTAATCAGAGCCAATAGAGTGGTACTATCACCTCCTGCGACTTGCATGCTATGCCTTTGTTAATGCAACCTAAAGTTGCATTCGCTTTTTTTTGCAACAGCATCACATTGCTGACTCATATTGAGGCTGTGATCCAACATAACTCCCAGGTCTCTCTCAGCAGTGCTGCTGCCAAGCCAGTTAGCCCCCATTCTGTATTTGTGCACTGTATTTTCCACTGAATGCATCCGGTGAAGTGAGCTGTAGCTCATGAAAGCTTATGCTCAAATAAATTTATTAGTCTCTAAGGTGCCACAAGTCCTCCTTTTCTTTTTGCGAATACAGACTAACACGGCTGCTACTCTGAAACCGGTTTTTCTTCAGCAAGTGCAGCACTTTACGTTTGCCTTTCTTCAATTTCATTTTGTTGTCTATAGCCTAGTTCTCTTATTTATCAACATCCCTCTGAACTTTAGCTCTATTCTCCAAAATGTGTCATCTGCAAACTCGATCAGCATGCTCTCTAGTCCTACATCCAGGTAATTAATGAAGATGTTAAACACTGTACATGGAACAGATCCCTATGGAACCCCACTTGAGACCTTCTTCCAATCTGACATCATTCAATTAATAATTACCCTTTGTCTGCAGTTGTTTAACCAATTAGATATCCACGTAATGGTAGTTCTGCCAAGCCTGCATTTCTCCAGCTTACTTATCAAAGTGTGAGGTGGGACTGTGTAAGAAGCCTTGCTGATGTCCAGGTAAATTATGTCCACCACATTCCTATATCCAACAAACCAGTTACTCTGTCAAAGAAGGAAATCAAGCTGGTTTGGCATGATTTGTTCTTAGTAAATCCACGCTGGCTCCTTGTGATTACCCCTTCATCCTCCAGGTATTTGCAAATTGCATGTTATACATTGCTCTATTACAGGGGTGGCCAAACTTACTGACCCTCCAAGATGCATATGACAATCCTCAGAAGTTCAAGAGCCAGGGCCGTGACTGCCGAGGCTCGGGGCTTCAGCCTTGTGGGTAGGGGGATCTCATGCCTCAGCCCCATGGGAGATGTCTGCCAGGGTTCGGGGCTGAAGCCCTGCTACTGCTGAAGGTCCAAGCCCCAGCAGGCATGCCCTGTGGGACTGAAGCCCTGAGTCCTTCCTTCCCGCTGGACGCATGGGGAGGGGGGCACACAGGGTCACATGCTCCCCTGCCCCCCCAGATTTTTGCCAGGATTTGCAGGCCCTGCTCGGTCACATGGTGCTGCCTGGCCCCATCTCTGCATAGCAGCTGCTGGAGCTGGCAAGCTGGGAGCTGCGGCGGTGGGGAAGAGACAGCGGCCAACATCTGGGAGCTGCAGGGAGAGCTTTTGCTTTTGCTGCTGCCTCTCCTCAGGGAGCTAAAGCAGCGACCCCTTCCTGCAGCCCCCAGCTGTTTGCTGCTGCCTCTCCATGCGGAGCGAACACCTGGGAGCTGCAGGAGGGATGGCTGAGGATAAGAGGTGGTGTGCTTGGGGGGGCATGACTCAAGCTGTTGCGGGGGGCAAACCTTTAAATTGTGCCCCCCGCCCCACAGTTTTCAGCAGCCACCAGTCATGTCTGGCAGAAGCCCCTAGCCCTGCCATCAGGCAGAAGCCGTAAGCTCCTCCCCACCCTGTAGTCTGGTAGGCAGAGAATGGGGGGAGGGGGGCTCCATGAGCTGCACCTGAATTGTAAAAGAGCCACCTGGGGTCGCGAGCTGCAGTTTGGCCACCCCTGGTCTAGTAGCTTCCCAGGGATCAAAGTCAGACTGACTGGTGTGTAGTTCCCAGGCTCCTCCTTCCCAAATCCCCAGCTTGGCCGGTGACCCCAGGCAAGTTACTTCCCCATCTGTAACAGGGAGACAATGGCATTCACCTCCATCACTTTGATATCTCTGGCTGAACAGCCCTATAGAACTCAGTATCATCATCATCATCATCAACTAGGGCTGCCCTGACCCCTCCAGTAGAGCAGTACCCCTGTATGCCAGCAGAGGCTCAAGCCCTGTGTTTCTTCTCCTGCAACTTCCTAATTCCCCACAAAACCCATCTCCCCACAGGCAGGGCCATCCCAAGCGGGGTGCGGGACATAGAAAGTTGGCACTTATCTGCTGGGGGGTGTTCCCCCCAGCTCCTGCCCCCCCTCCACCCCTTCCCCCGGGGCCCCACCCCGCCCTGCTTCTTTCCACCCCTGCTCCACCTCTTCCCACCCCTGACCCGGTCCCGCCTCTGTCCCACCCAGTTCCGCCCCCTCCCCCAAGTGCGCTGCACCCTCGCTTCTCTCCTCTCCCCACCAGTGCCAGATGCTGCAAAACAGCTGATCGGCGGCAGGTGCTGATAGGGAGGGGGAAGTGCTGATCGTGGGGCCCATTGATGGGCAGGAGGCACTGGGGGGAGGAGGAGGTTAGTAGGGGGGCTCCTCCTCTCTCCCCGCCCGCCACTCGCCTCCCTGTTCACCTCCTCATCCCTCTCGCCTGCTCGCCTCACCTCCCACCGGGCACCTGTCTCCTCACGAAGTGCGGGGCCCCCCAAGCACAGGGCCCGGGGCAGTCACCCCGATTAGCCGTACCCTAGGGAAGGCTCTGCCTGCATGCTGATGGCTGGAAGTTGAAACTAGACAAATTCAGACAGGAAATAAGCACACATTTTAACAGTGCGGGTAATTCCCCATCGGAACAACTTACCGAGGGTGATGACGGAGTCTCCATCACTGAAAATCTTTAAATCAAGATGGAATATTTTTTCTAAAAGTCAGGCTCTGGTTCAAACGGGCACCATTCCAGGGAAGTCCTATGGCCTGTGTTACACAGGAGGTCAGACTACATGATTACAATGGTCCATTCTGGCCTCCGAATCCAGGAATAATCTTCACCCACTGAGCACGTCCTCCCTAATTCCCCAGCACTCAAGAGGAGGGCTCTGTAATTCCCCCCCTACTCCCCTCCCCAGCACGCAGGGCTCCATAATCCCACCCCTCCCAGGCATGCAGGGCTCTAGACAAGCTCCACCAGCTTCTCAAGAAAGCACAAGGAAGTTTCAGGGAGGGAACTTTTTTATTTACGTGGGACAGGAAGTGACCCGGACATGGAACCGGGAAACTAAACAAAGGTGTCCGGAGAGAAGGTCTCTGCTCCCCCAACCTCAGGGCGCCGAGCGGCCAGGTGCCGTGGGGAACAGCGGAGTCGTCCACTCCAGGGTGATGGAAGCACTGGTGGAAGTGGGGGAAGGGTTCTTACTCCACCCTCCCCTGGAGAAGGGCGTGTGTGTCTCTCTCTCCAGCCTCCCCATCAGATCAGCAGGAGACGTGGGGTCTCCAGACAGCTGGATCTGCAGCAACACCAGCAAAAGGCTCTATCTCACAAAACCCAAGAGTCAGCTGCTGCCATGTCCTGGCCCCAGAGAGGCGGGCGGGGGATCACTCCCGCTGGCCGGCCCTAGCCACGGCACCAAGGGCACCGTGCTCCCCGTGGTGCAGCCTGCGGTGGGTGATCACATTGGAGCTCTGGCTGAAGCGTTTCCCGCAGTCGGGGCAGACGTAGGGTTTCTCTCCGGTGTGGGTCCTGCGGTGCTTGGTGAGGGAGGAGTTGACGTTGAAGCCTTTCCCGCAGTCCAGGCAGACGTAGGGCCGCTCCCCGGTGTGCACCCTCTGGTGGGTGGTGAGGTGGGCTCTCTGGCTGTACTGCCGCCCGCACTCCCCACACCGGAAGGGCTTCTCTCCCGTGTGGATGCGCCGGTGCCGCACCAAGTTGGAGACCACAGCGAAGCTCTTCCCGCAGTCGCCGCAGATGAAGGGGGTCTCCCCGGTGTGGCTGCGCTGGTGGGTGAGGAGGTAGGAACTGGTGGTGAAGCCCTTCCCGCAGTCGGAGCACTTGTAGCGCTTTTCACGCCGGGAGGCGCTCTGGTGCCGGGCCAGGTGGGGCCGGTCGCTGAAGCCCTTCCCGCAGTCGGCGCAGCTGTAGGGCCGCTCGCCGGTGTGGGTGCGCTGGTGGGCGATCAGCTTGGAGCTGATGGTGAAGCCTTTCCCGCAGTCAGGGCACTTGTAAGGCCGCTCACCCGTGTGCAGCCGCTGGTGGGTCAGCAGGTTGGAGCTGCCGCTGAAGCATTTCCCGCAGTCACTGCAGGCGTAAGGCCGCTCCCCGGTGTGGATGCGCCGGTGCTTGATGAGGTCTGAGCTGACGTTGAAGCACTTCCCACACTCCAGGCAGACGTAGGGACGCTCGCCGGTGTGCAGCCGCCGGTGGGTGACCAGGTGGGAGCGCTGGCTGCAGCGCCGCCCGCAGTCAGGGCACTTATAGGGCTTTTCGCCCGTGTGGCTCCGCTGATGACGCACCAGGTTGGAGACCACATTGAAGCGCTTCCCGCAGTCCCCGCAGGCATAGGGTTTCTCTCCGGTGTGGATCCGCCGGTGGGTGACCAAGGCCGAGCTGTGCCCGAAGCCTTTCCCGCAGTCGGGACATTTGTAGGGCTTCTCGCCAGCATGCCCACGCTGGTGCCGCAGGAGGTTGGAAAAGGCGCCAAAGCTTTTGCCGCAGTCGGAGCACGGGTGGGATCTCTTGCCCCCGTGGGTCCTCTGATGTGCCAGGAGGTTGGACCGCCGACGGAAGCTCTTCCCGCAGTCTTTGCACATGTTCAGTCTCTCCCTGGGGCGTGGGCCCTTGCGCAACAGGGAGTCTTTGCGGGTCCTGAATATTTCCCCGAGGCGAGTGGGATGATCTGGACAGGAGTCAATTCCCTGCACTGGGGAGAAAGGAAATCTCAGAGAGGGGAATGGCAAAGGGGAGAAAATAAACCAAAATAACTGCTGGGGAGACTGAAAAATCAGGAGTCAAGCCCTTCCCCTGAGGAGGAGCAATTCTATCTCTGCATCCCGCTGAACACTCAGCGGGGAGGGAGGTTCTGCCAGCTGTTGGTCAAGATGGGTGGGAAGCCACGAGCAACGTCTGCCATGAGAATATGACCCCCGCTGGGGACAATCCTGACTGGGGTGGGGTGGGGGGGATGAGGCAGAACTGGGGGTGCTCATGGGGCCTTTGTGGGAATCCCAGCTGTCTCCTTCACTCACCAATGGCGTCTGTGTCAGTTTCATGGATTCCTCACCTGGGCAGTCTCCTCTCGGGTTCTCCCTTTCCCTAGAGCCTTGGAGATCCGGGAGCCATGGCTCTTCCTCTTGTTGCCGCCGGGAGACAGTGTCGGGTTTTGGAATCGGAGATCCTGTTCACGAGACAGCAGAGAGGCAAAGACCCTGGTTGGTTAAACTGTCCTAAAAATTTATGGCAAGAATGTTCTGGGATTTGGCTGGAGGGGGAACATTCATGGACCACATTCATGGACCCCTTGGGGAAATCTCCCTCTGCCCCTTTGATAGCCCAGGAGGTGGGGACAGGATTTAGATCATTCTATTTCCAAATCTCTTGTCCCATGGGAGGAGGCATGGAGGTTCTGGCCTCATCCCAGAAATCTTGGAGACCTAGGCCGAGCCCAGAGCTGCAGCTGCCCCAGGTGCATCAGGGACTACACAGTTTCTAACAAATGATGGGAAAACACACCCTCCCTTACCCTGTGAGGTCCCGTTAGCATAGTTCTCCTGCATGGCGTCCCTGTAGAGGGCCCTCTGACCGGGGTCAGTGAAATACAAAGCCACCTCCTTGAAGGTCACCGGTCCCTGAAACAACAGGCATCGGCCACTCAGCACTTGCTGCCTCAGTCCCAATCCCACCAGCTCAGCCACAGGGAACCTAGACTGGTGCGTCTGCTCCATTCCCCAACACATTATGTCCTGACAGTTCCCATACCCCCCCCCCCTCCAGTTAGATTTGCATCCCAACTGGTCCCTCATTCCAGGCTGCTCCACGCACACCTGCCCTGTCATCACACCCAGATTTGCCTCTTCCTTGCTGCTCCAGACATAAGAGCAGCCATCCTGGGTCCGACCAATGGTCCGTCTAGTCCAGTCTTCTGTCTTCCAGCTGGTGCCAATGCCTCAGAGGGAATGAACAGAACAAGGCAACTATTGAGTGATCCATCCCCTGTCGTCCAGTCCCAGCTCCTGGCAATTGTTTTGCAATGTAAGGATAGTCAGATCAGAGAGCTGCGGCTGTGGAAAATGCTTCCGATGCTGCAAGATCAAATCCAGCCTTATCTTGACCTGCCGGCCCTTCTGACTTCGTGCACGCATGGCCCTCATCCCATCCGCATTACGGGAACAGCAGAGCAGAGAGACTAAGTGGGAATCAGGGGTGTGGCCTAGTGGTTAGAACAGGGCATCATGGCTGCAAAGTTACATCACATCCCTGTCCTTCAGTTTCCTCATCAGTACAATATGGATAACAAGACCAGCCTAGCTCCCAGATAGGTGAAAGCCTGGGGTGGAAGGAGCAGCATTAATGTATTATTATTAGAGGGAGAGAGGCCAAATCAGGAACAGCTCCCTTGGTACACACGCTCACAACCACAAAAAGTCACCCAAAGACGCTGCTCCAAATGTGGCAGTTCTGTCCCCAGTTTGTCACAGGGTCAGGTCTCATTCCACCCAAGAGGGGAGATTCCTGCTTCCCAGTAACAGGCATGAACCGGGTTCATCAGACCCCTTGTAAATAAAAATCCCCTGTCCCAACCCTACCCTGTGTATTTCCTGCCCCTCTCTCTACAGGACAAACCCACAGCAGCTCCCTGAGAAATGCCCCTACCTGAGCCGGCTCCGCTCCAGCCATTTCCCTGCCCTGGCCCGAAGGAGGACGGGATGATCCGGAGTGAAACGTGGATGTTGTTCCGCGGCCTGACAGAGGGGAGCGGGGAGGTTTCAGATGGGACTTGAGTCCATTTCACACCCCGATTCCCCCCAGCTCCATCCCTGCAGAGAAACCTTCCAGATTCTGCTGCCCCTGCTCTCCCCCGTCTCCCTCCTGCCCCCCTCCCCTCCCCTCCCCTCGGCTGGGAGACTCGGTCCCTGGCCCGGCCCGGGCGGTCGCTCTCCCGGCGCTGGCTCGGCTCCTGCAGGAGCTCAGGGGGGAAGAGCCGGGGGGATCAGGGGGGCAGCAGCGCTGGGACTCGCAGACCCCCGCCCCCCCGGGAGCAGAGCTGGGGCGAGGAGGGGCTGTTGGTGCAGAGTCACTTTCCTGCCCGGCCCCAGCCCTTTCCCCGGGTCTCCCCCCTCACCTGCAGGCTCCGGCTCAGGGGCTGGTGTCGGCAGAGCCCGGGGCTGGTTCCAGCCCCCGCAGAAAGTCCCGCCAGGACTGGGCACAGAGGGGGGTTAGCGCAGGTCTCCCGCCGCACAGACCCGGCTGGGGAGCAGCAGCGGCTCAGCCCGGGCTCCCAAGCATCAAGTCCCATCCAGGAGCCGCGCAGCCTCTCCTCGCTCCCCCCAGCATCCACACGAGCCCCAACTGCTCAGCTGCTCCAGCCCCTTCCTGTTCCCCTCAATACCAAGCCGAGCTGCAACACTCACTGGATGGAGCCGCCCTGATCCAGGCTGGGGGGGCGAACTAATAAAGATGCTGAGTGAGGCCACCCAGTCAGCGAGCCTCCAGCCTGGGGGAGGTGGCTCTTTCTGCAGCTCAGTGACCCCCCGGCTCTGCCTGGTCCAGCAAAGCCCCAGCAGAGAGCAGAGAAAGCTCAGCCCAGTTCCTCCTCCTCCTCCTCGCTGCAGCCCCAGCTCCGGAGTCCTCTCGCCTACCTCGTGATGAGGGAAGGCGTGACCGAGAACTTCCCTTCTGCTGTATCACATGCCCAGTGAGGGGCTGTTAAGGGTTAATGGGATTTTATGAACCCGGTGTTGCCACAGGAAAAATCACGAGCTAAACCACAGGAAAATCACAAGATGGGCTTAAAAAGAATGAGGTTTTAAAAGGTCGAGGTTCCTTTTGTTTGCTTTCTACTTTTTGGAACCTTTAAGGAGTTCTGTTTTCCAGGTTTCTTTGGCATGGGTGTTGTTGTTTTGGTGTGGTTTAGAGGGCTTTTATGTTTGTTTGTTTTTAAAAGAAACATGCCCCCTTTTCTAAGTGAAAGCAGAGATTTTCCCATGATCACAGGAGTCCAGAAGCTGGGACTTTAAGGAAAACTCCAAATATCACAAGACTGGTGATTAAAATCCTGAGAGTTGGCATTTCTGTTATTTAGTATATATTTATTTATGAGCTCTGTTGCGGAAGCATTGAACACATGTACACACAGAGAGAGACACACACACACACACAATCACTGTAGCTCACGAAAGCTTATGCTCTAATAAATTTGTTAGTCTCTAAGGTGCCACAAGTACTGCTTTTCTTTTTACACACAATCACTGTGTCCCTGGACTCTAAAGGGATAAAATCACCCTGAAGAAAGCAAAGCGTTTTTAGTAAGATTATTTAACTGTTTTCCTTTTAAAAACAAAACCAAAAAACCTTTTTATTAAGGCAAAGTTACAATAAAATAATAAATAATAAAAGGTTAACATACTACATTATTTATCCCGTCAGTATTAAAAGAACCTGGCTAAACCAGAATCTTTCCTTTGTTTTTAACAACTATTTTATAATGTTGCCAGCTCCCACAATTGTATCATGAGGTTTGCAATCTCTAGTGCATTTCCGAAAGCCCCAGCTCCAGAATTCATGTTATTCCATGAAAGTCTCAACTTTCAGTTATAAAAATACAGGAACACAGGACTGGAAGGGCCATTCTGGGCTAGTAAGAAATTCAGTCCCCCTGCTCTCACAGGCAATCCCATCATATAATCCCATTCATGAATTTATCAAGCTCCATTTTAGTACTAATTAGGTTTTTTGCCCCCACTATGACTATTGAGAGGCTGTTCCAGAACTTCACTTCTCTGATGGTTAGAAACCTTCCAATTTCCAACCTAGATTTATTCACGGCCAGTTAGTTTCTTGCCCCGTTGGTTGCAGAGGAAAGCTTGCAAATTTGACTGATTGTTTCATAAAAGTTCAAAATGTAGAAGGCAAATTTAAAAAGCCATCATCTAATCTATCTATCTATCTATCTATCTCATGATCTGCAAGGTAATCTCATGATCTTGGGAGGGACCTGACTCATGGGTTTTGAAGATTTGTGGTTTGTTGTGCTTTATTCAAATCCAGTGAAAACTGAACATTTGGGAGAAAACATGTCTTTGTTAGCGGTCCGACATTCTGCTTCTTCAGCGAATATATGAGAGCTCACAGTTCACATGTCTCAGGCCTCCAACTGCCAGCAAAGCTCAGGGGCGTCTGATTCAGACGTCCTGAAATTGCCCAGTTCAGAAAAAGCAGGGGAGGTGGATTTTTAAAATTGAGGTTTCCTTTATACATCATTTTAAAAAAAAGCCCAAACTCAATGTTAAAACATCCCTTTGCAGGTGACTTTGAAGAGTGAGGATTGGCGTGCGAGCAGTGACTGAGAAACGCAGGACGGGTAGCACAGGCTCACCATGTGTGTGGGTAGAAAGGCGAATGAGACACCAAGAAGCATCACCGCCCTCTGGTGTGAACCCCATCCTCCAGCCACCCAGTGTGGGTCCCTCATAGGTCCTTGGGGTTAGCCCCATGCCCCAGCAGCACCCTGACATGATCCCCCATCATGTCCCCTGTCATAAATATAAAGGGAAGGGTAACCACCTTTCTGTATACAGTGCTATAAAATCCCTCCTGGCCAGAGGCAACATCCTGTTACCTGTAAAAGGTTAAGAAGCTCAGCTAACCTGGCTGGCACCTGACCCAAAGGGCAAGTAAGGGGACAAGATACTTTCAAATCTTGGGCAGGAGCAGGGGGAAGGCTTTTGTTTTATGCTCTTTGTTTACCTGGTTGTTCTCTCTTTGGACTGAGAGAGGCCAGGCAGAAATCCATCTTCTGCAACCCATCCTAATCCAAGTCTACAATATTACAACCAGTGTAGGTAAGCCAGGCGAGGCGGATTAGTTTATCTTTTGTTTTATGTGAATTTTCCCTGTGTTAAGAGGGAGGTTTATTCCTGTTTTCTGTAACTTTAAGGTTTTGCCCAGAGGGGGTTCCTCTGTGTTTTGAATCTGAATACCCTGTAAAGTATTTTCCATCCTGATTTTACGAGATGATTTCTACCTTTCTTTTTTTTTTTTTTTTTTAATAAAACCCTTCTTTTAAGAACCTTACTGATTTTTCCATTGTTCCAAGATCCAGGGGTTTGCGTCTTTGATGATTATGTAACCAGTTGGTTAGGATATTATTCTCAAGCCTCCCCAGGAAAGGGGATGTGTAGGGCTTGGGGGGGATATTTTGGGGGAAGATGTCTCCAAGTGGTCTCTTTCCCTGGTCTTTGTGTAAGATACTTGGTGGTGGCAGTATATTGTTCAAGGACAAGGCAAAGTTTGTACCTTGGGGAAGATTTTAACTTAAACGGGTAAGAATAAGCTTAGGGGGTCTTTCATGTGGGTCCCCACATCTGTACCCTAGAGTTCAGAGTGGGGAAGGAACCCTGATATGGTGGCAGAGCGGTGGGATCATTTTGAACCAGAGATCATTTTGAACCAAAAGCACAGACCTGAAGAGGTTTTTTTTTAAGCTGAGAGCAGCTAGAGGGTTTTCTGTCTATTTGCCTGGAGACAGAGGTGTTAGTTTTTTTACAAAGGGATTTTTCTTTTTTGAGCTGGAGTTTTCTCTACCTAAAGACAGGGTAGTTAACCTCCTGTAGGGAAATTCACATAAAACAAAAGATAAACGAATCCGCCTTGCCTGGCTTACCTATACTGGTTGCAATATTGGAGACTTGGATTAGGATGGGTTGGAGAAGATGGATTTCTGCCTGGCCTCTCTCAGTCCCAAGAGAGAACCACTATGTAAACAAAGAGCACAAAACAAAAACCTTCCCCCCCCCCGTTGCCCTCAGGGGACCCCCCCCCACCAAGTGAGCAGGCAGTGGACAAGTTTGGGTGGAGGCGACACAGAGCTACCCCCTCAGACCAGCTTGTTTGTGGCTCAATCTCCTCTCCAGAGGGGGATCACACCCCAGCTGCATCCCGGGGGCCCAGCCAGGCACTCCAAGCAGCGCCAGTCTCCTGGCACCAGGGGAAGCTCAGCTGGGATCCACTCCCCATCCTGGGGAGCCCAACCCAGGGCTCAGCTCTGTCCCTCGCCCCCGGGTACAGCCTGAGGGAAGCAGGAGAGTGATGGAGTCACATGGGTTGGGGAATGTCTCCTCCCCTCCTTCAGGATGGGGGGGGGGGAAGAAAGGGACCCACTCCTGAAGTAGAGGAAGCTGGTGGGGCTGAAATGGGGCTCTGGTGTCCCCGCATTGAATTCCCTGGAGTAGGGTGTAAAACAGCCACCTTTTCCCCAAGACCCCACCCCCCCACTCATTCCTCTCTGTCCCCTCTCCCTCGTCACTCATCCTTGCGGGGTGGAGGGAGGCCAAAAGTTGGGGGAAGGGGGAGGCCATAAGAACATAAGAATGGCCATACTGGGTCAGCCCAAAGGTCCATCTAGCCCAGTATCCTGTCTTCCGACAGTGGCCAATGCCAGGTGCCCCAGAGGGAATGAACAGAACAAGTAATCATCAAGTGATCCTTTCCCTGTCCCTCATTCCCAGCTTCTGGCAAACCGAGGCTAGAGACACCATTCCTGCCCATCCTGGTTAATAGCCATAGATAGACCTATCCTCCATGAATTTATCTAGCTCTTTTTTAAACCTGCCTTCATAACATCCTCTGGCAAAGAGTTCCACAGGTTGACTGTGTGTTGTGTGAAGAAATACTTCCTTTTGTTTGTTTTAAACCTGCTGCCTAGTAATTTCATTTGGTGACCCCTAGTTCTTATGTTATGAGAAGGAATAAGTAACACTTCCTTATTTACTTTCTCCGCACCCGTCATGATTTTATAGATCTCTATCTTATCGCCCATTCATCGTCTCTTTTCCAGGCTGAAAAGTCCCAGTCTTATTCATCTCTCCTCATACGGAAGCCGTTCCATGCCCCTGATCATTTCTGTTGCCTTTTTCTGATCTTTTTCCAATTCAAATATATCTTTTTTTGAGATGGGGTGACCCCATCTGCACACAGTATCAAGATGTGGGCGTACCATGGATTTATAGAAAGGCAACATGATATTTTCTGTTTTATTATCTATCCCTTTCTTAATGATTCCCAAGATCAGGCTGTGTTAAGGAAGGGAATGCAAACATCCTACTGCCATGATATATAGGATAGGTGAACTTCCCCTGCGGTATGGTGTGTGTTCTGAGTGTGATAGTGCAAAAACAGAGAGAGAGCAGATAGAGACAGGAGATGGTTAGGGATCTGAGGAGAGATTTCTATATGGGGAGATGCTCAAAAGACCAGGGCAGTTTATGGCAGAGAGGCAAGAAGCGAGGGGCCAGTGAGGGATGAGCCGAGCTGGGGGGCTGGGGCTCTGCTGTTCAGAATCAGCCTGGCTCAGCGTTGAAGGAGAAAAGGAGCCAGGTCTGGTCTCGGTGCTGGAACTGGGGGTGCTCACTTGAAGCGGTTTCCATGATATCTGGGGTTTACAGTTTGGTTCAATGGCTCTCAGCACCTCCACTGTACACATTGTTCCAGCTCCCTCTGGCCCCTGCTCCACCACAGCCAGGCAGTGGGTTTGCCGCAAGAGGGCTCTAGTGATGCTCAGGGAGGGGGGGCTGGTCTCTGTTAATTGCCTGGCTTGAGCTTCCTGGGTCAGAGGCTGTAGTGGCTGCATCTGAGCCCGGGCTGAGCCGCTGCTGCTCCCCAGCGGGGTCTGTGCGGGGAGCGATCTGCATTAACTCCGCTCTGTGCCAGCCGGGGGGGGGGGACTTTCTCCGGGGGGTCGAACCAGCCCCGGGCTCTGCCGACACCAGCCCCTGAGCCAGAGCCTGCAGGTGGGGGGGGGGGGGAGACCCGGGGGAAGGGCTGGGGCCGGGCAGGAAAGTGACTCCGCACCAACAACCCCTCCTCGCCCCAGCCCTGCTCCCGGGGGCCGGGGGTCTGCGAGTCCCAGAGCTGCTGCTGCCCCCCCCCCCCGGCTCTGCCCTCCTGGGCGCCTGCAGGAGCCGAACCAGCGCCGGGAGAGCGACCGGGCCGGGCCGGGCCAGGGACCGAGTCTCCCAGCCCGAGGGGAGCAGGGAGCAGACCCCAGGCCGTGCACTGGCTAAGTGTGCAGCTGTTGAACCGCAATGTAACATGCAGAGAGCAGTGATTCTCCACGGGGTATGGGAAGGGTGTGAGCAAGGAATGAGAATTGTAACCATCAGTGCCCGGCATAACCTATGGGAGACTGGAGCAGCAGTGCTGGCTTGAAGCCCCAGCACCTCTCGGAGCCTAGCTAAGGTCCTGCAGTCCAGGCATCCCGGGTTGGCAGGATGGCTCTCTGCTCCAGGCACTGCGCTGGGACACCTGGGGTCTGTCCCTGGCTCTGCCACTGACTCCCTGTGTGACCTTGGGAAAGTTGCTTAGGCCTGGGCTACACTGGGGCGGGCGGGGTTTGAACTAAGATACGCAACTTCACTACGCTATTCGAGTAGCTGAAGTCGAAGTATCTTAGTTCGACTTACCTGGCCGTCCTCACGGTGGCGAGTCGACCGCGGCGGCTCCCCCGTCAACTCCGCTTACTCCTCCTGCCGAGGTGGAGTACAGGCATTGATTCGGGGATCGATTTATCGCACCTAGATGGGTCGTGAAGACGTACCCTAAGTCTTGCTCCATGCCTCAGTTTCCCCCTCTGTAAAATGGGGATGTTAGTACTTCATCTCATCGCTTGTATTTAAATAGCTTGGGCTCTAAAGAGTTTACTGTCTTGTCCTGTGTGTCTGCACTGTGCAGCCATGGGGTGCTGATCTCCATGAGGGTCTCTAGCTGCTACCATAATGCACTCGATAACTGTACCCTTCTCTTCCCCAGAGCATCCTGCATTCTTGGACATGGCTCTGGTTTCTACAGCTGTGTCTACACAGCCCATAGCACTGAGCCTTCCAGACTGGCTTGACAGATTTGGGCTAGCAGGGCTCACAAAAATAGCTGCATAGCCAGTGCTTTGAAGTTGTCTAGGAGTGGGGGGTGAGGGTAGGCTTCAGAGCCTGAGCTCCAGCCCAAGCCACAACTTCAATGCACTGTCTACACAGCCATTTGAGCTTTGAGCAGGGAGTTGGACTAGATGACCTTCTGAGGTCCCTTCCAACCCTGATATTCTATGATTCCTAGAGCGGGACTCATGCTTGTCCAAGTCTCTCAATCCCCTACAGGTACAGAAAGTGGATTTACACCATAAATGTGTCTGACCCACCAAACCCCCATTGTGTGGCCATCTCTCCCTAAACAGCACTTCCCTACTTTGCAGGAGTGTTGTAAAGATTGTGGGGGGCTCAGAAACTACAATAATGGGGCCATCTGAGTTGTCTAACAGATTGATATAGCGGAGATCTTCTACAAGACCCCTCTTGGCAAATGTTTTCTTTTCCATGACCCACTGTGTTTCGATGACATGCCCAGAACGGGCCAGGAGTCAAAACAGGAGTTTTTAAATAAAATATCCTGCAAATCTACGACAAACCCTGATCTCGCCTGTTTTGGTGCCAATAACTAGGGTTTTCTGATGGCTAAACCTGATGTGATCTCCCAGATGGGACAAGGGAAAGTGCTCCCATCTCTCCAGAGATCCAAGGAAAGGCGGATCCCGAGAGGCACCCATGCAGGTGAGGAATCACTTAAAGCGACAGAGACATGTCATCGGTGAGTGAACAAAACAGCTGGGATTCCCATAAAGGCCCGTCTGAGCCCCCCTAGTTCTGCCCCATCTCACCCAGGCCAGTTTTGTCCCCGGCAGGTGTCGTATCCTCATGGCAGCCCTGGCTCATGGCTTCCTGGCTGACAACCAGCTGTAGCTCCCCCAGGGATGTGGAGGCAGAACTGGTCTTTTCCTCTTGCTACGCTGGGGAAGGGTTTGGGAGGTCTCGGCTCCTGATTTTTTCATCTCTGTTGCAGCTATTTTGGTTTGTTCCACACTTCTGAGGTTTCCTTCCCTCTGCCCCTGCCCCACACAGGGAATGACTCCTGTCTGGATTCTCTCTCTATCCCAGCAAGTGATGGGGCAGTGGATGAGAACCAGGAGGAGAATTCTCAGCAGCAAGGTCCTGAACAAGTGGAACCACGTGGGACGTCATCAAGAAGATCCGATGGGGACGTTTCCCAGAGTCCTGAGCATGGAGACACTTGTGACATCCAGCGCAGGCCAGAGAGGCCTCAGAGAAATGGCCAATCAACCCAGTGTGGAGGGGGTCCGAAGGGACTTGGAGATGCAAAGAAGACCCCTCCGGCTCCGAATGCCTACCCTGACTGTGGGAAAAGCTTCCACTGTAGCTCGGACATTGTCCAGCATCAGAGGACCCACACGGGTGAGCGACCCTACCACTGTGCCGAGTGCGGGAAGAGCTTCGGCTACAGCTCCTCCCTCATCAAACACCAGAGGACCCACATGGGCGAGCGACCCTACAAGTGTCCCAAGTGCAGGAAGGGCTTCAGCCAGAGCTCCAACCTGACAGAGCACCAGAAAACCCACAGCGCTGCCACACCTTACACGTGCCCCGACTGTGGGAAAGGCTTCAAGGTGAGGTCCAACTTCCTCCACCACCGGCAGGTGCAAACTGGGGAGCGGCCCTACCGATGCACCGAGTGTGGGAAAGCCTTCACCCAGAGCTCCGACCTCATGAAACACCAGTGGAGCCACACGGGCGAGAGACCCTATCAATGCCCTGACTGCGAGAAGCGCTTCACCCGCAACACGTACCTGGTCCAGCATCGCCGTGCCCACACCGGCGAGCGCCCCTACCACTGCCCTGACTGCGGGAAGGGCTTCGTGGTCAGCACGCACCTCCTTGCCCACCAGAGGGTGCACACGGGGGAGATGCCCTACCGCTGCGCCCAGTGTGGGAAAGGGTTCAAGGTGCGGTCCAATCTCCTGCACCACCAGGGAATCCACACTGGGAACAAGCCTTTCAAATGCCCGGAGTGCGAGAAAAGCTTCAGTCGCAGCTCCGACCTGCTCATCCACCAGCGACTGCACACCGGGGAAAGGCCCTTCAAATGCACTGAGTGCGGGAAGGGCTTCAGCCGCAGATCGGACCTCGTGACGCACCACAGGATCCACACAGGCGAGAAGCCCTACACATGCCCCGAGTGCGGGAAGAGCTTCACACAGAGGTCCCATCTGGGGGTTCACTGGAGAACCCACACCAGGGAGAGGCCCTGCCAGTGTGCGGACTGTGGGAGGAGCTTCAGTCAGAAATCGGCCCTGGCGAAACATCGGCGAGTGCACCTGGCAGAGAGGCATGATCTGCAGCCCTGATTGCGGGGGTGGGTGGATAATCGATGTTTTCAGAGTGGGGGCAGTTCTAAAAGAAATAAAAATATTTAAAAAAACTTGGTCCAGGCGAAACCAGCTCTAAAATTTTTGGAGACTTGAAAATAAAGCCCATTGTGGACATGTTCCACCGCAGGGATTTGAAGCTAGGTCTTTCATGTCCTGGGTAAGTGTCCCACCCACTCTTTGCCTTGCTTGGTGTCTCTTTTTGGCCCAAGGAGTGATCTAGGGAGCCCCACCTTGGAATATCCCACTGCTCACTGGCTAGGTCATGCTTCCAAGAAGTAGGAGACCCCTGTTCCAATACTTTCTCTGGCAAAGGGAGGAAACTGAACCTTGATTTCTCACAGCCAAAGTGAGTATCTGAACCAGTGGGCTAAACATGGCGGGAGGGTCAGCAGCAGCTCCTTCGTTTTGTGAATAGCTGAAACTATTCGTGTCACATTTGTAAATAGTTTCAGGTATTTTTCACTGAATAAATTATTTGTCCCCCCAAAAATTTGCCCAGCTCTACACAGGACATGTTAGCCTCTGCAGAGCCAATTATTTACATTGCAATAGCACCCAAATTGACATAGATGCTCCATTGTGCTAGGCACGGAGAGAGTCAGCTCCTGGCCCAAAGAGTTCATCATCTAAATAAAACAGATACAGAGAGGACAGCCTATAAATCCTCATTGCACAGCTAAGACAAAGAGAGGATGTGACTTGACCAAGGTCATGCAGGAGACCAGTGGCAGGGCTGGGAATAACACCCAGGTGCTCTGAGTTCCAGCCCAGTGCCCACCCCACTAGGCCCGTACTTCTTAAGTAACGTGCTATGATTACAGCTGTGTGAAGAATGGGTTTTTTCAGTTGGCAAGCACAGTAGAACCTCAGAGTTATGAACACCAGAGTTAGGAATTGACCGGTGATCCACACGCCTCATTTGGAACCGCAAGTACGCAATCAAGCAGCAGCAGAGACCTAAATAAATAAAGCAAGTACAGTACAGTAAGGCTGGTATGTCCGGCTATGGTTGGGTTAGATTCCCAAGTATGTGACAGCTGGATGGAATGACAGGTTTTCCCCAGAGACCTCCTTCAGTCTCCTGATCTCTGACAGCTCTCACCTGCCCCCTGATTCATCATGTCTCTCACACCTTTACCACCCACATGGCATCTCTTAAGCCTGATGAGGGGTCCTCTTCATCCATGGCCCAGGACAGTCACTGTTGTTCCTTCCTGCTGTCACATACTTGGGAGTCAACCTTGACCCTAGTTGGACATACCGGCTTCACCCGGAACACCTGGAAATGAAGATCTCTTCCTGTACTGCCTCTTCGTACACCTGTATTGGACCTGGTGTTTGTTCCAGTTGCATACAGCTTTGCAGTCTGGGGGGAGCGCAGCTTCACGACACAGAGCTGAATTGGGCCGCTCATGTTCTCAGCGTACTCTTGCATATGAGAGAGAGGAGTCCCCTGATGAGTCACATGGGCCCCCACACCCTCAAAGGCCAGTGTCACCCTGTGTCCGGGTTGCCAACCTGAAAAGATTGAGAAACACTGGTCTAGACCATGTTGCCACCATGATTGTACTCCAGGTCCCATTATAAGGCTTGTTTGAATTCCAGAGCATTAAAATAAACTATCCTGATTAGAAATGTCGACTTTTAGTTTTAAAGTTTCTAACTCAAGAATGGTTTGTTGCCTCCACTTCCGACTTGCCACATGGTCGGCTCTCCCTGAAAACCTTAATTCCAGGCCTAATTGTGAGAAACCAGGCTGCAATTAAGCAAGTCGATGAGTAATTTTTGGGAGGTGTAGTCCAGAGGAAGGATGGGCTAGCACGATGATACTGAGACTGGGGCTTACAAGCCACAAGTGGCTCTTTAATGTGTTTCTGGCAACTCTTTGCAGCACATGATATTAAAACACTGTGTGATTTAATTATTAACCGATCTAAGTTATTAACCAATCAGGTCGCTTTTACAGTAGAACTTCAGAGCTCCGAACACCTCGGGGACAGAGGTTGGTTGTAACTCTGAACAAAATGTTATGGTTGTTCTTTCAAAAGTTTACAACTGAACATTGACTTGACAGCTTTGAAAATTTACTGTGCAAAAGAAAAATGCTGCTTTCCCTTTATTTTTTTAGTAGTTTACATTTAACAAAGTACTGTACTGTATTTGCTTTATTTTTGTCTTTTCTCCACTGCTGCTTGATTGTGTACTTCTGGTTCCAAATGAGGTGTGTGGTTGACTGGTCAGTCTGTAACTCTGGTGTTCGTAACTGAGGTTCTACTGTACTATGTTATGAACCAATTAAGTTATTAAACATGCACTACGTTATTATTATTATTTCAGTTATTATTATAATAACTTATAATAATAAGTTATTATTATTTCACTAGGAGGGTGGTGAAGCACTGGAATGGATTACCTAGGGAGGTGGTGGAATCTCCATCCTTAGAGGTTTTTAAGGCCCGGCTTGACAAAGCCCTGGCTGGGATGATTTAGTTGGTGTTGGTCCTGCTTTGAGCAGGGGATTGGACTAGATGACCTCCTGAGGTCTCTTCCAACCCTAATCTTCTATGATTAACCAGTCAGGATGCTTTTACTATGATCACGTGTTTCCTTGCTCATGAAGAACGGTTGTAGGGCTGAATAAGCATGGTTTAAATAACGTTAAGATTTCTGTCACTACAACTGTAGTTGATAAAATAATAATGCTTGATCAGTCATTTTACTGTGAGAATTAGACAGATAGAAAACTAAATATTTCCCCTGTAATACTGTTTAAACCTGAATATAAAGTACTATAGTAAATGAAACAATGAATTCACACTGCTGTGTCTCTTTTGAGTAATGCTGATCACTTATTTGGCTCCTGACCCTCTGAGGTCTGAGTATTACTGAGCTAGCGGTTGGGGCACTGGACTGGGTCCCAAGATATCTGTGCTCATGTTTTGACTTTGTCATATTCTTCTTGTGTGACTTTAGGCAGGGAGTTCTCAAAGTCCCCTAAGGGAGACAGCAAGCTGAATTCCACTGGGAACTGAGGCCTATTGATTTCAATAGGAGTTACAGGTTTCAGAGTAGCAGCCGTGTTAGTCTGTATTCGCAAAAAGAAAAGGAGTATTTGTGGCACCTTAGAGACTAACAAATTTATTAGAGCATAAGCTTTCGTGAGCTACAGCTCACTTCATCGGATGCATTTGGTGGAAAAAGCAGAGGAGAGATTTATATACACACACACAGAGAACATGAAACAATGGGTTTATCATACACACTGTAAGGAGAGTGATCACTTAAGATAAGCCATCACCAGCAGCAGGGGGGGGGAAGGAGGAAAACCTTTCATGGTGACAAGCAAGGTAGGCTAATTCCAGCAGTTAACAAGAATATCAGAGGAACAGTGGGGGGGGGGAAGGGAGAAATACCATGGGGAAATAGTTTTACTTTGTGTAATGACTCATCCATTCCCAGTCTCTATTCAAGCCTAAGTTAATTGTATCCAGTTTGCAAATTAATTCCAATTCAGCAGTCTCTCGTTGGAGTCTGTTTTTGAAGCTTTTTTGTCGAAGTATAGCCACTCTTAGGTCTGTGATCGAGTGACCAGAGAGATTGAAGTGTTCTCCAATTGGTTTTTGAATGTTATAATTCTTGACGTCTGATTTGTGTCCATTCATTCTTTTACGTAGAGACTGTCCAGTTTGGCCAATGTACATGGCAGAGGGGCATTGCTGGCACATGATGGCATATATCACATTGGTAGATGCGCAGGTGAACGAGCCTCTGATAGTGTGGCTGATGTGATTAGGCCCTATGATGGTATCCCCCGAATAGATATGTGGACAGAGTTGGCAACGGGCTTTGTTGCAAGGATAGGTTCCTGGGTTAGTGGTTCTGTTGTGTGGTGTGTGGTTGCTGGTGAGTATTTGCTTCAGATTGGGGGGCTGTCTGTAAGCAAGGACTGGTCTGTCTCCCAAGATCTGAGAGAGCGATGGCTCGTCTTTCAGGATAGGTTGTAGATCCTTGATGATGCATTGGAGAGGTTTTAGTTGGGGGCTGAAGGTGATGGCTAGTGGCGTTCTGTTGTTTTCTTTGTTGGGCCTGTCCTGTAGTAGGTGACTTCTGGGTACTCTTCTGGCTCTGTCAATCTGTTTCTTCACTTCAGCAGGTGGATATTGTAGTTGTAGGAATGCATGATAGAGATCTTGTAGGTGTTTGTCTCTGTCTGAGGGGTTGGAGCAAATGCGGTTATATCGTAGCGCTTGGCTGTAGACAATGGATCGAGTGGTATGATCTGGATGAAAGCTAGAGGCATGTAGGTAGGAATAGCGGTCAGTAGGTTTCCGATATAGGGTGGTGTTTATGTGACCATCGCTTATTAGCACCGTAGTGTCCAGGAAGTGGATCTCTTGTGTGGACTGGTCCAGGCTGAGGTTGATGGTGGGATGGAAATTGTTGAAATCATGGTGGAATTCCTCAAGAGCTTCTTTTCCATGGGTCCAGATGATGAAGATGTCATCAATGTAGCGCAAGTAGAGTAGGGGCATTAGGGGACGAGAGCTGAGGAAGCGTTGTTCTAAGTCAGCCATAAAAATGTTGGCATACTGTGGGGCCATGCGGGTACCCATCGCAGTGCCGCTGATTTGAAGGTATACATTGTCACCAAATGTGAAATAGTTATGGGTCAGGACAAAGTCACAAAGTTCTGCCACCAGGTTAGCCGTGACAGTATCGGGGATACTGTTCCTGACGGCTTGTAGTCCATCTTTGTGTGGAATGTTGGTGTAGAGGCTTCTACATCCATAGTGGCTAGGATGGTGTTTTTAGGAAGATCACCAATGGACTGTAGTTTCCTCAGGAAATCGGTGGTGTCTCGAAGATAGCTGGGAGTGCTGGTAACTAAGGGCCTGAGGAGGGAGTCTACATAGCCAGACAATCCTGCTGTCAGGGTGCCAATGCCTGAGATGATGGGGCGTCCAGGATTTCCAGGTTTATGGATCTTGGGTAGCAGATAGAATACCCCAGGTCGGGGCTCCAGGGGTGTGTCTGTGCGGATTTGTTCTTGTGCTTTTTCAGGGAGTTTCTTGAGCAAATGCTGTAGTTTCTTTTGGTAACTCTCAGTGCAAACTGGATACAATTAACTTAGGCTTGAATAGAGACTGGGAATGGATGAGTCATTACACAAAGTAAAACTATTTCCCCATGGTATTTCTCCCTTCCCCCCCCCCCACTGTTCCTCTGATATTCTTGTTAACTGCTGGAATTAACCTATCTGCTTGTCACCATGAAAGGTTTTCCTCCTTCCCCCCCCCTGCTGTTGGTGATGGCTTATCTTAAGTGATCACTCTCCTTACAGTGTGTATGATAAACCCATTGTTTCATGTTCTCTGTGTGTGTGTATATAAATCTCTCCTCTGCTTTTCCACCAAATGCATCCGATGAAGTGAGCTGTAGCTCACGAAAGCTTATGCTCTAATAAATTTGTTAGTCTCTAAGGTGCCACAAATACTCCTTTTCTTTTTGCAATAGGAGTTAGGCACCTAAGTACAACAGAACCTCAGAGTTCCGAACACCTCGGGAACAGAGGTTGTTCGTAACTCTGAACAAAATGTTATGGTGGTTCTTTCGAAAGTTTACAACTGAACATTGACTTAATACAGCTTTGAAACTTTACTATGCAGAAGGAAAATGCAGCTTTTAACCACCTTAATTTAAACAAAACAAATACAGAAACAGTTTCCTTATCTTGTCAAATCTTTTTGTTTAAACTTTCCCTTTTTTTTTTTTAGTAGTTTATGTTTAACACAGCACTGTACTGTATTTGCTTTTTTGTTGTTTTTTGTCTCTGCTGCTGCCTGATTGCGTACTTCCGGTTCCAAATGGGGTGTGCGGTTGACTGGTCAGTCTGGAACTCTGATGTTGTAACTGTGAGGTTCTCCTGTACCTTTGAAGAGCTGGAACTCAGTTCCCAGCTCCTTTAGTCTTCTTTGAATACATGGCATTTAGTTTCTATGGGTCTCAGTTCCCATCTGTAAAACATGGATGGTCCTCGTTCTTTTGTCTACTTAGATTGTAAGCTACGTAGGGCAGGGAATATCTCTTGGTCTCTGTGTGTACAGCACCTGGTGCAACGAGGCCTTGGTCTCAAGTGGCGCTACTGAAATATAAGTATAGTTTAGCCTGGATTCACTGATCTGCCCCCTGTAAGTATAGAAGCGAAATCCTCATGCTTTTACAAACTCAGCTACTACTGTGGCTAGATTCAGGTGTTTAGGTCTCACTGACTATGAGATTTAGCTTTGATTGATCTATTTATTTTTTAAATAAACGGAATAAGCAGCACATGTGAGAGTGAGAGATTTCAGAATGGCTCCTCTTTATTGGGTGCGAAGTGACTTCCTGTTCCTTTTGCCCCTTTGCTGCAAGTGCAAAGAAATCACATTGCACTGTGCAGGAATTTCCGCACTGGGTCAGACTCGTGGTCTATTGATTTCCGTCTGCATCAATGGCCAATACCAGATACTTCACGGGAAGGGGCACATGATTCAAAGCCTTAGGCCTTGTATACACACCCAGAAGTTGTACTGCTTTAGCTATACTGGTATAGTTAAACCAGAAAAACCTCCCTAGCCTGGAGGCAGTAATAACGATATACAAGTGCCTATGCTTTTATATCTTATTCCCATATGAGAAGGGGAATAAGCTCTACTGGAATAAGCACTTTTGTGCTGCTATAACTGCCTACACACTAGGGATTTTACCAGTACAGTAAAACCTGAGTTACGAACACCTCAGGAATGGAGGTGGTTCATAACTCTGAAACGTTCATAACTCTGAACAAATCGTTACGGTTCTTTCAAAAGTTTACAACTGAACATTGACTTAATACAGCTTTGAAACTTTACTATGCAGAAGAAAAATGCTGCTTTCTCTTTTTATTTTAGTAGTTTACATTTAACATAGTACGGTCCTGTATTTGCTTTTTTTGGGTCTCTGACTTAGTATTTCCGGTTCCAAATGAGGTGTGTGGTTGACTGGTCAATTCATAACTCTGGTGTTCGTAACTCTGAAGTTCTCCTGTATAACTATTTCAGTAAAAAAAAAAAAATCACACCCCTATCTGAATTATTATACCAATACTAAATCAGAGTATTGTCCTTACCTAAATAGATCACTTCATCCAGGCAGCCTGACTGTTGTTTCTTTAATCCAGTGGTCTCCAAACAGTGGGGTGCGCCCCACTACGGGGGCACAAAGGAACATTCGGGAGGGCACAGCAGAGCCCAGGCCAGCCCCCACGGGGGGGCAGGGAGGGAACACCACTCAGCCCCGTTCTGCCTCCATCCCGACCCCAGCTGTAGTTCCAGCGTTGGCCACCAGCTTCCAGTCCTGCTCCTGACCGTGGCCCCAGCCACAGCTCCAGCCCTGGCCCTGACCGCGGCTCTACTCCTGGCCACGGCTCCTGACCACGGTTCTGGCCTGGCTGCAGCTCAGCTACTGGGCCCAGCTCTTGACTGCAACTCCGAGGGGGGCGCAGACTGGGTAAGGTGGGGGCATGACCGAAAACGTTTTGGGACTACTGCTTTAATCCGTGCACAGTGCTTAGATCTCATGGTGATAAACTCTGTCAGTCCCTAATACAGCCAAACACAAACACAGAGTAGTTCCATTAACATCAATTGAGATTTCTCGCATGCTTAAACTTCAGTATTTGTTGAATCGGGGCCTAGGTGCTTTTCACATTGTTTCATCTCACAGACAATCTTAAGGGCAGGAGGAGAACTAAAATATTTAATAGGTTGCTTTGCTCTGGACACAATTTTTCATTACTGAAGCTGGCAAAGAAACTTGATAGTGGTTAGGCTGCTGGAGTGCTAAGAACACTGCTGATCACGCTGACCAACATTGTACCATTGTTTCCTTGTACTCCCGGGTCTGTCTTTCTGTATCCATCTGTTGTCTCTTGTCTTAAACTGAGATTGTATACTCTTTGTTTCCTGTTCCATGTTTGTACAGCACCTGGCACAAAGGGGTCCTGGCCCTTGCCTGGGGCTCCTAGGCACTACAGTAATACAAATAAATAGTAATTAGAAAAGAAAAAAGTGAAGAATACAGTCTGTGATGGCCCAGTGCCATTTATTCATTGTTTTCAGTGACTGGAGCAAAGAAAGATACTGCAGTGTAGGTAGTTCTTTCATCAGTGGGTGATTTCTGTGTCCACTGTACATTTAGGGCAGAATCTGCTACACATATTCATATTGAATAGTATGTGGGAAACATAGGAATTGCCAGACTGGGTCAGTGCTAAGGTCCATCTAGCCCGGTATCCTGTCTCTGACTGTTCCAGAAGATGTCAGAGCTTTGTTATAGCAGATGTGGGATAATCTGCCCCCAGACAGATCTTTCTCATCCTGGCGTCTAATATGAGACTCCTTCTGCTCCACAACAGAAGATGTTTACAAGCAGGAATCAGGCTCACAGATTTTTAATTTTAAAATAAGTGGGATTGAGACATTGCCAGACTATGAAATTAAAGGAGCAAGTGGTGCTGAGCAATCTAATAATGGCTTAAAAACATCCAATTTGCATATTTTCCCAGCGGCTTTAAAATTGTTGTTGAATTAATCTGCCAGGAAAAATGTACTATACACAGCCAATCTATCATCCTAGGGATAGGCCAAACTCTGATACCCTTGCTGTGAATAGTATTTCACTCCCTGATTAATTAATGCCATTGATTTTGAAAAAAAAAATTGAGATTGTTTACTTTAGAAAGTAGATGACTGTAAGGGGACATAATTGTCCTAACACTTATGTGCCATATTCATAGACCAGGATCCTCTTGTACTAGTTGCTGTACAAGCATATTGTTAAATGCTGATCTTGAATTCAGGCCCACAGGGTTTTCGGGAAGCAGCCCTGCGATGCTTCACCAGTGCTAGTTAGATCTCAGAAATATATATATTTCTCAAAGCAAATAAATTAATAACTTGGTGCAAGTTGCTAACTTAATTGGTTAATTACATAGTAAAAGCATCCAGATTGGTTAATAACTTAGATTGGTTAATAATTAAAGCACACAGTGTTTTAATATTGTGTGCTGCAAAGAGCCAGAGGAGACATATTACAGTTTTATCGCTGTGCTACACCAACACACTGGAGTGCCAGGGATTGGGAACTCACAGACTTGGGTGGGCCAGCTGCCAGGGTTCTATGACCCACTTCCTGATTGGCCACATAGTCTTGGCCCTGATTGCCTGGCGACTCTATATAAATTTCCTGTTTTGCTACTGGCCTTGTCTGTGTAACAGGCCATTGCCTTGCTAGTTGCTACTTGGCCTCACCTGACTCTGCCTCACTCTTGCTGTGCCTTCCCCTTGCATTGGATCTCACCGGGATCAGGCTTCTTACATGAACTCTGATCAGGACTCCCTTTTGCCCTGCCTTACTCCCGGACATTACCCACAGAACAAAAAGACAGTCCCTACCCTAAGGGTCTTAGAAACTTAGTATGAAACAAGAGTCAACAGATGGGTATGGACACAGGCGCTGGCATTCAATTGTCCTGGGGGGGATGCTCAACCCCCGCTCAGCCCCAAGCCCTGCCCCCACTTCACCTCTTCCCCCAATGCTCCACGCCCACCCCACCTTTTCCTGCCCCCACTCCATTCTTTTCTTCCCCTAATGCCCCACCCCACTTCTTCCTATCCCTGGTCTGCTTCCACCCCGTCTCTTCCCACACCTTTCCCTGAGTACGCCCCATCCCTGCTCCCACTTTCTCCCAGCGCCTTCTGCATGCCTCGGAACAGCTGATCCACGCAGGAAGGAAGCACTGGGAGGGAGCGGGAGGAGTTGATTGGCCGGGCTGCCGGCGTGTTGGAGGTGCTGGGAGGGAAGGGGGGAACTTGGCTGCTGGTGGGTGCTGAGCATCCATTAATTTTTTTCTATGGGTGATCCAGCCCTGGAGCACTCACAGAGTCAGCGCCTATGGGTACGGACAAGCATGGGAATACAAGGAAACAACGAGACACTATTGGTCAGCATGATAGACAATGGTCTCTGCAGTTCAGAAAAAGACCAAAATGTGGTTGAGATTTGAGGGTTTTTTTACATCCCAGCAAAGCAGAGTTTTGAGAAGGGATCTGAAGGTGGATAATGGGGTATCAGTGCAGGAATTTCTGTTCTTCCTGTCTTGTAGCAAAGGAAGAAAGCGGGATCACTTGATGATTACCTGTTCTGTTCATTCCCTCTGAAGCACCTGCCATTAGCCACTGTCAGAGGAAAGGATACTGGGCTAGATAGACCATTGGTCTGACCCAGTAGATCCATTCTAATGAACAAGGGGACATGCAATGAAATGAAAAGGTGGGAAAATTCAAAACCAATAAAAGGAAATACTTTTTTGTGCCACCTGCAATTAGCCTGCGGAACTCATTGCTACAGGAAGTTGTTGTGGACAAGAACACAGCAGGATTTATATGGCGAACAAGAGTATCCAGAACTGTTTCAATGAACAATACCACATTCTGTCAGGGATAGTAAACCTCATGCTTCAAAGTTTAACCCAATCTCTAAAGTGCTACTGCTGATGTAAATGACAACACAAGGGGAAAAGCCTCTGGTGTGAGTGAGGGAGTGGAGAATTCTCATTTGGGTTCTAAGTGTAAATGAGGATAACAAGGTCAAGATAGGGGAGAATTAGCCTCACAAGAGGCTGGCGCCGTTTAGCCTGAAAAGATAACAACAGCCTGCGTCTTTACATTTATTTCAGTTGGATGGCAATTGGAGTAAACAAGAGCATAATCCAGCTGTGGCTTTTCAGATATTTTGTCTCACAAAAGGGTTGGGAAGGAGATTCTAAACATATTAAATAAACAGTTTAAAGCCTAATTTAGATAGGAAGGAAAGAAAAGCTCAGTGGTTTGGGTTGCCAGCCTTATATTTAGGTCATATGGGTTCAATTCCCTCTTTGTCTACTGACTGAGGCTATGTCTACACTACAGACTTTTCAATGGCGCTGTGCCATTATAAGGTCTCCTGTGTTGAGTTCTCCTGTTGGCTAATTAAACCACCCTTAACAAGCAATGATAACTCTGTCAGCGGGAGTGGACATAAAAACAAGGTGCCAGCCACTTGGACTCACCTGGCGGTGCTCCGGGTATTCGGCGGCACTTCAGCAGCGGGTCCTTCACTCGTTCCGGGTCTTCGGCGGCACTGAAGGGCCTGCCACCAAAATGCCACCGAAGACCCGGAGCGAGTGAAGGACCCGCCGCTGAAATGCCGCCGAAGACCTGGAGCGCCACCGGGTGAGTAAAAATTAAAAAGGCGCCAAAAAATTAAAAAGGCGCCACTTGTGCTCAGTGGAAGAGTGGCTGCTGCCCCGCTCCCCCCAGCTACGCTACTGGTTCAGGGGTTGGTTTTTTCCCACACCCTGGAGTGACAAAAGTTTTAGCCACAAAAATGCCAATGTAAACATAGCCTAAGCTCCAAAGCTTGTCTCTCACCAACAGAATTTGGCCCAGTAACAGATATTACCTCACCTCACCTTGTCTCGCTCATCATTGGAATTGGAAAAGGTTCAGAAAAGGGCAACAAAAATGTTTAGGGGTATGGAACAGCTTCCATATGAGGAGAGATTAATAAAACTGGGACTTTTCAGCTTGGAAAAGAGACAAGTAAGGAGGGATATGATAGAGGTCTATAAAATCATGACTGGTGTGGAGAAAGTAAATAAGGAAGTGTTATTTACTCCTCATAACACAAGAACTAGGAGTCACCATTTGAAATTAATAGGCAGCAGGTTTAAAACAAATAATAGGAAGTATTTCTTCACATAACGCACAGTCAACCTGTGGAACTCCTTGCCAGAGGATGTTGTGAAGGCCAAGACTATCACAGGGTTCAAAAAGAACTAGATAAGTTCATGGAGGATAGGTCCATCAATGGCTATTTGCCAGGATGAACAGGGATAGTGTCCCTAGCCTCCGTTTGCCAGAAGCTGGGAATGGTAATGGGATCACTTGATGATCACCTCTTCTGTTCATTCCCTCTGGGGCTCCTGGCATTGGCCACCGTCAGAAGACAGGATACTGGGCTAGATGGGCCACTGGTCTGACCCAGTCTGGCCCTTCTTATGTTTTTATCACAGGTCACTTAGACTCTTTGCGCCTGGGTTTCCCAGCTGTAACATGGGGGTAGCCTGCGTCCCAGCACCGCTGGGAGGAGGATGCCTGTGTGGCGCTGGACCCCATGGTGCTGTGGCCTGCAGCTGGAGACACATCTGGAAAGAGCACGAGGTTCTGCCCGGGAGCGGAGGGGCTGGGGAAAGCGGAGTCTGTCTCGGCGGCCTCTAGAGGGCCCTGGCCCAGGGCGGGGAGGCTGCGCTCTGTGTTTCCACCGGCCCGGATACCGGGTTTGGTTTCCGGAGCGAGGCGGGGTGACTGGTAGTGGCGGCGGGCGCCAGCTCCATTGTGACCCGAGATCCCAGACTGAGCCGCCGCCGCCGCCGCGGAGGGTCGGAAACCTGCATTAACCCCGCTCTGTGCCCGGCCGGGGGGTTTTCTGCCGCGGGTGGAACCAGCCCCTGGGGCAGCCCCGGGCTCTGCCGCCACCAGCCGCTGAGCCGGAGCCTGCAGGTGAGGGGGGAGACCCGGGGAAAGGGTTGGGCAGGAAAGTGACTCTGCACCAACGGCGCCTCCTCGCCCCAGCTCCGCTCCTGGGGGTCTGCGAGTCCCAGCGCTGCTGCCCCCCCGACCCCCCAGGCTCTGCCCCCCCTGAGCGCCTGCAGGAGCCGAGCCAGCGCCGGGAGAGCGACCGCCCCGGCCGGGCCGGGCCAGGGCCAGAGTCTCCCAGCCCGAGGGGAGGGGGCAGGAGGGAGACGGGGGCAGAGACTGGCAGGGGCAGCAGGAGCAATCAGTGGGGAGGGAGGTTATTATGGGCTCCCAAAGGGGCCCAGTGTTGCGCCCACTCTCTGGGTGATGAGTCTTGCCAGTGACGCATGGTTAGAAAATTCCCCTTTGGGGGGTTCCCCCAGGTCTCGAACCATTGCTGGGGGTTCCCCACATCTCCCCAAACAAAGGGGGGTGAGGATGAACCCAGAGCACCCCTGGGGACCAGGGTATAGCACGGAGTCAGAGGCCACCGAGGAGGGGACAACCCATAGCACCCTAGGTAACATGTGGGGAGCCTGGGGTAACCGGGGTAACAGGTTGTTGTGGGTGTAGGGGGATCCTGAGGCTGGTTGGGTGGGCCTTGTAGGGATCTGAGGCAGCCCCCCCCATTTTACCCCTTCCTCCCCAATTCTGTCCAGTCCCCTGTCAGTCCCTACCTCATCTTCTGTCCCCATGGCCAGGCTATAGACCCTCCTATTCAGCCCCCTGCTTGTTATCACCCTCCCGCAGGCTGCTGTTGGGTTCAGAGGGAGCAGAGAGCCCCCCCGGCTGCCTAACCCAGCGCCATACTACACCCCCACACACACACGCCCCTTCTGCAGGGGAGCAAGGATCCCTGCTGGGAGCAGGGCAGGACCAAACTGCCAGTCGTGAAAGTGTCACACTGGGAAGCCCCGGGAACCAAACCTGCCCAGACTCATTTACTGCAGCGTTTTCTTTTTTATTTCTGTACATCTGTTTTGTCAGATTTACTCCTGAGCCATAAGTTTTTGCTTCTTCAGCTTCTTCTGGGAGATCTTTTTCTTCTGAGCAACTTTCTTTTCTGGCTTTGGAACAATCTGCTCCTTCTCAGGGAGAATCATCTCAATATGACCAGGGGGAGCTCAAGTAGGGGTTGATACAACCATGAGCTCTGTAGGTACGCCTGCACATTTTGGGGGCCTTGTTGACCTGGATGTGCTCAAGTACCAGAGAATTCACATCAAGACCCTTGAGTTCAGCATTACTCTCAGCATTTTTGAGCATATGCAGTAGGAACTCCGCACTCTTTTTAGGCCAACGCCCCTGTTTCCAGCCCCATTGCTTGGCCTGAGCACATCTGCCAACTCCACCATTGTAACGATGGAAAGGAATACACTGCTTTTTTAGGGTCACATCCTTTAAGTATTTAGTGGCTTTCCGGATATGCATGCCCTTGATAGTTTGAGCTGTCTCACGAGTGTTCTTGAAGTGGACTCGAAGGTTAGAACCCCTTGACTTGCATGATTTGGTGGGGTTCTCTGGATCAAGAGAGTAGCTGACCATTTTCAGAGCTTACCTCAGGGCTCCTGGGCAGATTCACTTTCCCATGAACAAGGTGAGGAGCAGAGAGAGAGGGAGGAAAAGCCAATTCTGCCTGGTCCCTGCGCTGTTCTGCCTGTACCCAAGGGGAGTCCCACAGAACAGGCAGCTTCTTGGGTTCCGCTCTTTTCTAGCACGTGGGTAAGAGGTTCTGTTCCTGGCTGGGTTTAAAATGTTTGGGTGGCTTTAGTGCTGATGGGTGAGGCCGGGTCTGCTAAAGTGACACAGGGGGCTCGTCTACACTAGAAGCGCTGCAGTGGTGCAGCTGCTCAGGGCGTCTGGTGAAGATGCTCTAAGCTGACGGGAGAGAGCTGTCCCGTCAGCATAATAAAACCATCTCCACAAGAGGCAGTAGCTATGCCGGCAGGAAAAGCTCTCCCACCCAGATAGCACTGTCCACACCGGAGCTTAGGTCAGTGTAATTTACATTGTTCAAGGGGCGTGGCTTATTCACCCCCCCCCCCCAACCAAGTGACATAAATTACACCAACATAACATGTCATGTAGACAAGCCCTCAGTGTTTTCCCAGCAAGGCAGAGCCCATAGGTGCTGGAATAATTTGTACAGTGGGGGTGCTGAAAGCCATTAAACAAAACTGTAAACCCTTTAAATGGTGGAAATGACTTCAAACCCAGCACCCCTAGTTCCAGCACCTATGGCAGAGCCTAGTGCAGAGGTGGGCAAACTACGGGTGACATCCGGCCTGCGGGACCGTCCTGCCCTGCTCCTGAGCTCCCCCTGAGCTGCGAGCTCCTGCTGCTCTGAGCAGCATGGTAAGGGGGAGAGGGGGGTTGGATAAGGGGCAGGGGGTCCCAGAGGCAGTCAGGGGACAGGGAGCGGTTGGATGGGGGTGGGGTCCCGGGGAGCAGTTAGGGGCGGGGGTGTGGATAGGGGTCAGGGCAGTCGGGACAGGGAGCAGGGGGCAGTTAGATAGGCATGGGAGTCCCAGGGGGCCTGTCGGGGTGGGGGTGTAGGTAAGAGTCGGGGAAATCAGGGAGCAGGGGGGTTGGATAGGGGATGGGGTCCCGGGTGGCAGTTAGGGGCGGGGGGGTCCTGGGAGGGGGCGGTCAGGGGACAAGGAGTGGGTGGGGGGGTTGGATGGGTCAGAGGTTCTGAGGGGGACAGTCAGGGGGCGGAAAGTGGGAGGGGGCAGATAGGGGGCTGCGGCCAGGCTGTTTGGGGAGGCACAGCCTTCCCTACCCAGCCCTCCATACAGTTTTGCAACCCTGATGTAGCCCTCGGGCCAAAAAGTTTGCCCACCCCAGCCTAGTGTCTGTCTGCAAGGAAACAGCCTAGGGGGCGAAGTGGACTCAAGCACCTTCTGAAACCTCCCCAGTCGCCTTTCTCTGCCTGACCGACTGCAGCATAATGGCCCCGTTTCGCTCCAATCCTCCCAACCCTCCTGGGGCATGGAGCAAGTTCTGTTCAGCTCAGTGAGAGTATTTTTAGCTTGCTGCTGGAGGAGGAAAGGGACAGTAAATGCACCAGGGGAAGGAAGGGAGGAAAGGGCATGACAAGTCTGCTGTGACTTGTGTGACTCCGGGTCTGAGTTTTGGGAATGGGCCTGTTGTGGAGGGTTGTAGACATTAACCTGTCAATGGAATAAACCCTGGAATACCCTGGGACTCAGCCCTTTCCTCTGTATGGCAGGGAGCTCTCAGGGTACATCCACACTTAAATACTACAGTGACACCGCTGCAGCTCCACTGCTGTAGGGCTTCCGTGTAAATGCTCACTACAGCAATAGGAGGGGTTCTCCCGTCACTGTAGCTAATCCACATCCATGGACCTAATGCTGTCTAGGTTAGGTTAGCTTGGCTTCACTACGTCTCTCAAGGGTGTGGATTTTTCACACCTCTGACCAACATAATTAGACCGATGTAAGTTTTCAGTGTAGACCAGCCCTGAGGGTCTCAAACACGGGACTGGTTAGCAGCTATGGAGCTGCGGCGGCCAAAGAGAGGAAAGTGCAGGGTGAGGCAGCGTGGTGTTGGCTGATTTGCGTGGGAGGTGGGTCTGCAGTGAGCAGGGACCAAGGGCCACCATCTAGGCCCGAGCAAAAGGACCGGCTCTGTCCATGCAAAGGCTGCGGCAGATTCATCCCCTGGTATACCTGCATGAAGCCAGGCCTGTTCTCTGAGGGACGTTGTCACGGTGTTACCATCTCCAAACGCCCCCTCATGGCACGGCCCTGCAGGCACCCCGCCATCTGGTTCCCCTTCTCAGACTCCACCGCATGTTCTCCTGTGTCCAATATTACCCCTACCCTTTATTATCCCACACGGTACAAAATAGCCCCAAACACAGTCCATTCCCCCCAGAGTCGAACGCAGTCGAACGACACACCTCATACCCCGCTCCCTGCTCAGGCATCTCTCACCTGCCCCTCCTGCCTCTTTCAGCCTCTTCTCAGCTGTCTCTCACCTACCCCTTCCCTGTGTCTTTCTCTCTGTTCCTAGAAAGAGCCAGCAAACCTTTCTAATTTTCTGCCGCTTCCCCCCTGCACCTCAGCAGAGCTCTTCCTTGGGAGCCCTTCCCTGGGAGCCGACCTCCTGCTCCCGGGTCTCCATGGATTAGCCCCAGTGGGACACACCTGTGCTGCTAGGGTGATCAGATAGCAAGAGTGAAAAATTGGGACCCATTTTTTCGGGGAGTGGGGAGAGTAGCTGTGTATATAAGACAAAGCCCCTGCTATCGGGAGGTCTGGCCACCCGTGGTATAGGGGTGCTGGATCCACTTCTTTTCCAAGGAGCCAGCCACTCGCTGACAGGTGCAACATATGGGAGACGGGCTGCAGGTACTGAGCAGGGGGCATTTGTCGTTACAGCCACTGGTCACGTTAGAGGAGGCAACTGTTTCACCATGGAGCCCTGGGTGATGCTGGATCCGCGGCAGAGAGCCCTGTACCGGGACGTCATGCAGGAAAGCTATGAGACCCTGATGTCCCTGGGTGAGGAACTCTTTTCACCTCTCCCTTCTCTTCTCTCCAACTTAAATCCACTCCTTCCCACCCACCCGCCCCGCTTTCCCCTCTCCATGAAGATGGGACGGGGCGGAGAAGAAAGGCAGGGAGCTGCAGCCTAGGAAGCCGGATGTGAGGAAGCAGGTGTCATTCCTGTGTGGCTAGAAAGCCCCATGGGAATCCTTGACTGAGTATTAAACGTTTCATGAATCCTAAGCAACTTGCCACAGAGAACTATGCTTTGCTGACAGTGAAGAGAAGACTGAGGAGCTGTCATAGGATTAAGGAGCAGCAGGAAGTAGCCAGGGGCTGAATAAGTGGAAAGGACACAGGGCTAGAGGTGCTCAAACCAGATGGTTTTTCTTAGGAAGAGACGGCTTCTCTCCGCCTCCCTAAAATAATTCTTTTCCCTCAAAGAATTTTCAGTTGTTGGTTTTTTTTGGGGGGGGGGGCACTTTTTTGGATACTTGTTTTTTTCCTGAAATTTGTATCAAAACCATTATCAACGGGGTTTTTTTGTTTCCCAAGAAATGGAATTTTGGGGGGAAATGAACAATTTCCATACATGTTTTGGAGGAAAATTGAATTTTTAAAAATATGGGACACTGAGATGAGAACAAATTTGAAATTTTTTGCCTGAATATTGATTTATTTGTTCATTTTTCAACCCGCTCTCTCCGTGGGAGCTGGAGGCTGTGGGAGGAGGGGTCTGATGCCGGGGCAAGGGGATACTTGGGAGAGGCAGAGGGGACCGGACGATGGCCAAAACTGTGGAGCAAGGAGGGGGCTGAGGATAGAGGCCACAAGTCCAGAGTGCGGTGGGAGAAGGACGCGGAGGGAACAGCGTCCTGGACTCTCCATTCAGGAAAGGCCTGGGGGAAATGGGGTCCGGGCTGTGACAGCGGAGAATGCAATGAGGATGTGTTTGGGGGGATAGGCCAGGCCAGGAGCTGGTTGCTAGCTCGGCTAGTGGAGAGGGGGGAAGTTGGGCTGGATGTAAGCGGAGCACAGAAGCTCAGAACCTCAAAGGTATTTAGGAGCTGGGATGGAGGGAGTGGGGAGGATGGAGAAATCATCTAGAATGGAGGGGAACAGAGGCCTGCCTGAAAGGGGAGGCACCAGAGGAAAGAGATTGTGGCGCAGGATAAAAAGGGCTGGCAGGCAGGAGGCGATGGGGATTGAAAGGAGGAATCCGAAGAAACTGAGGTGGTGAACTGAAGATCTGAGGCAAAGTAAAAATACTGTCAGTTTCCCAGTTCAGTAACCAGGAGGAACTGGCTGGATAGCATCTGTCAGGGCCCCAAACTGCCCAGGCTAATGCATGGGAATTCAGGCACCCTGGATGGTCCCAGACATGCTAACATTGGTTGTAGGTGCTTGGACTCCACTCCCACCACAAACAGCTCTGGGTTGGCTTTCCCAGCGTTTGCAGGAGAGCATCGTTAGCTCTGTTTTTTTTTTACAGAGGATGCCTGGGGTAAAATGAGTGGAAGAACCAGGAATTAAACCTGGGTCTCCTTACTGACCACATTGCCACTCCTCGGCTGCTGCGAACGGTCCATAATACAGCCTTGTGAACAGCAGCAAACTGAAATCTGAGTCATTTATAGATTTAGTGCAAAATCTGCTTTTTTTATTGATAGTCTACACGCTCTAGGCCAGGGGGAAGGAAGGTGTCCATGGAGTCAGAGGACAAAAGGGGAGGATGGCTCGGCCTAGTGCAGAGCGGGATGACACAGTCAAGGCCTTTGGTCTACACCAGAGAATGAAGCCATTCGAGCTGAACAGCTGTAATCCCAAGGATCTCAGTGCTCTCCTGGCTTACTGAACCACTGCAAGTTTGTCCTGCATTCACCTCCCAAACGGCAGTGCCCTCTGGGTAGCCTCTCCGGCAGCTGGAGAATCTACGGACGCTGCTGTTATTTTTGTCACTTGGAGTGACCCCAACCAAGATTGGGGTTCTGTTGTACTTTGCCTCACCTTCAAACCTAGCTGGTGGGGATGCCTGCCCTGAAGACTTTGTACTTCAAATAGATAAAGGGTGGGAGGGAAAACAGAGGCAGTGACTTGCCCGAGGTCACCCAGGAATAGAATCCGAGCATCCCGACTGCCAGCCCGGCGCAGTGTCCACAGGACCGGCTGTGGTTCGGCCGCAGGACTAGTCGGGCAGTTGTGCCTAGCTTACCTTCCCTGCAGTACTAACATCAGGGAGAGGTGTTGATCAGTGTTCACATCGCCTTCCCTGTCAGTACCCGGCCCGGGGAAGCTAATGATCCAACCAACAGGCCCAATTCGGTGATGAACCCTGGTCACATGCCCCCTGAGGCATGTCGCGCATATGCATGCCCCTGAGGCATGTCGCGCATATGCTAAGAAGATTAATGCAGGTCAGACTTCAGCCCTGGAAAGTCCTTACTCACATAGCCCAGGTCATAACTGTGCCCAGCACATTTGCAAGCAGACCCAGGGCATGCTACAAGCGTGCGGGGAGGTTGAAACGGCTCTTAGCATGGTTAATTTCTCTGGTGCAGTCAGGGCCGCAGAGTGGACAGAACAGCAACATGTATGGTCTTCTTCTAGAGCTGGGCAGGCTATAAAGACCAGACGATAGGCCAGAGGACAGGGAGGTTTGGAGGAGATGGACAGAGAAGAATGACAGTAAGCAAGTTTAGAAGAAGAAGGCATGGACTTGAAGGCTGTGAGCTTGGAGTCAGTAGAGTTAAGGGGAGAAAGAGACCAGAGGAGTTCGGGAAGTTGTGAGTGGCAGGGGCAGGAGGATGAACTAGGGGACAGGGAAATGAGATGAGGCCTGGATCGGAAAGAGAGAGAGAACACATCACAAAGATCAGGCCAGGAGAGAGGGACTCAGCTGTTGAACAGCTGAGCCAGCGAAGAGCTGGAGAAGAAAAGAGATCCCCAGGACAAGGGGGCAGCCAGAGAGACAGAATCAGAGGGCAAGGAGCTGGAGTAGAGACAGCTAATGAACCCTGATATCACCTGTTTTTCCCCCACGAGCACTATTTCCGATTTCTAAACCCGACCTGATCTCCTGGATGGAACGAGGCGAGGATCCATCCGCCCGGGATTTCCAGGGACGGGAGAGCCCCCGAGGAGCCCACGCAGGTGAGCAACCGGGTGAATCAGACTCCTCCGGCCCATCCACCTGGGTCAACGGGGCACAAATGACACAGCCGCTGGAATTCCCATGAGCTCCCCGCTTCTGCCTCCTCCCACCCGGGTCAGGTTTGTAGCCCGCAGCAGGTGTTGTGGCTATAGCTGGTTGGAATTTGCTCATTAATTTTTTTTTTTTTTTTTTTAAGAGGGAGGACCAAAAAAAGGAGCGTTTTCACCAAAACAAACATTTTTGCAGGAAATCTTCATTTTGGTCAGAATTTCCACTTTTTCAACCCAAAACTGGAAAATCAAAATAATCTGCCTTTCTTAAAAAAACTGTTTTGCAATAAATTGGTTAGTCAGTTGGTTGATTTATGAAAACTGATCATTTTTAGAGACAGCTCAAAGTTTTAAACTGCAGATGGTTTTTCGAAAACTGAAAATTGAGAGAAAGGGATTTCAGACTAGATGTCCCTGTGGGTCCCTTTTTAGTCTTAAATTCTGTGACTTTTCTGACTTCATGTTCTTACAGTGACATTTTTGGTGTGGGAAATTAAACAACATTAAAATTAAAAACCATTTCAAAAAGAATTCTCACAAATCATAATTGTCGCTTTTCAACTAACTCCAGATGTGTATTTGTGGCAGACGTCGGTCATGGTTCCCCAACCGTCCTGGCTCATACCTGGCAGCAGCTCCCTTCCCTGGAGTCTTCAGATGGGATGTGAAGGCAGAATAAACCCCTTCCTCTCTCTTCTTTGGGGAAATCCGGGTTCCTTCCCCCCCACACCCCATGCAGGGAGTGACTCATGCCTGGACTCTCTCTCCCTTTATCCCAGCAGCTGATGGTTTGGTGAGCGACAACGAGGAAGAGGATGCTGATGAGGAGGAAGAGGAAGAGGAGGAGGAAGGCTCAGAGGAGCTGGAACCACGCATGTCTCAGAACCCTGAGTGGGAAAAGAGCCCTGCCGGCTCCGATGAACAAAAGAAAGCCCAGCCAGGGAAGAAGCATGACAAAGCCACGCAGCGCGGTCCGGGCCTGAGGAAGCCGAAGGGCACGGTGGCCCAGACTCGCTGTGGTGACTGCAGGAAGAGTTTCAAGTGTGGGGTGGCTGGGGGCCGGCAGCGTAAGGGCAAGCCAGCCGAGGAGCGCGCCAAACCCTTCCGCTGCCAGGACTGCGGCAAGAGCTTCATCTGGGCCTCGCACCTGGAGCGGCACCGGCGCATCCACACCGGCGAGCGCCCCTTCCGCTGCCCCGAGTGCGGGGAATGCTACAGTCAGAGCTCCCACCTGCTGCAGCACCGCCGCACCCACACCAGCGACCGGCCCCATAAGTGTGGTGACTGCGGGAAACGCTTTGCCCAGCCTGACGAGCTGGCCGCCCACCAGCAGGGCCACGCGGCGGACAAACCCCACAAGTGCAGCCACTGTGGCAAGGGCTTCATTTGGGCCTCCCACCTGGAGCGGCACCAGCGCATCCACACCGGCGAAAAGCCCTTCAAATGCCCCGAGTGCGGGGAATCCTTCAGCCAGAGCTCCCATCTGGCAAAGCACCGGCGCAGCCACACAGGAGAGCGCCCCTACCGCTGCCCGCACTGCGGGAAAAGTTTCTGTCAGAGCTCGGACCTGGCCCGCCACAAGCGGATCCACCTGGGTAAGAAACCCCTGCGCTGCGGCGACTGCGGGAAGTGCTTCCGGGCTGGCCCGGCCCTGGCCCGGCACCAGCGCTCCCACCGGCGAGAGAGGGCCCACCGCTGCGGTGACTGCGGCAAAGGCTTCGTCTGGGCCTCTCACCTGGAGCGGCACCGGCGAGTCCACACGGGCGAGCGCCCCTTCCCCTGCACTAGCTGCGGGGAGCGCTTCGCCCAGAAAGCCCACCTGCTCCAGCACCGCAAGACCCACTCCCCCGACCGGCCTTACAAGTGTGGGGACTGCGGCAAGCGCTTTGGGGACAACGCCGCCTTCCTGGCCCACCAGCAGGGCCACGCAGCGGAGAAGAGCTACAAGTGCGGTGACTGCGGGAAAGGCTTCGCCTGGGTCTCCCACCTGGAACGGCATCGGCGCATCCACACCGGAGAAAAGCCTTTCAAATGCCCCGAGTGCGGGGAATCCTTCAGCCAGAGTTCGCATCTCACCAAGCACCAGCGCAGCCACCTGGGCAAGCGGCCCTACAAGTGTAGCGAGTGCGGGAAGGCCTTCGGCCTCACTCTCGACCTCATCATCCACCAGCGGACCCACATGGGCGGCAAACCCTATAAGTGCTCCCGGTGCAGGAAAGGATTCACTCGCCGGGCCAACCTCATCAAACACCAGAGGAGCCATGGGGAGGAGGAACCCTGAGGGGATGCACTGACTGGGCTGCAGGGTGGAGGGAGCAAAAGGGGATAGGATAAACATGACAGTCGGAGGCTAAAAAGAGCGTGTGTGGTGGGGAACGATATAAATGTGAGGCTCAGAGGCTAACAGGATAGAGGGATGGTATAGATAGGCAACTTGGTGGCTAATGGGATGGGGGAACAGTATAAATGTGATACATGGAAGCTAACAGTGGGGGAACAATATAAACGTCACACTCAGATGCAGTATAAATAACCCTTGGCGCAGCTGCCCTGGGATTCCGTGTCTCACAGTAGGGTTGCCAGTTTTGGTGGGATGTATTCCTGGAGGTTTCATCACATGATGTAATCTTCAATTAAAAATTAATCTTTAATTCCTGGAGACTCCAGGACAGTCCTGGCGGGGTGGCAACCCTAGTCCCTCGAAAGGCATTTCCAGATGTCTCAGAGCACGTGTGAATCTCCCATAGAGACAGAGACCCACCTGCTCCTGACCCTAGCTCAGAGCACGAGAGGCCAAGGGCCTGGGCTGACAGGTCTTTGCCTCAGTCTCTGTGCCATGGGGATGAATTCACACAGCATAATGGAGAAGAGCTGTTTTCTACGGTGCTTCCCAAGGAAGAGGGGAAAAGCCTTAGTAGGCAGATAATCCCACTTCAGTCACTCAGAGTGTTACATTTATACTGTAGCCCCAAACCCTGTTAACCTATGAGTGTCACATTTATATTGTCACCTCCCACCCCACTGATTTCTGAGCGTCATCCTGGCACTGTCGCCTCCCATGCTGTTAACCTGTGAGCATCGCCGTCGCCCTCCGAGAGGCAGCAACAGGAACAGGGTTGGAAATTACTGCCTGTTCCCTACAGTGATGCAAGATGCAGTCGGGGGGGATACAGAACTGGGAGACTGCAGGGTTAGCTCATGCAGACCAGACAGCTGAGGCTGAGAACTGTGAACTCGTTGCACTGTGGATAGAGAAGAAATGTCAGGGGAAGCCATCCCTGAATTCTAAAGAGCTACAGGTGAGTGACGGAGGTGGTGATGGGGGCAGGGTGTCAGCGCCCCCTGATTTCTGAAAGGATGAGGCTGGGCGGCGATGAGAAGGAAGCTGAAGAAATCAACTGACCTGGCCCGCCCCCAGTCACAGAGACAAAAAACCTGGCAGGCCAGCTAGTCATCTTCCCCCCGCCCCCATTTGTTATGGGGTCCTATGTAGGGATAATGGAGATTTAAACAGAGACTCTGCTGCATTCACACCCTTCCCCCCTGCAACATACCCAGGACGGCCCAGACCCTCAAAGGTATTTATTCCTTTGATATCCGTGGATTTGAGGAACCTAAATGTCATTGAGGTTCTGAGCTAACATCTGCAGGGTGTGAAAAGCCTCCACCGGATCGGAGCTGCAGATGCTGCTGTGACCTGCCCTTGCCTGTGAGAGCAGCTGCCAGCAGATGAGGGGTTCATGCCGGGCAGGCAGCGGCCACAGCAAGGCCATTTCTCCGGCAGAACTGAGCTCCCTGAGGATGGAATCACTTCCTTTTGTCACCAGATCCCAGCTTGGCTTCCCAGAGGCCTGTCCTCTCCCAACCCCTGTAGGAATGTCCGTCTGACGCTTCCGGAAGCTGGGATCTGTTTGTGGCCGCGTTCTTGGTTATTTTTTTTTGGAGTGCGTCGTGCCGAGTTTAGTTCTCCACCACTGAGTCGTAGACGATGGTTTATTTGTGACTTTTCTTGCTTTCTGTTGGAGGCAAATAAAATAGAATGTAGTTTTACCAGCCTTACAGACTCCAGGATACTTGGCATGATTAGAAATACAGCACAATACTCATTGGAATAGAGTCTGTTTAATTTGAACAGGTACCATTAACTCAGGGCTGGTTCAGACAAATCCAGGACTTCTGTGGAATATTTATTTAGGATCCCCCGCGAAGCAGAGAGACTGCACTCTCTCTTCAGTTAAAGTTATCAACCAGGAGCCCATTAACAGGCCAAGCCTTTCATAAGTGACGAGCTATTTGAACTCCCCCAAGTACTAAACCTCACACCTTCTACTCCAAGTGTAGGGTTTCTTTGACCTCCCATCTGGAACATAAAACTATAGTGACATGCATATTAGTTTTAGAAACTCTTACTAAAACAAGACACTCTACTGTACATGTTTCTCCTCTAGGGTATTGTATGAGAGACCAAAGTCACTTAGTGCCCAGGTGGAAGGCGCTCAAATACTCAGGAGATGAGCGCAATAGAAGAACGTATATAGAAAAGAACAGCTTTTGGGTGTCCACTTTGAGACTGCTAAAGGTGTTTAATTTTCCAAAGGGCAGGAGCTTGGCCCTTTCAGGCAGCTCATGCTGGGCACCCAAATTCCCTAGGCACCTCTGGAAATCTGTGGCCCAATTTTATTCTGACCACCAAATAAAAGGCCCCCAATTTTATTCTGTGGCCCAATTTTCAATCCCCTGCCCTCCCCTCCCCTTGCCTGCAAACTCGCAAAATTAAAATACCTGCAGTCTCAAAATTTTACGGCAAATGGGGGAAAAAATTACAGAAAATTTCAGAGGCCTGGCAGAGTTTCACTGGTTTAATGAAGGTCCTGTCTACACCCGGTTTTTATAGCGGTGTAATTATCATGGTTGGAGTGTGATTTTTCTAATGAACTAATTTCACTAGTTTATTGATATAAAAGTGCCTTAATCTGGTGTAACATAGATAACAAGGCACCTTACTTTGACCTAAGTGTGGAAGTGTCTACACTTAAATTTCACTCCCGCGGATGTAACTGCCCCGCTACAATGACTCCATCTCCATGAGCAGCGTAGAATCAAGGTTGATGTAGTTAGGTCAATGCAGTCTCAGTGTAGACACTGCATTGCTTAAGTTGATTTTTACTGGCTTTCAGGACCCATCCCACAATGCCCCATATTGACAGTACAGTTGATACAAGGGCTTCTAGTCATGACACGCACCAATACAAGGAGCAAAGTGTAGACACGGAGAAGTGATGCAATTACTGAGGCAGCTGTATTCTGACGTAAGTCAGTCAACTTAATTTTGTAGCGTAGACATGGTCTTATTCCCCTTCCCTCCAGGTATAGCTATTCCAGTATAAGTACTTTTATACCAAGGTCAGCTCTATACTACAATGTTTTGGCAGCATAGCTCTGTTGGTCATGGGCGTGACCAACAGCTATGCTGACAGAAGAGCACGCCTGTTAACATGGCTAATGTCAGTGGGGGAGGTGGTGTTACTATGCCAAAAGAAAACCTGCTTCTGTTATCATATGCTGTGTCTACACTAGAGTGTCTGCTTGTATATCTGTACGGGCAAAGCATTTGTAGTGTAGATAAGGCCTGACATAACTTTGTCAACAGCGGTATAGATAAGTCAGTACAACTTTTGTATGTAACCAAGTGCTAAAGTTGACATTTTAAAGTGATTCAATTCAACCAATGCAGCTTTATGTATAGACACTCTGAATTTGGTTTAAACTTGTTTTACAATGGTTTACCTTGCACTGGCAAATTTTCAGGTAAAGCTGTGCTGATATAACCAGTTTTAAACCAAAGTAAGGTGGTTTACACCAATTCAGCAAATTTAGGTGTGGACGCAAGCAAAACAAAGTTGACACAGGTTGATTTGATGTTGTAATGTAGACCAGGTTTAAATTGGCTTTTAAACCAAATTAAGTTAAACCAGTGCAACTTCTGCATGTCGACATGATCTAAGAAATTAAGCGTCTTTTAAGGATTAAAAAGTCATGACACTGGCTCCTTCTTTGAAAATGCTTGGAGATCCGCTGTGGAGAAAATACGAGGTAAATGCAAAACATTACTGACTGCATCTTTCCATTGGGGTTCTGAAGGGGTGGAGGATAGGTAGGTGCACAGTGATCTGGAGCAGTAGAGGGAATTTCCTGGCTGTGGAACTCAAGAGATTCATGTTTGACTTTTCTGAGGTTCTTTAGCATGTTTAGAGGGGAGGTAGCCGTGCCGCGCGGCCATGCGTCACTATCCTAGATGGCCTTTGGTACACAGAATTTGTGTTGTGCATTTATAGTAAAATCCCCAACTCTCCAGATTGCCAGTCCCATGTATTCAAAAACCATGAGTCGGGCCCCCCAAAAGTCACAGGTGGCTTAAAAAAAAACAACCTTAAAAAAATTAATTCTGGATTCTCTGTATTTGCTTTCTGAGCCTTTGGGGGTTAACATGTTCAAGCTTTTCTCTGCAACACAGGGGACTGGATGATGACTTCTTTCTCTAAAAAATGATTGTGGAGAGTTTCACATGACTCCAGGAGCTGGGGCTTTTAGACTGATCAAATATCACAAGACTGGTGATAAAGATGTTGGCAACTCTGGAATGTACTCCCCACCCCATTGCTGCAATTAGGGCCAGATTAAAAGCCGCCAGGGTCCTAGCCATGTCACCTGTGCCCCTCTCCGCAGAAGCTACAGTAGCAGAAGCTACCACCCCAACAGCCAGCTGATTGAAAGCCTCTGCCTCTCTCTTTCAGCAGCCTGAGTCTGCTGTTCCCTGCCTTCAGGCAAGTGGAGATCTCACCTGGGCTTGACTCAAAGGATTCTCTCTGTAGGGGCCCCTGCTGAGCCACAATGAAGGGCAGCAGCACCCAGGGGCCCAAACCAGAGCCCCCCATTTGGCAATAGCAGTATAGGGCTTCCCCGAGCAGTCAAGTTTCCGAGTTAAAATTGGGATGGATAAGGTAGCTTCCCCCCCAATCTCAGAGCAATTGGCTCAGCCTCGCTGCAGACATCACCACAGGGGTTACACTCTGGTCACATTTTAGAGCTTAAGAACCACAAAGGCTAGGAACCTTATTATTATAAAAAACAAACAAACAAATGAACAAAAAAACACTAAGTACAGGAGTTAGGGCCAGTAGTGCCAAAGGGTAAAGTTTTCAGAAAGTACCTATGGGATTCAGGAGTGACATAGTTACATAAGAGCCTAAGTCTCACTGAAAGTCAATGAATCACCTTTGATGGTGGGACATAGCCATCTAAGTCACTTAGCGTCACAGAGCCACAGGATTTGATCTATACCTTGCCCTGTAACCGGTCCCGTAGGAGTGACCCTTTTAGTGTGCCAGGCCCCTAGCCCCAGAGGGTATGTCAACACTACAAAGAAAAACCCACAAAGGTGAGTCTCAGGGGCCAGGTCAATGGACTGAAGTAACCATGTAGCTGTTCCCACCCAGGATCCAAGACCCTCCCATAGTCTGGGCGTGCAACCCAAGCCTGAACATCTACAGTGCTATTTTTGGCCCCCCCCCCAGCCTGAGACCCAGGCTCTGAGACTCAGAGATCTCACTTGGGAAGATCTGTCCTGGGAAGATAGACATACCCCAAGATGGCCTTCAGACACCAGTGCTCCCAGTCTCTGTCCATGGCTCCCTGCAGCAAATCCACCCCAGCCAGACTCCTGCAGGAGGTTTGGATCGGGCCGCTTCAGGGCTCTCAGGGATTATATCCAGAGACACCAGGCAGCCTTTGCAAAACAAGGTCACCATTGATTAGTCCCTGGATGTACAGAATCAGAGAGCCCCTACGCCAGCACAGCAAGAGGGAGAGTTCAGCCCAGCCAGGGCTCCCTTCAGCCATGCTGCCATCAAAGGCATCTTGTCTGACTCTCACTCCCTTTGTCCTTGTATCCCAGCCACCTGCCCCCTTTGTTCTCCAGCTGGGGCCTTTGCTCCATTTCCCTGCCAAAGGGTGTGGGGGGGGCAATCTCTTTCCTTTGGGGTGCTGGTTGTGAACATCCTGGCCATTGGGGTTCCCAGATCTTCCACTGATGACCTATCAGTTTCAGCCATTCCTTTCAGGACCTAGTCAGTCATACCCACCCCCTAACAGCCCACCCCCCCAACAGTTACAAACACCTTACAGCTCCTGCTCTGCCCCAAGAGCAGCTTTTTAACCCATTTGCATCCACTAGGGAGCTATGCAGAGCACAGAGGGGAACTGAGTCGTGCATAGCCATCATAAAAATATTACCAAAATCCCCGCTTTGTCACACGCCGGCCTGGACCCTCAAAGGGTATTTAGCTGCCTAGTTCCCAAAGGAGCTACCTTTGAGGCTCCAGGTTAGCAGTGAGCAGAGCAACTCCTGAATATCTTTAAAAATCTGGGCCTAAGTCACTTTTGAAAATGGCACGTTTGAAAATGTCACCGTAGGTCTTAATCCGGTTCTGAGTCCGATGGAAATTATCTGACCTCCAGAGCTCACTGCAAGGCAGATTGTTCCTGTGTTAAAACAAAAAGAAAAGGAGTACTTGTGGCACCTTAGAGACTAACAAATTTATTAGAGCATAAGCTTTCGTGAGCTACAGCTCACTTCATCGGATGCTCACGAAAGCTTATGCTCTAATACATTTGTTAGTCTCTAAGGTGCCACAAGTACTCCTTTTCTTTTTGCGAATACAGACTAACACGGCTGCTACTCTGAAACCTGTGTTAAAACAATGAGAGCTTGTAGAGAACCACGAGCATATTTTGAGTCAAATATCACATAGTACAGAAACAGAGCCTGCTGCAAGCTCTCTGCAGCAGATAGCCCCGCTCCTCCACATGGCGTCTGCCTGCATCCTACGGCTGCTTTTGTCCCAGCTTGCCCAGGGCAGGTGGCTCTCTAAGACGGGCTGAGCTATCACAAGGCTGATCACAGGCAGAGCTGAGCAGGCAGTTGTCACAGAGAAGCGTGGGCTTTAGCAGGCATCTCCTCCAGGTTTGCAGAGCTGCCCACTGCTGAGCTGTCCATATCAGCATGACTTCCAGCAACATCTCTGTCACACAAAGCCCCTGGCTGCAGCCACAGATGGATGCTGCTGGCTGAGTTATATCCATGCTCCCATCTGCCACCACCGAATAGGCCATGGAGTTCTTAGGCTGCTAAGTCAGTGTTGCAGGCTCCAGGCCAATCATCTTCTGAACAACCCCATTAAGCTAATGTTCTCCAGGGCTTCTGTCTTATTGTGGTAGAGAACTCCAGTGGCTTTGAGCACAGAGGCCTACCAGCCAACAACTAGCTAGAGTGAGCCATCCTGTCTCATGCCATGTGGCCGGCTTTGGCAGTCTCCCAACTGAAGCTGGTTTATCTTTTCTTCTCTTTAGCTAAGGAGCGGTCCGTGGGGAGGGTGATTTTCTCCACTAAAGAGCTGGGGTTTGTGTTCCTTCAAAGAAACATTTTTTTCTGCAAAGTTAAAGCATTTCTGCAGCATCCTTTCCTGGCCAGGTTGTGGCATTCCCTCTGCTTGTCTGCCTTCTGCTGCCGTAGCGCCCCAAAATCCACACCCACACCCTAAAACACATTTGGTTCCTGTTCCACCCCCACCCCCCCCTTTTGGCTCCTGTCTCCCTTTCCATTAGTCCCCCCCCAAAATCATTTGGTTCACATTCCTCCTCCCCATATAATTTGGCTCCTGTTCTGTCTCTCCCCTCCCCACACACCCCAGAAATAATTTGTCTCTGTTGCCTCCCCTACTCACACCCCTTTGTTGTTATTATAGATTGTAAACCCCACAGGGCGAGGACCATATTTTTGTTCTGTGTTTGTACAGCAGCTGGCACGACGGTGTCCTACTCCATGGACGGGGCTCTTAGGTGCTACAGTGCATCATGGTAGCCCTGAGAGACCCCAACTGAGATCAGGCCTCCGATTCCATGGGCTGCACAGACACCATGTGAGAGACCCCACCACCTTACAGGCAGGCAGATGACGGGCCAGCAAAACATACCCTCCTCCCCAAGTTCTGCACCTGGGAAAGTTTTTTGGCTTTGAAAATTAGCTGTCCTAAGGGAGCCCTCCCTTGCTGTACTAAGTGCCAATCTACCATTGCTGGCACATAAGACCCTCCCTTCCCAGGGGAACCACCCTCTTCAATAGCTGTCCTGCCACCCTCCCCCTCTTTCCTGCCCCACAACCAGAGTACAGACAGGGGGCTGGGAGGAGATCAGGTCACTCCAGTGGGCAGAGGTTGTGGGGGCATCACCCTCACACCCCTGCCATAGCAACCCATTGGCTCCAGTTCCCTTCTTCAAACACCCTACCAGAAATCATTCAGCATCAGCAGCCCCCCCCAAAAAATCATTTCCCCCCCAAACATCTCCCCCCTAACCTGCCCCCTCCCTTACCTGGAAAGGAGGTGGCATTCAGGGCACCCACAGCTGTGTAACAACAGGAGGGACCAGCTCTTGTCCATCAGCATCCCCAGAGCTGTGAGAGTTGGGTGGGGGGGGGGGAAAGAGGTGTCTCTCCTCAGAGGTGGATAGAAGGGGGCTCTGGCTTCCCAGCTGCAGTGTTTCCAGTCAAAATGGAATTAGGATGAAATCTAGACACTGCATAAACATGGGACTAAACCTGCCTGATTCCTTTGCAACTGAAATTTCTGTTGCACACCTGGTTCCTTGTACCCACTTTTGCACAGCCCAATAGCAGCTGTCCACAGCAGCTGGCAGGGGCTGGGCTCGGCAGCGAAGTGGGCATGTGGCAAGAGGGGTTGATGAGCAAAATTAGAGGCACTTTTGAAAACCACATATCATACGCACAGCAAGGTTGCCCACTCTCCCCATTTTAAGAGTCTCGAGGTATGTGCCCAGTTCCTGGAAAATCTGTAGGAAAAAAAAAAAAAAAAAATCTTTCTGTGGTTGCAGAAAAGCGCTTGAGACCATGACCCGAGCGTATAACCCCAAGGGCTCAGAGACCAGAAGGGGAAGAAAAAAAAGTCTTTAAAACCCTGGGGTTTTTAAAAATGGCACTCCTCTGCTTGTTTTGAATGCTTCCAGCTGGTGCTATGGAAGACAGACTCCCTATACTTACTCCCACCATTGGTGGACTAGGGCATAGAGCACTGGACTGTGACTCTCAGAGGCTGATTAGGCGTTTGTGGGGCCCTGGGCCAGAGCAAGTGGGGTCCTGTCCCCCCCAGGGAAATCAGGTCAGGCACAGGGGCTTGCCCTGCTCCCCAGCAGGAGTGGCGGGTGGGCGGAGAGCAGGTCAGGGTGATGTGGTTACCCATTTTTCCAGGTGCCCCTAATTGGCTGGGGCCCCTGCTGATAGGCCATTGGCCCAGTGGCTAATCTGCCATTGGCGACTCTGGAGAGCGGGGGTCTATTCTTGGCTTTTCCCCAGGCCTGCTAGGTGGCCTCAGGCAGGTTCCTCTGTCGTGCCTCAGTTTCTCCATGTGTACAAGAGGGATAATACTGTCATGGAGTCACAAGGTTTGGTCTACATCCCCCCAACCATCACCAGCCTTTGGGGAGTGACCCCCTTCAGTGTGCAGACCCACGGGAAAGGCCCTTGGCCTCCGAGATTGAGTCTTTGGCAGTAGTGATCCCCATCTCTCTCTACCAGCAAATCCAGCTGAGCCAGATTCTTGCAGGAGGCTTGTACGGCAGCCCTTCAGGGCACCAGGCTCTCAGAGAGTCCTGCAGAGATGCAAGCAACCTTTCCTAAACAAGGGAACCATTTATTAGTCACCTGACACACCAGATCTGAAAGGCCTCGGGGCAGCAGAGAGAGGCAGAAATTATGCCAGTCCATCCTGGCCAAGCGAGTGCCATAAGCCAAGCTGTGATGGACTCCCTCTGTCTCCCCCCCCTCCGTCTCCCCAGCTCACTGTGGTTCCTGTGTCCCTCCAAAAGGGCAACTCTTAGTCCAGTTCACATGTCCTGCCTGCTCGGATTTCCTGTTAGGCACTGATTGTTCAGTTCTTGGGGGTCTCACTTTGTCTTGCTGCATCCTCCGTTGATCTGGGTCCGTTTCAATCAGTTCCTCAATGACCCAGTCATTCCCCCTAGACAGTGAGGTGCCACACACCCATCTCCTGCACTGTTCCAGGAGCAGCATTAACCCTTTTGCACTCATGGGGTTGCAATGCAGCGTACCAAGGGAAACTGAGGTATGCCTAGGATTCATAAAAATATTACAGAAAATTCCCACTGATGACCACCTTTGTAAAGTGTTTTGAGATCTGCAGATGAGAAGCACTAAGTAAGAGCTGGATATTATCGTTTGGGCTCTCACCACAGATGGATGCAGCAAAGACAAATACACTTCCTTCCGTCTCCCAACGCTCCTCCTCCACCACACACACCCTCCCTCTCCCTCCTGTTCTTTATGAATGACTCCAGACACACTGAGTTTTGCTAATCTACATTCTACTTTATTACCCTCTAATCCAAAGCAAGGAAGTCAAAAGTTAAACCCTCGTCCCACCTCTGTGTCCACGGCCCAACTCCACTCGTGTGCCATTCCCAACCCATCTCTGTCCCAGGACCCACCTCCCCCAACAATAAACCAACCTTTCAGGCTCTTCCCTGAGACAAACCCCTCGAGCCAGTGACAAAAGCCAATGATGCGGCCAGGAGAACCGAGGTCCAAGGAGTCACCTGCTGTGGTAACTAGGAGATGTAGTGTTAGCCTCTTGTTTGCCAGCAGCCGCGCTCCCAGGAAGGAGGCGGATTCCGGCAGCTGAGCTGTCAGGGTTCCCGACTCCCTGTGGCCTCCTCACCGATGGACTCAGCCTGGTCTGGTTTCAGGGCTGGCCTGGCCTGGCCTGTTGACTTCCCCACCTTCCTTTTCTGCCCAGCCTCTTCCTCTCAGGAACCAGCAGACACCACCTTTCCCACACTGTTCCCTCCTCTTGGGGTGTCATGAGTAGCCCTTTAGGATTCAGGGCAGCTTTCCCTGATACTCACAGGACATTTCCTGTCTGTCCCGGTGCAGCAAGTTCACAGTTCTCAGCTGGCTGGCTCTCAAGAGCAAATGCTGTTTCCCAGTGCCGTTATCTTTCACCTTCACTCCGTCCTGACATCACTGCAGAGTTCAGGCAGTAACTTCCTTCCCCAATTCTAGCTGTGAGCATCGCTACTTAACCAACTGGCCCCAAGAGGCCAGAGAGGATTTTTCCATTGACACCCACCCAGGGAAGCACACTCAGACCCAGCGTTAGTGCAGCCAAAGATAAACGTAGAAAATATACTAGCTCAGCCTTTCTAACCAACTTTTGTCTAGCATGGGATGTGTCATGCCGAATCTGACGGGAGCACTATGAATGAAATGCCCGGAGGCTCCGGAAAGGAAGGATAGTATAGACGTGACATCCTGAAGCTAACGAAATGGAGGGGGAACAGTATAAAGGCTAACACAAAGGCGGGGATCATATAAATGTGACACCCCAAAGCTAATGCTATTGACATTGGATTCCTTGGGTCCACAAAAGCTGTTCTAGGCCTCCCACAAAGGGGAGGGCCCACAGAAACCAGCTGCTGCGCTGCATGGTCCTGGGTGAATTCATCCCCCTGGAGCAGAGAGCAAGGCAGAGTCCTGAGCATTGCCTTTCACATCCTGAAAGAGTGTCAGGACCCATGGAGCGGGGCTTGTGCATCTGTGGCTCTAGGGCCAAATTTCACACCTTTGACGGGCATTGGGTCACTGGCCCCTCTTTCAATGGCTCCTGGGGGTCCCTGATCTGCCTATAACAAGGCAGATTCCCAGCCACAGAGGCCCTTCACTGCGTTTATTTCTCCAGGTGTCTCCAGCAGCAGGGAGTCCCACTGGTGAACCATACGCTGCTCCAAAGCCATTCCTTTGCTCCAGGGACAGATCCCCCCACTCTCTCTCCCAACCTCTGCCCCACATCCCCCATGCCTGTCTGCTCTGAGGTCTCCCCCATTTCCTTCTGAGATGGCAACAGCACAGAAGCAAACAGAGTGGAGCAGATGGAAAGTCGTATCGGTGGGCGGCACCTCCGTAATCCCATCTCTACCCCACGATGCTAGATACCCCCCTGCCCCCAGCACACCCATACACTGCAAGCTCCGTCTGCTTCCCATCCAACCCTCGGCATCCTAAACAACCCCCCCACCTCGCTCTGCTTCCCACCCTCCCCCCACCCAATGTCTGCTGCCCCCTCTGGTTCCTACACCCCCAGTCCCCAAACTCTCATCCCCCCTCTTGATGTCCACCCCACCTCCCCCCATATCTAGTCCCTATCCCAGACCCAGCCTTCCACCCCCTTCTCTTCTAGCTCTCATTTCTGCCTGGGTATGGGGTGGGTGGGGGGAACCCCCTGGCCCTATGGCATTTGGGGTTGTGGGTCGAAGAGGGTCTCAGCTACCAGGCGGCTCAAGGGCCATTTTTCTGCATCAGCAATGAATCATGCTGCCGGTGTGAGGGGGCAAACTGCCACCCCCCCTTCACCCGCAGAGAATCCCCTGGCTGGGGGGAGAACATGCCAGTCCCCCAACCAGCCCCATCCAGGGCAGAGGGTGTTTCTGGCTCTCTCCAAAGACAGGGGTTCCCCCTCCCCACACACACCCTGCTTAGCCATGTTAGGAGCTGGGAGGAGGTTGCTGGGCCCAGCTCTCCGGAGGGGCAGCAGCACTGGCCTCCCGTTCCCCTGGCCTCCATGCGCCGGGAGCTGAGAGAGACTTGGTCGCCCAGGCCTGGGGGGAGGCAGTCGGGGAAGCGGAGGGGACAGGGCATTGGAAGCGGGTGGCCGGATCCTCAGCCCAGGCCTCAGGCGATGACGTGGTCGTCCCGGTCCTCTTCTCGGCCTCCCACCAGGTGGGCGGCAGCAGGGAGAGTGGGCTGTCGGTGCCAGCGGCATGGAGTCTCTGGTGGGCCGCCAGGGCTGCGCTGAGGTTGAAGGCTTTGCCGCAGTCAGGACAGACGTGCCGTTTCTCCGCGCTGGCCTGGGCGTGGGCCCGCTGGTGCCGGTTGCGGTGGGAGCTGCGGCCAAAGCGCTTGCCACAGTGGGCGCAGGGGAAGGGCTTTTCTCCGGTGTGGGTGAGCTGGTGCCGGTCGTAGTGCGAGCTCCAGGCGAAGCCTTTGCCGCAGACACTGCACTGGTAAGGCTTCTCGCCCCGGTGCAGCCGGCGGTGCCGCTCCAGGGCTGCAGCAGCGGTGAAACCTTTGCCACAGTCAGGGCACTGGTGAGGCCTCCCCTCCCGGGTGGCATGGGTGCGCCGGTGAGCCAGCAGGGTGGAGCTGACGGCAAAGCTCTTGCCACAGTCGCCACAGCGGTAGGGCCGCTCACCAGTGTGGATGCGCCGGTGCCGCTCCAGGTGGGAGCTGACGGCGAAGGCCCGCCCGCACTCCCCGCACCGGTAGGGCTTTTCTCCCGTGTGGATGCGCCGGTGACGCTCCAGGTGCGAGATCCAGCCGAAGCTCTTCCCGCAGGCCCCACACGGGTACGGCTTGCCGGCGTCACGGGCCGGCACCGGGTCCTGAGCGGGCCTTTCCCGGGTGTGGGTGCGCCGGTGTTTGGCCAGGGCCGATCCCCAGCGGAAGCGGCGCCCACAGTCCGGGCAGGCGTAGGGGCGCTCGCCCGTGTGCACGCGCTGGTGCTTGAGCAGGTTCGAGCTCTGGCTAAAGCATTTGCCGCACTGTTGGCAGCGGTGGGGCCGCTCGGGGCCACTCTCCTCCACCTGGTGGGGCCCCTCTCCCACCCCACCGCCATCCTGGGTCTGTGTCCCCTTGTGCTTGAAGCGCTGGGGGTCCGTCTGGTGGTTGAGACGCTTACCGCAGTCGGCGCATCTCTGAGGCGGGGGCGGAGCTTCCTCTTCGGCCTCCTCCTCCTCCTCCACAGCCACCGCGTGGGTGCGCATGTGGCGGTCCAGGTGAGAGCTCCAGGCAAAGGCCCGGCCGCACTCCCCGCACTGAAAGGGCTTCTCTCCCGTGTGGATGCGCTGGTGCCGCTCCAGGTGGGAGCTCCAGGCGAAGGCCTTGCCGCAGACGCCGCACTCGTACGGCTTGCCGCCCAGGTGGCTCTTCTGGTGCCGGGCCAGGGCGTTGGGGTCGGCGAAGCTCTTGCCGCACTGCGGGCAGCGGTTGGGCTTCTCTCCGCCTGGCGCATGGGTGCGCTGGTGGGTCAGCAGGGAGGAGCTGACACTGAAGCGGCGCCCGCAGTCGGGGCAGGCATAGGGGCGCTCCCCAGTGTGCACCCGCCGGTGGATGGTCAGGTCCGAGCGCTGGATGAAGGTCTTGCCACAGTCGGGGCATTCATGGGGCCTCTCGCCCGTGTGGATCTTCTGGTGCTTGGCCAGCGCCGACTTGTGGCTGAAGGTCTTACCACACTCGGCGCAGGTGTTGGGGCTCTCCCCGCTATTAGCCGGCGGCTTCTCCCCTGCCTTGGGGCTTTGGGGAGCCTTCCCAGTGCCGTCGGCTTTTCCCGGGGCCGGCTCCTCTGGGCTCGCTTGCTGGGGTTTCTCTTCTTCTTTCCCACTGGCGGTGCTGTCTGCTGCTAGGGGAGAGACCCAGACACGAGTCATTCCCTGCATGGCGAGGGGAACAAACCACAACTGCCGAGGAGCATTAGTGATGATAATGCAGCATTCAGGCCTCTATATTTGCCACAGATAGAATTTTGGGTCTTGTTGGCCCATTTGGCTTTTGATATTTTTATATTCTTACTAATATGGGTGAACAAAGAACACTGTGTGTTACATCTGCCCACAAGGAGATGGGGGGAGGGGGAGGAAGAGATAAGAAATAGAGCTAAAGTGTTGCTGGGTAGAGTGGGAGCGTAATATATGAGCGTACACTTGAAGACTGCCTCAAATCCTATCTCAAGGCAAGGTCCGGCAACCAGTTGGGAGGGGTGAAGGGACTGGGGTGCGGAGGGGGGTATAAGAAACACTAACAGGCCAAAGAAATGCCTGTCCCTGACTGAAGCATAATCTCACTCCTTACCCCTCCCATGGGGTACAAAAGAGGTGGTACCGAAGCCCCCAGACCGAAGTCCCTCCAAAATGGCACATGACCCTAAATGGTAAGGGGTTGGACAAAGGGCGTGCACTACAGGTATAATTATGCCTGCTATGGGGGGGGGGGGAAACGGGGACACGGGAAAAAGGGTCTGCCAGCGTGCAGAGCTATGGGTATGCTTGCCTGATTAACGCCAATAAACATCGCGTTGCCTGCACTTCGGACTTCTGATCTTCTGTTTTCTGTCTGCCCTTAGCAGGGAGATCGAACGGCCGGCAGCCACATCTCCCCCCAAAAGCCTACCTCAAAAGGAGGGGGACAGATTCTGCCTCTGCATCCCATCCGGACGCTCCCGGGGAGGGAGCTATTGCCGGGGCTCAGTCACGGTTGGTGGGAAGCCATGCATGATATTGCAAGGATCCTCCTCTTCCTGGAGAGGGACTCACCTGTCCGGCCACCTCTGGGTACGTGGAGATCCAGGGCTGTCGGCTCATCCCCTCGGTCCAGCCGGGAGAGCAGGTCGGGCTTGGAAATTGGAAATTCTGCTCAGGGACAGGGCGAGCGACAAAGCGAGCAAGATCAGAGCAGGTTGGGCATTGCCACGCCCCCCCCCCCGCCACCCTCAGCCTCAGTAGCCCCTTCCCAGAAGCCCATGGGGCTCTTGCTCTCTGCCACAACCAGGTCCTTAGTCCTTCTCCCCTGTGAGAGATCTCAGCTCCTATCTGCCTTCAGCCTCTCTCCTCACCGCTCAAGAAACCCAACGACATCACAGCCCATCAGAGAGGACTCACATTTATACTAGCTTGTTCCCCACCCCATTACTCCTGCTCCTGTTAAATAGGCTGCTTTTCCCTTTCCCCATCCCAGAGGATCCCCTCTCGCTCAGCCCTGCTATCCCATCCACCAATTCTCACCCCAAAGCTCCTCAAGGGAGATCTCTGTGTCCAGCCCTCAGATGCCCACTCTCCCACCCAGATTCAGCCTCCCTCCGCTGCCCTTCCTAGTAACTCTGAGGGGCCTGTTCCCTCCACTCCTGTACATATCCTCCTCACACCCTCTGCTGCCTCCAGGGCAGGGACTCACCTCCTCACCTCCCAGACCCTTCTGGCACCCTGGGACATGTCCTGTCCTGTTTTGTGGGCTTCTGCAGCCTTGCCTTTGGGATATTTTTTTCCTCCACCTGTGTCTCCCTCTGCTATCACTAGGGTCCTACCAAATTCAGGGTCCATTCTGGTAAATTTCATGGCCATAGGATTTGAAAACTGGTAAATTTCACGTTTGCAGATGTTTAAATCTGAAATTTCATGGTGGTGTAACTGTGGGGGTCCCGACCCAAAAGGGGATTATGGAGGAGTCACAAACATGTTGGGGGTGTGTGTGTCACAGAATTGCCCCCCTCACTTCCATGCCGCCTTCAGAGCTGGACTCTGAAGGCAGCAATCAGGGAGCTTCCCGGAAGTGGGTCTGAGCTCTTCCCGCCCGAGCAGCTATGCAGGGGTTGGACAAGTCCTGTGCCTCTCCAGGGCAGCTGGAGCTAGGAGCCCGCTGGCTGGGGCTCTCCTAGCAGCAGGAGGAAATCAGATTGAATGGGGAAGGGCTTATTTCATGGTCCATGACATGTTTTTCACATCTGTGAAATTGATAGTGCCCTAGCTACCACCAGCCAGAGCTACCACTTGGGACCCACTGTCCTGCTTCCATGGCTTCATTTACTCCCTTCTCCACTACATCCCCGAGTTCTGGGACATAGGGGGAAGCAGGGGGTGAATTCCCCAGAAAGGAAGACCCCCGAATGGGGCCACTCGCGGCTCCCTACGGAGAAGAGGAAGCGATTACTTACCGAGGGCCATCAGGGTTTCGTAGCTCTCCTGCATGACATCCCTGTACAGGGCCCTCTGCCGGGGGTCCAGCAGCACGTACTGCTCCATGGTGGGACACGGCTCCTGCCTCCTCCACCGGTCGCCGGCCTCTGCAACAACAAAACCTCCCCTGCTCAGCCCCCGCCGCCCCAGCTGTAAGTCCGCTGGCGCAGACACCACAGGGCCAGACCGCCCTCTGCCTCCCAGGGTGGACTGTGGTTCCCATATCCCCGCTTTTTAAGATTCCCCTTGTTCCCTCCCCTATGCAGGCCTAATAGGCTTCTGCTATGCCCCTACCTCTTATTCCTGGGAGCAGCCCAAGCTGCAGCATCAGGTTCCTGGTTATTAAGTGGACTCTGTTGGTAGTACCTTGATTACAGCAGCTCGCGGCCCTGCGTGAATCAGAACTTTCTTGGAAGTGCCTAAGGCAGTGGAATAAACTCTCTCAGGAAGCAAGGACCCTCACAAACCTCCCCACCACCAGTGCAAAGCCCAGTTCTTGGACCTGGCTTCTCCGACAAACCTATAGCACTGGGGGAGGGGCATGAATATAGAGGTTAAAAATTGTGATTGCAAAGCGCACAAGTGCTACGATAACAAAGGCCATGTAAGCGCCCAACATTGACTTGTAAGCGAGCACAGCTGTGCAGAGTACGGAGGTTCCATGTCACGGAGGGTTTCATGATTTCTAAACCGACCTGCGTTCGGAGTTGGCACAAACACCAGAAATTTCTAAATTCTTGGTGAAGGAAAATTCAAAAAGTCATTTCAGGGCATTTGAAAGGTTTTGTTTTGACTCGTTTCATTATTATTTTAAGTTATATGATGGCAATTTCAAAACGAGTTATTTCAAAATACACAACAATCAAAACGTTTTCTTCCCTTTTTTCCCCAAATTAATCTGATGACAGAACTGCATATTGCGATGGCATAAGGTTTCCTTCTAAGTGTCTCCGACCAGCTCTAAAACTAAGGGGTGAAGTTTTCAGAAACAGTAAGGAGACCCAATTCCCATTCGTTTCAATGGGGAAGTGGCTGATAGCAGGAGGCGTGGAGCAGGGGCAATGGGGAGTCTGGAGTCTCAGGAAAATGTGTTGGGGGGGTCTCCCTTTTCTCTCCCATACTCAGGGGCTACTCTGCTGTTGACATAGGGGCTGGAGGGAAGCAGGTGCGCATGCAAGACAGACCAGCTGATCTGGAAAGGTCTATGCCAGGGATTCTCAAACTGGGGGTTGGGACCCCTCAGGGGGTCGTAAGATTATTACATGGGACGGGGTCACGAGCTATCAGCCTCCACCCCAAACCCCACTTTGCCTCCAGCATTTATAATGGTGTTAAATATATTTTAAAGTGTTTTTAATTTATAAGGGGAGTCGCACTCAGAGGCTTGCTATGTGAAAGGGGTCACCAGTACAAATGTTTGAGAACCACTGGTATATACTAACCAGCTTCAACTTCTCCATCTGGTGGCTGCATCCTCCTGGCAGCCCACACCCTGGTCCCATCTGTGCTGCGTTCCAAGCCAGGAACAGACTCAGCCAAGGATAAGAATGGAGGGAGGGGAAGAGACCAGATCCCTTTCATCTACTGAGGGCATCATACCCCTCACCCTCTCTTGGCTAGAAGCAGAAAGGTAAGATCCCCGCTCCTGGGTGGGGCTCAAACCTGCAACCTCTAGATCCAATAGTATGAGCTGCAACTGCCAGACCTAAGAGACCCACGTGGTGTGCCCCACCATCAGGAGCCAGCTCAAAGCTCTATGTGTTTCTGTCACTAGAGGGGAGAAAGCCACAGCAAGCATGAGTTATATCAGTGCATGTGAGGGGAGGGTAGCAGAAAGGTAAGGGTAACTACAGTATTGCCAATCCCAAAAGCATTCAGGCCCCAACCAAAAAATAATGAGATTTAAAAAATAATGATAAATGATGGGGGGGGGGATTTTCTTTCTGTTTTTTGAGCCTATAGGGGGTCACATTTTCAAGCATCTCTGCAGTTTAGGAGGCTAGAAACTCAATGTTGTATTCTTCCGATTTTATCTCATGGCATTTGGTGCAGGAAATTTGGAGAAAAGGGCTTAGTTTAAATGTTTACATAACTTCAGCCCGAAACAATGTGAGATTTTCAAGCAATATACAAAACACTTTTGTCCTCTTTCACTGCTGCATGGTATTCAAGCCTCCATTTTGCCTATCCCCAATGAAATGGCCCTAATCCGTTAGCTAAATTTCAGCTCCAAGTGGACACCAAATTACAACAATAACAATCTCCTTTGAGCCCAATAATTAAGGGTACAAGGGCTCCCACAGCCTTGTGAAAGAGCCACGTGCAGAGAAGGGTCAGTAGCAGAATTTGAACATAGAATCTTCCGGCATCAAAGCACATATTTGAGCCTCTTGAGCTAAAGGAGTAACTTCAGCAACTGGTGCCAGTAGTAGCCTCTTACTCTCTCTCTGAGGATAGAGGGTGCTGTGACACACACACACACACACACACACTTTACAGGGGTCAAGAATAAAATCCCCACCTTCACTACCCGAATCTCCAGGTGAAATCCTACACAGGAGGTCTGACTAGTGACCAAAGAGATCCCTTCTGGCCATACAATCTACGTCTTTAAGTGTGTTACAATTATACCCTGGGGGTGGATCACACCTACACAGGATGGGTGCAAAAGTCAACCAGATCAGAACGTTGGAGCTTTTGCATTTGCTTTGCATGGATGCGACCAGGCTGCAACAAAGCGTGAGGCACATGGAGAATTACACCCCACGATATCAGAGGGGCAGAATGGTGTCAGGGTGGGGAAAGAGGCAAAAGTCTGGGGGAAGAAGAAAGGAAGAGTTAAAGTAGCATCTGTCCCAAGCAGGGACTCCGTGGAAAAGGCATCGTGGGGGTTCTGTGTTGATGGTGTATCCCATGTGATTTCCATGTGCCAGTCCCACCCAGCCTGGGCCACATGCAGAGGGTAAATCCGAGCAGCTCCTTTCCAGTGTCTCTGTGCTAATTTACACCAGCTGAGCATGTGTCTCTGGTTTTTAAGCCCATGTTTCAAAGCTAAACTATTTTCTACTCTTTAAACCCTTTTTCTTGGGCAGCTGACACAAAATTTCTTAGTCAACCACAAAAGCATGTCCTGTGGAGTGGGTAACACATGCCTTGAGTTGCTGAAAATTGCCTCCATTTATTTTCACCCACTTCCACCAATTTACAACCCAGCAGCGGGTTCAAATCATTCCCTCCGTTGTGCGTTGCCATGCATTCATTGACACAGATGTTCTTTTGCCCATTTGCCCAGCTGGGTTAGTTAATGGTTAAGAGTTAATTGTTGACTCAAAACTCTTGCAATTAGTTATTTGCAAAGGGGGCCACCCTGTTTCTAAATCACCAATATATTAAACCTCCTAGTCTGGAGCAGCTATTAAGCTTTTGCCTCTATGTTAAGTAGCCATTTATATCTACTGTTTCCTGTCTCTTAGCCAATTTCCAACCAGAAGAGAACTTTACCTCTCATCCCATCATTATTTGGTTTCCTTAATAGCTTTTTGGGAGGGGCTTTGTCAAAGTTTTTGAAAGTCCAAATTAACCTGTCTACTGCTTCTCCATTATCCAGTATTTGCAGTAGTTCTCCACTTGGGGTATGCGTACCCCTGGGGGTACAGAGAGGCCTTCCAGCGGATACAGCAGCTCCTTTAGATATTTGCCTAGTTTTACAATAGGCTACATAAATAGCACTAGCAAAGTCAGTACAAACTAAAATTTCATACAGACAATGACTTGTTTATACTGCTCTATAGACTATACAGCAAAATGTAAGTACAATATTTATAGACCAATTGATTTGTTTTCTCATGATTGATAACAATGAGAAAGGAAGGAGGTTTTCAGTAATACCGTGCTGTGAGCCTTTTATATTTTTAAGTCTGATTTTTTTTAAGCAAGCTGTTTTAAGTGAGGTGAAGCTTGGGAGTACGTAAGATAAATCAGACTCCTGAAAGGGGTAAGTAGCCTGGAAAGGTTGAGAACCGTTGTGTTAGTGAACTCTGATAGCTTAGAGCAACATGATGTTGCTCTGCAGAAGCTATGCTGGTTAGTCTCTATTGCATAATACTGACCTATCAGCCTATGAAGCTGAGGGTTTATAACAGTCTTTAAATATTGCTGGAAAGAGATTTTCCAGATACTGAAATCAGGTTCACTCATCTGCAATTCCAAGGGCCAGAGCTCTTTACAAATGTATTCTCTACCCTTCAATCCTAGGCTCTAGCAGCTGATTTTCATGTCTGATTGCATTTTCTTTTGGCGTTGGCAACATATTTTCTCCTTCTCTAGCAAAGTCACTTTTGCGAGCGCTGGCTAATTAAATCCCACCCTTCAGTGCACGATCATACAGGCGCTTTTTGAAATCCAATTTACATGCCCCCTTAGAGCCAACCGCAGCTCCATGCCGCCTTCAGCAAGTTAAATCACACACAAAGGAGAATGCTAACTTCTGGATCCACTCATACAAACAGGAGCAAGAGCCCGGGCTTGCCAGTGACAGCAGCAGCTCGGGGACTCGCGGACCCCTGGGGAGCAGAGATTATGGGGAGGGTAAGGAGGAGCCATTTTTACAGTCTGGCCACAGCCAAGACCGAATTCTCTCTCTCTCTCTCTCAATCACCTGCGGGCTCAGGAGCTGGTGTGGGCAGAGCCCGGCGCAGGTCCCAGCCACCGGAGAAAGTCCCAATCTGGGCTGGGCGCAGAGGGCGCTTTGCTGAAGGTCTTTCCCTGGCGCAGCAGCTGCTCGGTCCTGGCTCTTGGGTCACTATGGACGCAGCTGCTGGCACTCAGCGTCTGACCCAGGAAGCTCAGCCCCCTGATATCCTGAGCGAAGGAGGAGAAGAAGCAAATACAGAGGAAGAGAGCAAAGGCACAAGCCAGAGCAGCCTCCCGTCCCTCCGCAACAACCAGAGCCCTCTGGTGGCACCAGCTCCTGGATCCGCATTGCTGCGCTTCCCCCGGGGCAGAACACGGCCCAAAGGGGGCGGATCCGGCCAGAGGGATTCTGCCCCAGCCCCAGCCGCCTGCGGGGAGTGTGTGGCGGGTATCCGGGTCTGGCCAGGGCCGTGCTCAGCAGCCGGGCTCTCCCAGCCCCTGTGCCACGCAGCGCCCGCCCGGCCGCCCTTCCTCGGGAGCCAGGCGTCAGGCCGGATGCTGGGCGGGTGTAAATCAGCACCGCTCGGCTGACTTTGTGGAAGCTATGGCTGGTTACACCCGCTGGGGATCTGGTCCCCATTGACTCCAATGGAGCGATGCTAATTTACACCTGCTGGGGATCTGGCTCCACTGACTCCCAGGGAGCGATGCTAATTTACACCTGCTGGGGATCTGGCTCCACTGACTCCCAGGGAGCGATGCTAATTTACACCCGCTGGGGATCTGGTCCCCATTGACTCCAATGGAGCGATGCTAATTTACACCTGCTGGAGATCTGGCTCCACTGACTCCCAGGGAGCGATGCTAATTTACACCCGCTGGGGATCTGGTCCTCATTGACTCCAATGGAGCGATGCTAATTTACACCTGCTGGAGATCTGGCTCCACTGACTCCCAGGGAGCGATGCTAATTTACACCCGCTGGGGATCTGGTCCCCATTGATTCCAATGGAGCGATGCTAATTTACACCTGCTGGGGATCTGGCTCCACTGACTCCCAGGGAGCAATGCTAATTTACACCTGCTGGGGATCTGGCTCCACTGACTCCCAGGGAGCGATGCTAATTTACACCCGCTGGAGATCTGGTCCCCATTGACTCCAATGGAGCGATGCTAATTTACACCTGCTGGAGATCTGGCCTCCAGGGAACAATGCTAATTTACACCTGTTGGGAATCTGGTCCCCATTGACTCCCATGGAGTGATTCTAATTTAAATCAGCTTGGAATCTAGCTCTACTGATTCCCATGGAGCAATGCTAATTTACACCAGCTGAGGATCTGGCCCCATGGAGCTATGCTAATTTACACCCAATGGGGTTCTGCCCCTCAGCACTTACATGGGGATCTCCAGCCAGACAGCTCAAAGCGCTTCACAAAGGAAGGTATATCTCATTATTATCTGTAAAAAGAACGCAGAGTACTTGTGGCACCTTAGAGACTAACACATTTATTTGAGCATAAGCTTTCGTGGGCAAAAACCCACTTCATCGATGCATGCAGTGGAAAAAAGATATCTATCTATCTATCTATCTATATAGGTAGATAGATAGGTATATAGGTATATATATACACACAGAGAATATGAAACATTTTTTGTTGCCATACCCACTATAACAAGAGTGATTAGTTAAGGTGAGCTATTAGCAGGAGAAGAAAAAAAAACACGGAAGGGCTGTGACTTGCTCTGGATCATGCACCAGGTCAGTGCCAGAGCCCGGAGCAGAACCCAGGAGTCCTGCACAGGAACGACCCTCCAAAAATGTGTTCAGGTTCCTACACCACATAACAGCCCAGCAAGAAACTAGAGCGGAAGTTGCAGCCCAGGGGGAATCATGTATCCTGTTATTGTTCGTACAGCACCTAGCACAATGGGACCCTGGCCCATGACTAGGGCTCATTGGGGGCACCACAGTGCACAGAATGGAACATCAGACACTCCTATCCCTTTGGAGCACCTGAGACACAAAGCAAGGTTCGCTGGGAGGAGGACAGGGAAAGACCCAATAGGACTCTAAGCTGGTCTACAGAGATCATAGAATATCAGGGCTGGAAGGGACCTCAGGAGGTCATCTAGTCCAACCCCTTCTGCTCAAAGCAGGGCCAATCCCCAATTTCTGCCCCGATCCCTAAATGGCCCCCTCAAGGATTGAACTCACAACCCTGAGTTTAGCAGGCTAATGCTCAAACCACTGAGCTATCAGAGATTTGGTGGGGAGACGGACAAGGTCTATTCTGCACCCAACACACACTTTGGAAAGCATAGGCGCTGGTGGCCGGTGAGCACAGAAGAAGCTGGGGACACTATCATTAACCCCCCTTTTACAGATGGAGAAACGGAGGCCTGGAGAGCGGAAGTTACCTGGCTAAAGTCCCCCAGCAGGCCAGTGGCAGAAGAACCCAGGTGTCCTGCTCTATGCAGTAGTCACACTCTCCCATGGGGAAATAGCTGCTGTGAGCAGAGCCAGAAGGGTGGCTGGGTACTGATGGGTAGCAGCATCTGGGCACAGGTAGGGGGAGGGCTCTTGTTGGGTGTCACCCCTCTGCTCCTCTTGGACTCCCCAAGCTTCCCCCCAACTTTTGGTGGCTTTTCCGCCCCACATACATTTTTCCAGTCCTTCCAATGAAGTGAGCTGTAGCTCACGAAAGCTTATGCTCAAATAAATTTGTTAGTCTCTAAGGTGCCACAGGTACTCCTTTTCTTTTTGCGCATACAGACTAACACGGCTGCTACTCTGAAACCAGTCCTTCCGGCATCACTGGAGGAGATGCGAAGACATATGAAGAAGTCACTAGAAGAAAAATACACAGGTGGTCAAGAGGAGGCATGGGTGACTGGAGCTTGCCTCAGTTTCTCCCTCTGTAAAAAGGGATCAGTGATAACTAAATTGAGCTCTACTGATGAGAAGTGCTAGATAGTAAGTGGGTGTCGCTCCTGTATGAGAGCGAGGTAATAGTATTCCATGGCCTTGGTGAGCCCCCCACCTGGCATATTACATAGGTATAGCAATCCTGTCACAGAGTGGCCCCTCTCTATGACACTGAGGTGATCCTCACCCCCACCTAGGATCCTGCACACATGTTTATTGCGCGCAGGAACAGGGCACAGACACAAGAGAAAGACCAAGTGCAGAGTTTATACAATTTCCCCAGAGCTGGCTCGGCTTCTGCAAGTGTTCAGGGGAGCAGAGCCTGAAGCAGGGAAGGGGAGGTCAGGGAGGGCAGCAGCTCTGGGACTCGCAGACCCCCGGGAGCAGAGATGGGGCAAGGAAGGGCCGTTTGTGCAGAGTCACTTTCCTGCCCAGCCCTTTTCCCCCGGGTCTCTCCCCTCACCTGCAGGCTCCAGCTCAGGAGCTGGTGTTGGCAAAGCCGGGGCTGCCCCAAGGCTGGTTCCAGCCACTGGAGAAAGTCCAACCCATAAACTGAGCATAGTGGGGGCTTTAATGAAGGTCTCTCCCCAGGACAGCAAGAAAACAACAGGGCCCAATGGGCAGGCGCGGGATGCTCAGCTTGCATGGGGGAAAAGCTTATTCACTTCCTCTAGGCTCACAATCATACATCCCTGGTGATGCTGCAGGAAACTAGCTGGCCTCTGAGCTTGGGCTCAGAACTGGGGGAACTGCACTGCACGGCCTGAGGATTGTCTGAGCCTGGCTGTCTGATGACCCCAGCCATGGAGAAGAATTACAGTTTCCAAGGGGGGAGAGAGAGCTCCCAAGGAGGAAAAAAGAACTACATTTCCCATCCACCCCTGGGAGTGCAGGCCGGTTTTCCACTCTCAGCTAGCCCAGGCTATTTCTCTTGCTGTTTTGGACAGGGGAGAGACACTCAATGTGCAGCGACAGTCAAAAAAGCTGACAGAATGTTTGGGAATCATTACGAAAGGGATAGATAATAAGACAGAAAATATCATATTGCCTCTAACCATGGTACGCCCACACCTTGAATACTGCGTGCAGATGTGGTCGCCCCATCTCAAAAAGGATATATTGGAATTGAAAAAGGTTCAGAAAGGGCGACAAAAACAATTGGGGTATGGAACAGCTCCCATAAAAGGCGAGATTAAAAAGACTGGGACTATTTAGCTTGGAAAAGAGGCAACTAAGGGAGGATCTGATAGAGGTCAATAAAATCATGGCTGGGTGTGGAGAAAGTGAATAAGGAAGTGTTATTTATTCTTTCTCGTCACACAAGAACTAGGGGTCACCCAATGAAATTACTAGGCATCAGGTTTAAAACAAACAAAAAGAAGTATTTCTTCACACAATGCAGAGTCAACCTGTGGAACTCCTTGCCAGAGGGTGTAGTAAAGGCCAAGATTATAACAGGGTTCAAAAAGGAACTAGATAAGTTCATGGAGGATAGGTCCATCAACAGCTATTAGCCAGGCTGGGCAGGGATGGTGTCCCTAGACTCTGTTTGCCAGAAGCTGGGAATGGGCAACAGGGGATGGATCACTGTATGGTTGCCTGTTCTGTTCATTCCCTCTTAAGTACCTGGCATTGGCCACTGTCAGAGGACAGGATACTGGTCTAGATGGGCCATTGGTCTGACCCAGTATGGCTGTTCTTATGTTCTTATCACTGCTGGGGTGAAGTAGTTTGGGAAGGCACTGGGGGCTACAAAGTACCTCAACAGACAAGGTGAGGGGGATGGCTTTGGGACGCAGGCGGCCAGGGGATCCATCTAGGGTCTGCAAACAGCTGAGCTCTGCAGCTGGGGCACCAGACTGTTCCAGAATTGCACCTTGGCTGATGAAATCGCTATTGACTCCCAGGGCTCTGACTCAAGTAAGTAGAAGGTAAGGAGGGTGTGTGTGAGAGAGATGCTCCCTGGAGTTTCCTTCTGAGTCACAGCAAATATGAGAGTCAGGACAGTGGGATGGGAAATGTATCCCAGATCTGGGAAAATGTATCCAAAGTCCTGGGCAGGAAGGAGGGAATATGTCTGATTTTGTAGAAGGGTCTGTAATGCACAGAAGACTCTGGTGCTGTGTTTATAACCCAGCTGCTCTGGGCAAAGGCATCAGGTATTAGACATGGACACAATGAGGAGCACTGGGACAGAGAAACACACAATGTGTATGTAGAGCAGACGATAGGCGGTATTAGCAGAAGGCAGGTCTTGAAAGAGAAGAGTGACAGAGGATCAGGATGGGTTAGGCCGGAAGGAGTTCAGTGGGACAATATTGCCACCTTTCTCAGAGGCTAGTGACTATTTATTATTTTATTACCATAGCACATAGGAGCCACAGTCATGGGCCAGAACCCTGTTGTGCTCAGAGCTGTACAAACACAGAACAAAAAGGTAGCCTCTGATCCAAAGAGCTTATTAATGAATTGCAATCATTGGGCTCGGGTATGTGGTAGCACAGAAAAGTGGTGGTGGTGGGGGGAATCTGTGGGGAAGAATTCAGAAGCCACTTGCAGGTAGGGTGACCATACAGCAAATGTGAAAAATTGGGACAGGGAATGGGGGAGGTAATAGGATCCAAAAATTGGGACTGTCCCTATAAAATCAGGACATCTGGTCACCCTACTTGCAGGTCACCGACAGTGGTAGCGGAGGGGAAAGGTACAGGGACATGAGGTCTAATCCTCTCTCTCTGTGAACAGCATATAGCTGGATGGGTTTTTATTACGGAGGTACCAGTTGCAGCTCCATGGTGAAGGCTGAGTTACGTATTATGCTTAAAGAGATTGAATCCTTTGCTCTGGTACAAATGAAAAATGCAAGGGATCCTCCCACAAAATTGATAGCAGTGACTTGGAGCAGTGAATTCATTTTCTAAGAATTTTCAAGTAAATCTGTTAACTAGTTGAGGGGTAGTTTAGATCATAGGCACAGCTCTGCTAACTCAGTTGCTAGAGCATGAGACTCAATCTCAGGGTCATGGGATGGAGCCCCACGTTGGGTGGTAGGTTTGGCCCCTGATGGAAGACAGGATACTGTGCTATGGAAATGTATAGTTAGGAAACCCAAATCACCTTAACTCAGCCTTTCAGCCTCCCAAGCGCTTAGAAGTAGTCACTTAGCAAATTAATCAGTGACCAAACAGTAAGGATTAATTTTCTTGTTCTGCAACACATTTTTGTCAGTCAGTAACAAAATGTAGGAAAGCAGTCCAGTCCAACAGGTCTCGAGCACTGGACTGAGGGGTCAAAAGGAGTGAGTTCAAGCCAATGAGTCACTTTGCGAACTTGGTCAAGGCACTTCACCTCACTGTGCCTCAGCCTTACCAATCTGTAAAATGGGAACAATGTTATATACATCTCTCTTTACAACACGCCTTGAGAGCTAGGTTTCAGAAGCATTACACATAGCTTGACATAAGAACAAGCACAAGGAAACATTACACACACTTACTAAGTGAAAGATAGCTACTGCCTGTTGCAAAATGACCACTTTAGGGCATCAGCTGTTTGTCTTTGCCCAATTTAAAGGGCCAGTGTCACAAAAGGCATTATGGGAGGAAAAATTCCTAAAAGAGGGCAATCTTCCAGTAGAGTGAGTTAATAGAAAATAAGAAGCTTTGAGGGAAGGGAGCAATGGTACTTAAGTTATGCTTTGGCTTGTAATGTCATCACTTGATTAATAATAATAGTACTTTTCAGTGGGAGTTTTTTTTTTTTACAAAGGATCATTAACCCCAGTTAACTGACAGGGAAACTGAGGCATAGACCAATGTGACTGCCCCAAAGTCACTTAGCAAGTCAGAGCCAGGAACAGAACCACTGTCTTTAGGGTCTTAGTCCAGTATCATAGCCACTAGGTAACACTCCCTATTATAGCAACTATTCCTACAAACTTTCTTTTCTAACTCATGCACGAACATGCTTTTTTGTAGCGTCCAATTAAATTTTCCATGGGAACATCAAATAGATTGAATAGATGTATAGATTCCAAGGCCAGAAGGGATCATTGTGTTCACCTAGTCTGACCTCCTGTGTAACACAAGCCATAAGACTTCCCCGAATCAATCCCTGTTTGAACTAGAGTTGACCTTTTAGAAAAATGTCCAACCTTGATTTAAAAATTGCTTATGCTGGAGAATTCACCACAACCCTTATTAAATTATTCTAATGGTTAATTACCCCCATTGTTAAAAACTTGTGTCTCATTTCTTGTCTGAATTTGTCTAGCTTCAGCTTCCAGGCACTTGATGTTGTTAGACCTTTGTCTGCTAGATAGAAGAGCCACTCAGTGGAGTTGCATCATACACGCATTTAACTTACACAAATTCAACTATACGCGCTCAGCAAAAAAAAAGAAAAATAACAATAACTCGCGGCAGTGGAGTACTGTACAGGAGTCGACGGGAGAGCGCTCAGGGGGTCAATTTATCCTCGGGGGAAGATAAATCCTCTTGCCTCTAGATAAAGGGCTGCGGCCTTGCAGTCTAGGAATGTATCAGAAGCACTAACGTTTCCTTCCTGTTTCTCTGTTTCAGACACCATGCCTATTGCAAACCCTCTCCAAAGCCTCCAGGACGAAGTCACCCTCTCCCTCTGACTCGACTATTTCAGCGATCCCGTGATGCTTCTGCCGGGCCTGCGTCAGCCTTTGTTGCTATGTAAATAGATTCCCGCCCCCCCCCACTTACAGTTTCTTTCTAGAATCTCTTCCCCAATGGCTCTGGAAATAGTTATCACTTTATTTATGCACTTTCCCCTCTTTTAAAAAATTTCCTCTCTTTTAATAAAATATTTTTTTGAAAGAAAGTGTGACCTTAAAAAAAATCATATTTCGGAATAAGAATAGGACATTGGATGTGGCCCAGCACACTCCTTAATCCGAGTTGAGGCAGAGGTGGGACGTATTGCTATTTGCAGTGTGGCCTAGTGGATAGCAAAGAGGAGTGGGGTGCAGGAGGCCTGGATTCTATCCCTGGCTCTGTCACGGGCTTGCTGGGTGAGTTTAGGCAAGTCACACTCCATGCCTCAGTTTCCCCATCTGTAAAATGGAGATAATGATATTGAACTCCAGTGTAAAATGCTTTCAGATTGATGAAAAGCATTATACAAGGGTACGGCATAGTGCCAAGAGTTCCAGATTCCATGTTGCTGGATGACTGTAGAGGCACACAGTGAAAGACAGTCCCTCTTGGGAAGAGCTTACAATCAAACTGCTGGCTGACCACACTTCACCTCAGTGCCTCAGTTCTCCATCTGTAAAATGGGCCTACACTTGAGATGGCTGGCAGGTGAGGCACCAAAGCCAAAGAAACCAACAGAAGTTGGCCCTTGTCATGGAGTCACTGGGGTGATGCTCTGGAACTATTCCATACGAAGCCAGTCAGGACCCTGGGGGAGCCTCCTCTCTCTGAGCATACTGTCTCCATGGCAAGAAGCTTACACAGCTTCGTCCTTCCCGGATCTGACCTCAGAGCATTCAGCGTCCCCTTCCACACTGTGTGCTTCCTGCAGTGAGTCCGCCCAGGCAGACCTCCTGGGGAAGCCAGAGGGCCCTGCACCCCAACTCCGCAGTCAGACGTGACTCTCAGCCAGCCGATAAAACAGAAGGTTTATTAGTCAACAGGAACTCAGCGTAGGACAGAACTTGTTAGCACAGAAATCAGTGACTTTCAGCCAAGTTCATCTTTGGGGAGGGGAGCCCAGAGCCAGGGCTCTGGCCCGCCCCCTGCACCCCAAGTCAGAGGAGAATGACTCGCTTCCCCCCCCCCTTGCTCTTCCTCCAGCCTTTTTTCTCGCCTCGGGCCAAGAGTCACCTGGTCGCATCTCCTTCCTGGGTCTCAGGTTATGAAAGGGCTGCCATAGCATCCATGCAGGCAGCTGGAGCAGCTCCTGCAAAAGTCACACACCCTTTTTCCCACCACCTAGACATTGGTGCAATACACTGAGAAATTGAGGCACACACAGCATTCATGCAAAACAGTAAGATTCACATGGGCTCACATACAGCATAACAAGGGAAAATCCCACTATGTCACAGCCCTTCCCAGACTTGGTGTGGGAAACAGGAGCTGATGATGCACCTGACCTCCTAGGTAAAGCTCTTTGAGATCAGCTAATGAAAAGTGCTATATAAAAGCTAGTGGTGATATTATTCAGCTCTGATCTTGATACTGCTTGTTTAATTTCTTTTGTTACCGCACCCATGGTCTGTATTTGTCAGATGAGCTTGAATAACATACTCACAACATCGAGTAATGTTCTAGGGGCAATAAGAACTTAAATGAGATCAGGCACATCCCATAATCAATGCTGCCAGCTCTCATGGGTTTATCACAAGTCTCATGATAGTCGATGTTTTATTGAAAGCCGCAACTCTTGGGGACATGTCTAGCTATTCATCAAACTTATACGGCCCCCCATTACCAAAGTATCCAAGTGATTACATGAAAATCTCAGCTCTCATTTTGTTAAAAAAGTACATTTCTGCCCCTTAGGGTTTCAAAGACAAGTGTGGAAACCTGACCCAAGTGTATCCCGAGGACTCAAACCCCAGAAAGCAAAGACAAAGAACTCAAAATTTCTGTGACATGAGGCAATCAATGATTTTGACCTCCTTTGTAAAGAACCCTATGGATGGTAAATGCTACATAAGAACTAGGAAGTATCAATGATCATTAGTTCAAAAATCTAGTGATTTTCAAGCCAGTCTTGTGATTGGGGCCTGACGTGATTTTTGAACGTCTGGTGTAGGCAATACCACACATCATCACACCCAACTCTGGCATAAAAATGGCCATACTGGGTCAGAGCAATGGTCCATCTAGGCTAGTATCCTGTCCAAAATGGCCAGTGCCAGATGTTTCAGAGGGAATGAACAGAACAGGGCAATTATTAAATGATCTAGTCCCAGCTTCTGGCAGTCAGATGTTTGGGGTCACCCAGAGGATGGGGTTGTGTTCCTAACCATTTTGTCTAATAGCCATTGATGGAGCTACCCTCCATTAACTTATCTAATTCTCTTTTGAACTCAGTTACACTTTTGGCCTTCACATGCTCTGGCAAGGAGCTCCACAGGTTGACTGTGTGTGGTTTGAAGAAATACTTCCTTTTGTTTGTTTTAAACCTGCTTCCTATTAGTGCCATTGTGTTATGTGAAGGGGTCAGTTACACTTCCCTATTCACTTTCTCTACACCATTCATGACCGTATAGACCTCTATCATATCGTCCCTTAGTCATCTTTTTTCTAAGCAAAACAGTTCCAATTGTATTAATCTCTCCACACATGGAAGCTATTTCATACTCCTAATTATTTTTGTTGCCCTTTCCTGTAACTTTTCCAATTCTACTATATCTTTTTTGGGATAGGGTGAACAGAACTACATGCAATATTCAAGGTGTGGGCATACCATAGATTTCTATAGTGGTATTATGATATTTTCTTTCCTATTAGCTATCTGGCATATCCTATCTGGCTGGGATAATTTAGTTGGGGATTGGTCCTGCTTTGAGCAGGGGGTTGGACTAGATGACTTCCTGAGGTCACTTCCAACCCTGATATTCTATGACCTTTTTCCTAATGTTTCATAACATTCTATTAGTTTTTTTTGACTGCCACTGCACATTGAGCAGATGTGTTCAGAGAACTAGCCACAATGACTCCAAGATCTCTTTCTTGAGTAGTAACAGCTAATTTAGACTCCATCATTTTGTATGTATAGTTGGGATTGTTTTTTCCAATGTGGGTTTCTTTGCACTTACCAACATTGAATTTCACCTGCCATTTTGTTGCCAAGTCACTCAGGTTCGTGAGATCCCCTTGTAAATTTTTTCAGTCAGCTTTGGACTTAACTATCCTGAGTAATTTTGTATCATCTGCAAACTGTGCCACCTCACTGTTTACCCCCTTTTCCAGATAATTTATAAATATTTGAACAGCACAGGTCCCAGTACAGATCCCTGGGACCCCTGATATTTACCCTTTTCCATTGTGAAAACTGACCATTTATTCCTACCCTTTATTTCCTGTCTTTTAACCAGTTACTGAGCTAGGAGAGGACCTTCTCTCTTGTCCCACAACTGCTTACTTTGCTTAAGAGCCTTTGGTGTGGGGCTTTGTCAAAGGCTTTCTGAAAGTCCAAGTACACCAGATCACCCTTGTCCACATGCTTTTTGACACTCTCAAAAAATTCTAATAGATTGGTGAGGCATGATTTCCCTTTACAAAAGTCATGTTGACTTTACCCCAGCAAATCATGTTCATCTATGTGTCTGATAATTCTGTTCTTTACTATAGTTTCAAGCAGTTTGCCTGGTACTGAAATTAGGCTTACTGGCCTGTAATTGCCAGGATCACCTCTGGAGCCTTTTAAAAAAATTGGTGTTACATAAGCTATCCTCCAGTCATTTGGTACATTGGTTGATTTAAGCGATAGGTTACATATCAGAGTTAATAGTTCTGCTATTTCATCTTTGAGTTCCTTCAGAACTCTTAGGTGAATACCATCTGGTCCTGGTGACTTATTACCTGTTTAATGACAGGTTTCAGAGTAGCAGCCGTGTTAGTCTGTATTCGCAAAAAGAAAAGGAGTACTTGTGGCACCTTAGAGACTAACAAATTTATTTGAGCATAAGCTTTCGTGAGCTACAGCTCACTTCATCAGATGCATTTGGTGGAAAATACAGTGGGAAGATTTATATACACACACAGAGAACATGAAAAAATGGGTTTTATCATACACACTGTAAGGAGAGTGATCACTTAAGATGAGCCATCACCAGCAGCAGGGGGGGAAGGAGGAAAACCTTTCATGGTGACAAGCAAGGTAGGCTATTTCCAGCAGTTAACAAGAACATCTGAGGAACAGTGGGGGGTGGGGTGGGGTGGGGGGGAGAAATAACATGGGGAAATAGTTTTACTTTGTGTAATGACTCATCCATTCCCAGTCTCTATTCAAGCCTAAATTATAGAATCATAGAATTGTATCCAGTTTGCAAATTAATTCCAATTCAGCAGTCTCTCGTTGGAATCTGTTTTTGAAGTTTTTCTGTTGAAGGATAGCCACCCTAAGGTCTGTAATCGAGTGACCGGAGAGATTGAAGTGTTCTCCAACTGGTTTTTGAGTGTTATAATTCTTGACGTCTGTTAGTCTGTATTCGCAAAAAGAAAAGGAGTACTTGTGGCACCTTAGAGACTAACAAATTTATTTGAGCATAAGCTTTCGTGAGCTACAGCTCACTTCATCAGATGCATTTGGTGGAAAATACAATGGGGAGATTTATATACACACACAGAGAACATGAAACAATGGGTTTTATCATACACACTGTAAGGAGAGTGATCACTTAAGATGAGCCATCACCAGCAGCGGGGAGGGGGGAGGAGGAAAACCTTTCATGGTGACATAATATATAATATATATCCCCACTGTATTTTCCACCAAATGCATCCGATGAAGTGAGCTGTAGCTCACGAAAGCTTATGCTCAAATAAATTTGTTAGTCTCTAAGGTGCCACAAAGTACTCCTTTTCTTTTTGCGAATACAGACATCAAGAATTATAACATTCAAAAACCAGTCGGAGAACACTTCAATCTCTCCGGTCACTCGATTACAGACCTAAGAGTGGCTATCCTTCAACAAAAAAACTTCAAAAACAGACTCCAACGAGAGACTGCTGAATTGGAATTAATTTGCAAACTGGATACAATTAACTTAGGCTTGAATAGAGACTGGGAATGGATGAGTCATGACACAAGTAAAACTATTTCCCCATGTTATTTCTCCCCCCCACCCCCCACTGTTTCTCAGATGTTCTTGTTAACTGCTGGAAATAGCCTACCTTGCTTGTCACCATGAAAGGTTTTCCTCCTTACCCCCCCCCCCCCCCCCCGCTGCTGGTGATGGCTCATCTTAAGTGATCACTCTCCTTACAGTGTGTATGATAAAACCCATTGTTTCATGTTCTCTGTGTGTGTATATAAATCTCCCCACTGTATTTTCCACCAAATGCATCTGATGAAGTGAGCTGTAGCTCACGAAAGCTTATGCTCAAATAAATTTGTTAGTCTCTAAGGTGCCACAAGTACTCCTTTTCTTTTTACCTGTTTACTGTATCAGTTTGTTCCAAAACCTTCTCTACTGACACCTCAATCTGGGACAGTTCCTCAGATCTGTCACCTGAAAAGAATGGCTCAGGTGTGTGAATTTTTTCCACATCCTCTGCAGTGAAGACCAATGCAAAGAATTCATTGAGCATCTCCACAATGGCCTTGTCTTCCTTAAATGCTCCTTTAGCATTGCAATCATCCAGTGGCTCCACTGAGTGTTTAGCAGGCTTCCTGCATCTGATGTACTTAAATAAAATTGCCATTGGTTTTTGTGTCTTTAGCTAGTTGCTATTGGGATTCTTTCTTGACCAGTCTTATTATACTTTTACACTTGATTTTCCAGAGTTTTATGCTCCTTTCTATTTTCCTCACTAGGATTTGACTTCCAATTTTTAAAGGATGCCTTTTTGCCTCTAACTGTCCTTTTTACTCTGCTGTGTAGCCATGGTGGCATTTTCTCATCCTCTTACTGTTTTTATTAATTATTATTAGGGATAAACTTTTAGTCTGAGTCTCTATATGGTACATCAGGAAACAATCACCCAATGGAGGAAGCTTTAAATTCACAGTAGCTTCCCTGTGTAGACAAACCCTCAGACTCTAGATCTTCACACTTTAGATCCTCCTCAGTTCAGCCACTTGTCTGCACTGATACGTGACATTCACACGTTCTTTACTCCATTCAAACCACTGAGCACACAGTTCAATTTCAGCATGAAGGGGTAATTTGAAGGCACCGGGGCTGGTTGAAAACCAGGGGGGAAAATGTGAATATATTTTCAGTTATCCCTTCCTCTGTTTTTTCACCAAAGATTGAAATGTCCATTGAATTTGAATTCAAACCCAGAGCTGCAGCCAAGGCCGTGTATTTCTGAGAGCCCATTTCCTTTGGAGTATGCCTGGGGGAAGCCAGTGGGGAACCAGGGGCATGGCTCTCCAAGAGGCAGGGAGTTTGGAAGGTGGTGGGGGTGGCTAAGAGACGCTCAAGATCCAGTAGCCACTAGGGTGGCCACCACCCAGCACAGCTCCTTTTCTGAGGTAGCTGGCCCAGACCAAGTGGTTCGGATGTCCTGGTCTTTTATACCTCAGAGGTGACAACCCTAGCAGCCACAGCATGGGAACCCCTGGCCTAGGGCATTGGCTGAAGTAGATGGGGAGCCAGGTCAACCGTGGCTGAGCGAGGGGGATAGATCCAGGGGGCTGGCTGAGGAAAGGGTCAGGCCTGGCAGGGGGCAAGCCAAATTGAGAGAGGCCTGGCCATGTGTTGCTGGTAGGGTTACCCCAGGTGTCCAGCCGGCTGGGGAGGGGCAGTTCTGGCTGGGGGCAGAGTGGGAAGAGGCCTGGCTGCTTTGGGGCTGACTGTGGGAGGGTAGGTCTGGGGGACTGATTGAACAGGGTCAGGCCTAGCTGAGGATTGGGGATGAGTCAGGCCAAGCTAGGAGAAGCCTGGCTGGGGCTGGCAGGGCAGGCTGGTCTGGTTGGCATAGAGAGGGGGCAGACCTGCCTTCCTAGGGGTTGGAGGAGGAATCATAGAATCATAGAATCATAGAATATCAGGGTTGGAAGGGACCCCAGAAGGTCATCTAGTCCAACCCCCTGCTCAAAGCAGGACCAAGTCCCAGTTAAATCATCCTAGCCAGGGCTTTGTCAAGCCTGACCTTAAAAACCTCTAAGGAAGGAGATTCTACCACCTCCCTAGGTAACGCATTCCAGTGTTTCACCACCCTCTTAGTGAAAAAGTTTTTCCTAATATCCAATCTAAACCTCCCCCATTGCAACTTGAGACCATTACTCCTCGTTCTGTCATCTGCTACCATTGAGAACAGTCTAGAGCCATCCTCTTTGAAACCCCCTTTCAGGTAGTTGAAAGCAGCTATCAAATCCCCCTCATTCTTCTCTTCTGCAGACTAAACAATCCCAGCTCCCTCAGCCTCTCCTCATAAGTCATGTGCTCTAGACCCCTAATCATTTTTGTTGCCCTTCGCTGTACTCTTTCCAATTTATCCACATCCTTCTTGTAGTGTGGGGCCCAAACTGGACACAGTACTCCAGATGAGGCCTCACCAGTGTCGAATAGAGGGGAACGATCACGTCCCTCGATCTGCTCGCTATGCCCCTACTTATACATCCCAAAATGCCATTGGCCTTCTTGGCAACAAGGGCACACTGCTGACTCATATCCAGCTTCTCGTCCACTGTCACCCCTAGGTCCTTTTCCGCAGAACTGCTGCCGAGCCATTCGGTCCCTAGTCTGTAGCGGTGCATTGGATTCTTCCATCCTAAGTGCAGGACCCTGCACTTATCCTTATTGAACCTCATTAGATTTCTTTTGGCCCAATCTTCCAATTTGTCTAGGTCCTTCTGTATCCTATCCCTCCCCTCCAGCGTATCTACCACTCCTCCCAGTTTAGTATCATCCGCAAATTTGCTGAGAGTGCAATCCACACCATCCTCCAGATCATTTATGAAGATATTGAACAAAACGGGCCCCAGGACCGACCCCTGGGGCACTCCACTTGACACCGGCTGCCAACTAGACATGGAGCCATTGATCACTACCCGTTGAGCCCGACAATCTAGCCAGCTTTCTACCCACCTTATAGTGCATTCATCCAGCCCATACTTCCTTAACTTGCTGACAAGAATGCTGTGGGAGACCGTGTCAAAAGCTTTGCTAAAGTCAAGAAACAATACATCCACTGCTTTCCCTTCATCCACAGAACCAGTAAACTCATCATAAAAGGCGATTAGATTAGTCAGGCATGACCTTCCCTTGGTGAATCCATGCTGACTGTTCCTGATCACTTTCCTCTCCTCTAAGTGCTTCAGGATTGATTCTTTGAGGACCTGCTCCATGATTTTTCCAGGGACTGAGGTGAGGCTGACCGGCCTGTAGTTCCCTGGATCCTCCTTCTTCCCTTTTTTAAAGATGGGCACTACATTAGCCTTTTTCCAGTCATCCGGGACTTCCCCCGTTCGCCACGAGTTTTCAAAGATAATGGCCAAGGGCTCTGCAATCACAGCCGCCAATTCCCTCAGCACTCTCGGATGCAATTCGTCCGGCCCCATGGACTTGTGCACGTCCAGCTTTTCTAAATAGTCCCTAACCACCTCTATCTCTACAGAGGGCTGGCCATCTCTTCCCCATTTTGTGTTGCCCAGCACAGCAGTCTGGGAGCTGACCTTGTTAGTGAAACAGAGGCAAAAAAAGCATTGAGTACATTAGCTTTTTCCACATCCTCTGTCACTAGCTTGCCTCCCTCATTCAGTAAGGGGCCCACACTTTCCTTGGCTTTCTTCTTGTTGCCAACATACCTGAAGAAACCCTTCTTGTTACTCTTGACATCTCTTGCTAGCTGCAGCTCCAGGTGCGATTTGGCCTCCTGATATCTTTCCTACATGCCCGAGCAATATTTTTATACTCTTCCCTGGTCATATGTCCAACCTTCCACTTCTTGTAAGCTTCTTTTTATGTTTAAGATCCGCTAGGATTTCACCATTAAGCCAAGCTGGTCGCCCTGCCATATTTACTATTCTTTCGACTCATCGGGATGGTTTGTCCCTGTAACCTCAACAGGGATTCCTTGAAATACAGCCAGCTCTCCTGGACTCCCTTCCCTTTCATGTTAGTCCCCCAGGGGATCCTGGCCATCTGTTCCCTGAGGGAGTCAAAGTCTGCTTTCCTGAAGTCCAGGGTCCGTATCCTGCTGCTTACCTTTCTTCCCTGCGTCAGGATCCTGAACTCAACCAACTCATGGTCACTGCCTCCCAGATTCCATCCACTTTTGCTTCCCCACTAATTCTACCCGGTTTGTGAGCAGCAGGTCAAGAAAAGCGCTCCCCCTAGTTGGCTCCCCTAGCACTTGCACCAGGAAATTGTCCCCTACGCTTTCCAAAAACTTCCTGGATTGTCTATGCACCGCTGTATTGCTCTCCCAGCAGATATCAGGAAAATTAAAGTCACCCATGAGAATCAGGGCATGCGATCTAGTAGCTTCCGTGAGTTGCCGGAAGAAAGCCTCATCCACCTCATCCCCCTGGTCCGGTGGTCTATAGCAGACTCCCACCATGACATCACTCTTGTTGCACACACTTCTAAACTTAATCCAGAGACACTCAGGTTTTTCCACAGTTTCGTACCGGAGCTCTGAGCAGTCATACTGCTCCCTTACATACAGTGCTACTCCCCCACCTTTTCTGCCCTGCCTGTCCTTCCTGAACAGTTTATAACCATCCATGACTGTACTCCAGTCATGTGAGTTATCCCACCAAGTCTCTGTTATTCCAATCACGTCATAATTCCTTGACATCACCAGGACCTCCAGTTCTCCCTGCTTGTTTCCAAGGCTTTGTGCATTCGTATATAAGCACTTGAGATAACCTGTTGATCGCCCCTCATTCCCAGTATGAGGCAGGAGCCCTCCCCTCACAGACATTCCTGCCTGTGCTTCCTCCCGGTATCCCGCTTTCCCACTTACCTCAGGGCTTTGGTCTCCTTCCCCCGGTGAACCTAGTTTAAAGCCCTCCTCACTAGGTTAGCCAGCCTGCTGGCAAAGATGTTCTTCCCTCTCTTCGTAAGATGGAGCCCGTCTCTGCCCAGCACTCCTCCTTCATGGAACACCATCCCATGGTCAAAGAATCCAAAGCCTTCTCTCCGACACCACCTGCGTAGCCATTCGTTGACCTCCACGATTCGACGGTCCCTACCCAGGCCTTTTCCTTCCACGGGGAGGATGGACGAGAACACCACTTGCGCCTCCAACTCCTTTATCCTTCTTCCCAGAGCCACGTAGTCCGCAGTGATCCGCTCAAGGTCATTCTTGGCAGTATCATTGGTGCCCACGTGGAGAAGCAGGAAGGGGTAGCGATCCGAGGGCTTGATGAGTCTCGGCAGTCTCTCCGTCACATCACGAATCTTAGCCCCTGGCAAGCAGCAGACTTCTCGGTTTTCCCGGTCAGGGCGGCAGATAGATGACTCAGTCCCCCGGAGGAGAGAGTCCCCGACCACCACCACCCGCCTTCTCCTCTTGGGAGTGGTGGTCGTGGAACCCCCAACCTCAGGACATCGCATCTCATGCCTCCCAACCAGCGGAGTCTCCTTCTGCTTTCTCCCCCCAGACATATCATCTGGTCCACTCTCCGCAGGAAGGGCAGGCCTGGCTGGTCAGGGTAGGGTTGTTGGGGGTCAGGCCTGGCTGGGGACAAATGGCAGGCTAGGAGAGGATTGGGGAATGGGATGGGGCTGATGTGGGGAAGGACAGTGGTAGTAGAGGAGCCTGGGGGATTGGGGAACTGGCTGGCTGGTGAACAGAGCAGACCGGATGGGTGGGGTGGATTTGTTGGGCCTTTGATTCTTCCCTTGAGAGGAATATTTTTTTTTTTTTTACAAGTTGCCAACCAAAAATCCAGAGAAATAATCACCCTGGCAGAGAGGAGCCTGATGGGAAATGTACAGACAGGTAAACTGAGGCCGAGAGAGGGGCTGGGACCTGCCCAAAAGCCATAGAGGGGTCAAAGGCCCAGACATTAATAGAACTCAGGAATCCTGACTCCCAGGTCCTTCTGCTCTAACCACTAAATGCCACTCTCCTCCCAGAGCTGGAGAGGGAACCCAGGAGTCCTGACTCCCAGTCCCTCTTTTTTAACTCATTTAACCCCAACCTGCCTGGTGCTCCTGCTGGGAAACAGGGGAAGCCCCACGCCCCAACCCCATTTCTCCAGGAGGAGCACCATGGGGTGTTGCAGAGGGGACTGCAGATGGAAGGGGTGGGGAGGGGCCCCCATTTGCTCTAGTCAAGGGCCTCAGAAATCCCTAGCCACCTCTGACCCCAGGAGTCCTGATTCCCAGCCCCCTGCTGCTCTAACCACTCTCCCCTTGTAGAGCCGGGGACAGAACTCAAGAGTCCTGACTCCCAGTTCCCTTGTTCTAACCACTAGACCCCACTCCCGTTCCAGAGCCCTGGACAGAACCCAGGAGTCCTGACTCCCAGCCCCCTTGAACTAACTAGACCCCACTCCCCTCCCAGAGCAGGCGAGAGAACCCAGGAGTCCTGATTCCCAGCCCCCCCTTCTAACCACTAGACCCCACTCCCGCCCAGAGCAGGGGAGAGAACCCCGGAGTCCTGACTCCCAGCCCCCTTGATCTAACCACTAGACCCCACTCCCTTCCCAGAGCAGGGGAGAGAACCCAGGAGTCCTGACTCCCAGCCCCCTTGATCTAACCACTAGACCCCACTCCCGCCCAGAGCAGGGGAGAGAACCCAGGAGTCCTGATTCCCAGCCCCCCCTTCTAACCACTAGACCCCACTCCCCTCCCAGAGCAGGGGAGAGAACCCAGGAGTCCTGATTCCCAGCCCCCTTGATCTAACCACTAGACCCCACTCCCGTTCCAGAGCCCTGGACAGAACCCAGGAGTCCTGACTCCCAGCCCTCTTGATCTAACCACTAGACCCCACTCCTCTCCCAGAGCAGGGGAGAGAACCCAGGAGTCCTGATTCCCAGCCCCCCCGTCTAACCACTAGACCCCACTCCCGCCCAGAGCAGGGGAGAGAACCCAGGAGTCCTGACTCCCAGCGCCCTTGATCTAACCACTAGACCCCACTCCCGCCCAGAGCAGGCGAGAGAACCCAGGAGTCCTGATTCCCAGCCCCCCCCTTCTAACCACTAGACCCCACTCCCCTCCCAGAGCAGGGGAGAGAACCCAGGAGTCCTGATTCCCAGCCCCCTTGATCTAACCACTAGACCCCACTCCCGTTCCAGAGCCCTGGACAGAACCCAGGAGTCCTGACTCCCAGCCCTCTTGATCTAACCACTAGACCCCACTCCCTTCCCAGAGCAGGGGAGAGAACCCAGGAGTCCTGATTCCCAGCCCCCCCTTCTAACCACTAGACCCCACTCCCGCCCAGAGCAGGGGAGAGAACCCAGGAGTCCTGACTCCCAGCCCCCTTGATCTAACCACTAGACCCCACTCCCCGCCCAGAGCAGGGGAGAGAACCCAGGAGTCCTGATTCCCAGCCCCCCCTTCTAACCACTAGACCCCACTCCCCTCCCAAAGCAGGGAGAGAACCCAGGAGTCCTGATTCCCAGCCCCCTTGATCTAACCACTAGATCCCACTCCCGTTCCAGAGCCCTGGACAGAACCCAGGAGTCCTGACTCCCAGCCCTCTTGATCTAACCACTAGACCCCACTCCTCTCCCAGAGCAGGGGAGAGAACCCAGGAGTCCTGATTCCCAGCCCCCCCTTCTAACCACTAGACCCCACTCCCGCCCAGAGCAGGGGAGAGAACCCAGGAGTCCTGACTCCCAGCCCCCTTGATCTAACCACTAGACCCCACTCCCGCCCAGAGCAGGGGAGAGAACCCAGGAGTCCTGATTCCCAGCCCCCCCTTCTAACCACTAGACCCCACTCCCCTCCCAAAGCAGGGGAGAGAACCCAGGAGTCCTGATTCCCAGCCCCCTTGATCTAACCACTAGATCCCACTCCCGTTCCAGAGCCCTGGACAGAACCCAGGAGTCCTGACTCCCAGCCCTCTTGATCTAACCACTAGACCCCACTCCTCTCCCAGAGCAGGGGAGAGAACCCAGGAGTCCTGATTCCCAGCCCCCCTTCTAACCACTAGACCCCACTCCCGCCCAGAGCAGGGGAGAGAACCCAGGAGTCCTGACTCCCAGCCCCTTGATCTAACCACTAGACCCCACTCCCGTTCCAGAGCCCTGGACAGAACCCAGGAGTCCTGATTCCCAGCCCCCTTGATCTAACCACTAGACCCCACTCCCGCCCAGAGCAGGGGAGAGAACCCAGGAGTCCTGACTCCCAGCCCCCTTGATCTAACCACTAGACACCACTCCCGTTCCAGAGCCCTGGACAGAACCCAGGAGTCCTGACTCCCAGCCCTCTTGATCTAACCACTAGACCCCACTCCCGCCCAGAGCAGGGGAGAGAACCCAGGAGTCCTGACTCCCAGCCCTCTTGATCTAACCACTAGACCCCACTCCTCTCCCAGAGCAGGGGAGAGAACCCAGGAGTCCTGATTCCCAGCCCCCTTGATCTAACCACTAGACCCCACTCCCGTTCCAGAGCCCTGGACAGAACCCAGGAGTCCTGACTCCCAGCGCCCTTGATCTAACCACTAGACCCCACTCCCGCGCAGAGCAGGGGAGAGAACCCAGGAGTCCTGCCGGTAGCTAGCCACCAGAGAGCGCTGCGCCGTCTATTGCTGCAGGACCCAGACAAGCCTTCCCCTCTCCTCGGCTTCCTGCCCGGCGATTGGCATCTCCTCCGGGCTGGCCGCGGAGCGGAGCCAGCCCCGCTCGGGCCCGGGCCCCGCGGCAGAGGCGGCAGAGGCGGCAGGGTCCCTTTGAGCGCTTGCCGCTGCAGCCATGGAGGGCGCGGCCGGGCCGGCCCGCAGCCTGCAGGACGAGCTGACCTGCCCCGTGTGCCTGGAGTACCTGCGGGACCCGGTCATGGTCTCGGACTGCGGGCACAATTTCTGCCGAGCCTGCGTCACCAAGTGCTGGGAGGAATCGGAGCGCAGCCTGTGCTGCCCCCAGTGCCGGGAGCCGGTGCCCCACCGCCTCTTCCGCCCCAACCGGCAGCTGGCCAACATCGTGGAGATCGTCAAGCATTTCGGGGCGCAGGCGGCGGCCGGGCCGGGGCCGGCCGGGGCCGGGGTGTGCGAGCGGCACGGGGAAGCCCTGAAGCTCTTCTGCCAGGAGGACCGGAAGCCCGTCTGTCTGGTTTGCCACCTGTCCTGGGACCACCGAGCCCACCGGGTGGTGCCCATAGAAGAGGCTGCCCGGGGCTGTAAGGTAGGAAAAGCCGCCCTTGGTGCATCGGTGCTGGAACTAGGGGTGCGTCCGCACCCCCCGGCTTGAAGCGCTTCCCATCCTGTACAGCGGGGTTCTCAACCGTTTTCTTTCCGAGGCCTCCTCCAACGTGCTGTAAACACTCCGTGGCCCACCTGAGTCACAGCAACGGCTTTTCTGCATATAAAGCTCAGGGCTGGCCTTAGGGGGTAGCAAGCCGGGCAGCTGATGGAGGCCCCACACCAGAGGAGGCCCCGCAAAGCTATGGGGCTCATGCTTCAGCAACAGCCGGGGGTGGCGGGGCTCATGGACCTGTGTGGTGGGGCTTTGTCTTTCTTTCCAGTGAGTCTAATGCCAGCCTTGCTTCGTGGACCCCCTGAAACCTGCTTGCGGACCCCCAAGGGTCCCGGACCCCTGATTGAGAACTGCTGGTATACTGGGTTTACAGTTTGGTTCAGTGGCTCTCAGCACTCCCCACTATTCAAGTTGTTCCAGCTCCCCTGAGCTGGTGTGTTGCTCGGGTTTCCAACCTGGAGTCTCCAGGAATTAAAGGTGAATCTTTATTTCGAGATTCTGGCATGCAATTAAATCTCCAGGGATACATCCCACCAAAATTGGCAACCCTATAGGGGCAAAATCCTGGGGTGTGGCTTTGCCTGGGAGAAGTGTTTCTTGGGTGGCTTGCACAGGCCAGGGTGTGTTTTATCATCTGCAAGGTAATCCTGTATTAAGAAGGAATCTAAATCGGGTGCTAAGGAAGCATGTCAGTCCTGTGTTTGGCTGAAGGAAAAAGGCTGCTCTGATTATATTCCTTCCTTCCTCTAATCACCTTTCTTTATATATCCTGATCTTGGAGTCATTGTGGATAGGTCTCTGAAAACATCCACTCAATGTACAGCGGCAGTCAAAAAAGCAAACAGAATGTTGGGAATCATTAAGAAAGGGGTAGATAATAAGATAGCAAATATCATGTTGCCTCTATATAAATCCATGGTACACCCACATCTTGAATACTGCGTGCAGATGTGGTCGCCACATCTCAAAAAAAGCTATATTGAAATTGGAAAAAGTTCGGAAAAGGGCAACAGAAATGATTAGTGACATAAAACAAACTTATTGCAGGCCTTTGTAACTGAGACAGGCTCCTACTGCAGGGTGAGACCTAAATGCTAGCCCCAAAGCCTGGATCGGAAGCGGATTTTTATGAGAATTTGAGGAGATCTCTGGAGCTGGGGATTTAAGGTGGGAAGGCAAAAGTTAGAGGAAAAGGTTTAGAAAATCTGACCTGAGAGGAAAGGTTAAAAATCCGCACATCTTGCCTTGGGAAAAGAAGAGTGGGGGGAAAAACCCTAATAAGTTTTCAGTTCTGTTAAGGGCTATTATAAAGGGGACAGTGATAATTTCTTCTCCATGTCCACAAAGGCAGGACAAGAAGCAATGGGCTTAATCTGCAGCAAAGGAGATTTCAGTTAGATATTAGGAAAAACTTTTTAACTGTCAGGGTAGTTAAACTCTGGAATAGGCTTCCCAAAGGAATGGCCAACACCTGTCGGGGATTGTCTAGGTCCTGCTTTAGTGCAGGGTGGGGGGGAAGGGATGAGTTGAATTCTTGAGGTCCCTGCCAGCCTTACATTGCTATGATTCTGTGTCTAGGGGTTTGAGGGGAGGGGAGCAATGTTTGGTTCCAGTTGTGGGAAGAGCGGAGCCGGATGTAGGGGTGTTCCGAGCTGGGGGGATCGGTTTGGGTGTCGTGTTGGAATGACTGAGGGAATATCGGGAGGGGCTGGGAGATTTGGAGGCAGTGGCTGGGAGCTAATTTTGGGGCAGTGTTTTTGCTGCCATGTCTGGGGATGTTCAGAGCTGGGGTTTTAAGGGATGTGTGGATTTGGACTAGGTTTTTGAAGTAGGTTGGAGGGGCTAGGATTTGGTTGTAGTGGGTTGTTTTGGGCAGGATGGATTTTTTTTGGTATGTCAATACATGACAGAATTTCTGTCCAGGAGGTAAAACGAAAAGGGCTCCTCTATTTCCAGTTATGCCTGAGGTTTTTTGTCCCTCTTCCTCCCCCCCTCCCCCGGTTGAAGATCCATTTGTCCTGTTGCCTCCTCTTCTCACATCTGCATGGTTGAGCATGAAGTGTAGCTAAGAAACAAAGTCCCAGGGAGGCCTACGTCTTGCCCTCAGACATGTGAGTGAGCAGTCCCAATGGCTGCTAGGGAAGCTGTATGTGTTTTCGGCAGAATTTGTCCCTGGATTTGTTGGGCTACGTAAAGGATAAAGAATAACAAGGTTGGTATTTTAACAACATTCTATAAATCGGTGAGATGCCCTCACCTGGGATACTGTATTCATTTCTGGTCAAGGATAAAGCAGTAACAGAAGGGGCTTACAGATGGGCATAGAGCATGATCCGGACTCCGGAGAGACTTGTGAATGGGCAGGATTTGTCAGCGCTGGGACTGCTTAGTTTAGAGAGAAGATAAACGAGAGGGGGAGAGATATAGGTATCGGAAAGAGTGAATGGAATAGAGAATGGAGATTAGGAGACAGGGTGAGTAGAGTTTCCCCAATACTGTACAGAACAAGGGGACATTCAATGAAATTGAAAGGTAGCCAGTTTTAAAGCTGATCAAAGGAACTACTTGTTCACATTATATGCAATTAGCCAGTGGAACTCCTTGCCATAAGATATAATTGAGGCTAGTACATGAACAGAAGTCTATACAGGACTGGATATTTGTATGAATACTGTTGCCATAAACTGTTCTTTATTTGTACCGCCCTTTGTTTTGAGCTATAATAGTAAGGATTAAAAGTGCAAGGGCCACATTTTCAAGTCCAAGAGTGATTATGAATTACCTCTCCTTTGCCAACAAAGGACACTCTGAAATGGCATGATTTTTCAGAGGACAAGCACTAAGTCTTCCTGAAAATCATGGCCCTTTAATCTTCTCAAACTGGGCACCCACCCAAAAAAGTTGACCCCCCCCCCAGGAAGATTAGTCAATCCTCAAACTATAGATCCAAGACCACTGGAACGGACATATACACTTGTGCTTCAGTGTTCCTTCCTAAGTCTCTATGACGGGTGGGCAAACTTTTTGGCCCAAGTGCCACATCGGCCTTGCAAAACTGTATGGAGGGCTGCGTGGGGAAGGCTGGGCCTCCCCAAACAGCCTGGCCTCCACCATCTCCCACTTTCTGCCCTCTCAGAACCCCTGACCCACCCAACCCCCGCTCCTTGTCCCCTGACCACCCCCGCCCCTAACCGCCCCCTGGGACTCCACCCACTATCCAATCCCCCTGTCGCTTGACTGCCCTGACCGCTATCCACACCCCCAGACAGGCCACCTGGGACTCCCACGCCTATCCAATCGCCCTCTGCGCCCTGTCCCCTGACTGCCCCGACCCCTGTCCACACTCTAGCCACCCCTAACTGCCCCTTGGGACCCCACCTCCTATCCAACTCTCCCGTTCCCTGACTGCCCCGACCCCTGTCCACACTCTAGCCACCCCTAACTGCCCCTTGGGACCCCACCTCCTATCCAACTCTCCCGTTCCCTGACTGCCCCAACCCTTATCCACACCCCACCCCCTGACAGCCCCCCTGGGACTCCCACGCCTATCCAATGCCCCCTGTCCCCGATTGCTCCCTGGGACGCCCTGCCCCTTAGCCAACCCCCCGTCCCCGCCCCCTTACTATGCTGCTCAGAGCAGCAGGAGCTCACAGCCCCACCGCCCATGCTGCCCAGGGGAGGGAGGACAGCGGGGGCGGGGCTGAGGGCTAGCCTCCCCGGCCGGGAGCTCATGGGCTGGGCAGGATGGTCCCACGGTCCGGAGTTTGGCCACTTCTGCTCTATGAGCTAGAATAATGTTTGCCTGGGGGCAGACTAGCCCATAATTCCCTACTGCAGGGTTTATTGCACCTTCCTGTGAAGAAGCTGGTGTTGGAGCCTGGAGATGGGCTCCTGGTCTGACCCAGACTGGCAGTTCCTGTGTTCCTAAATCTGGGAACTTTGTGGCAAAACCATCCCAACAAAGATCCTTCTTGCTTCTTCCAGGAGGCGCCACAAGAGCATCTGGCCGGTCTGAGAAAAGACAGAGAAGAAGCCAAAGCCAACGAGGAGAAGAGAAGTGAGGAGCTGCTGGTATGTGCCCAGAGTCGCGCCCACCCCCCCCAGGTGTGCCTGGGATCAGAGTGCCCTGAGTGATGCAGCAAACGCAGGGCCTGTTTCTCTGTAGACCCTGGGGGTGATGGGGAGAGAGAACATGGGCTGGCTGGCTGGAGAGTTTGGTTCAGTGCAGGTGGACAAGGTTTTGAGAAAAATCCCTGCTGTTGCTGTTAGCAAAGGTGCAGACGCCCTTGCGTATGCTGCTGCTGTTGTCTGCTCTAAGAACTGCCTGTCTGTAGAGCTCAGCAGCCATATTGTTCTCTGGGCTGCTGGAAACCATCAGAGAGGAGGCACACACGCTCTGCTACCCCTCTCATAGGGACTTCACTTTGATTTCTTCTCTGTGCCCCTTTTCCCTTCCCTTTCCTCTTCCCTCACCGGGATGAGGAATTGGTCATCTGGCCAGACTCCAGGTCACCTCCCTCTCTAGGGCTGGGCTTCTGGGGAAAGGTGAGGGCTTCTGGTCTCTCCTGAACTCTTCCCCACTCACAATCTCCAACTGAAATCCCATTTGCAGTGGATGGAGCATACCTTCATAATAGGATCATCCCTCTCCCTTGTCGCATATTGTGGTCAGTGGTAAAATGTTTATCAACGATGACTTCTACCTCGTAATCACTAGGCTTCAGAGTTAACACGGTTTTGATACATGGTGACAGTTCATGTCTCTGAGAGATATTGTTTCAGGCTGTTTACAGACTCAAGTAACCCTTACTGCATCATTCACATTTTCAGTTATTTTTTTGCCACTGTCAGGGCAAAAAAAAAAATAGAAACTGAACCTCAGATTTTGGGGCACAAGATGCAGAGACTAGGGAAAAGTAACAGGTTACTGAGCTACTGCTAAAGGGCTCGATCCTGTCCTGAGGATCCTGCTCTGTCCTTTCTCTTTAAAGAAGTCTCCCCATATGCTGAGAGGCTACTTATGGTCGGTTACCGAGCCACCCTTTCTGTAATTGCAGAAACAGACAGAAGCCGAGAGACAGAAGATCCTCTCTGAGTGTAAGGAGCTGCGTGGGTTCCTGGAGGAGAAGGAGCAGTTCCTGCTGTCCCGGCTGGAAGCGCTTGATGGAGACATTGCCCAGAGAAGGAATGAGAGTGTCTCTAAACTCTCAGAAGAAATTTCCCACATTGATAAACTGATCACTGAGAAGGGAGGAGAGATGGGGCAGCAGCCAGCGAGCCAGTCCCTGCAGGTGAGACATATCGTAGGGTTACTACCATTATCTTCCATCTTGCTGATTAGAGGAAGGCAGAAAATGAGGCATGGAACAAAGCAAGATGATTGCAGCGCTGGGACTAAAATCCAGGAGTTCTGACTCCCAGATACCCCATCTATAGACCTTCTTCATCTTTGGAGAAGAACCCAGGAGTCCTGATCCACTGCAAACTCCTTCACTCAACAGGGATGTGTCTGTCGTGTGTGTATTCTGATCCATTCCCTGTCGGAGTCCAGGATTCAGAGTTCACAACATAATTGACACACACATTATCTAGATGCTACCTGGAGCCAGTCAACCCACTCCCCCTTTAAATTTGTATTTTTTTTAATCATCTTTTTCACAGTAAGAAAAGGAGTACTTGTGGCACCTTAGAGACTAACAAATTTATTAGAGCATAAGCTTTCGTGAGCTACAGCACAGTAAGGAACACTTTTTAAAAAAATGAATTTGTTTTGGTCCATTTTGTTCCATGGCCGGATTTTGAACTTAAATGCTTCAAAAGCTGTTTGTTACAAAAAAGGAAACAATTGAGATTTCTTGCATTAAAAACATCTATGAAATCTCAAAGTTGGGAAAAGAGAACTTAAAAAAAAATCATGGGGTAAATTTCAGCCAGCATTCATGTTAATAGCTCAGTGGGACAAACTGTGCTCTCAAGAAGTCTCCCCATCTGCTGAGAGGCTACTTATGATCTGCTGAGAGGCTACTTATGGTCTGTTACCGAGCCACCCTCTCTGTAATTGCAACTGGTTAGTGTAATCTGCTGAGTCAGTCTAGCTTGACACTGGTATGAATCAGATCTGAATGTGGCCCCTGTCACATAGGTCTGGTCTGCACTAAAAAGTAGATCAACCTAGCTACATCGCTCAGGGCTGTGAAAAATTTCGCACTGTGTGATGTAATTAGGTCGACCCAATCCCCACTAGAGATGCAGCTGGGTGGATGGAAGAATTCTTCCATCAACTTAGCTACCATCTCGCAGGGAGGTTGATTACCTGCAGCGACAGGAGGACACCTTCCGTTGATGTAGGAAGTGTCTACGCTATACGGTTCGTCAGCTGCAGTGCCAGAGCTGGGCTGCTCTAGTGTAGACGTGCCCATTGAACACTGTCCTCCCAGTCATCTGGAATCCCTCTGCAAACACAAGTGAGTTTAGCTTCAAAGCTACAAGGGCAATACTAGCCTTGCTCTACAGATAGGGAAGCTGAGGCAGGAAAGGACTGACTTTCCAAGCAAGCCAGTGGCAGGACAAAGAGTTGGAGCCAGGCGTCCTGCACTGTAATGCCCCCCCACCCACCCCCCAAGCTCATCCTTCCGCACCACTTGAGCTCCCTGTTTAGCAGGATAGGGAGACTTGGGGGGATGGGGCTCTTGCTCCCAAGGCAGAAAATCTTTTCTTCTTGTAAAGTGCATGGGGAGATGCTTTTCCCTGTGGCCACCTCCCAGCTGACCCTTCCTGAGGCTTCTGAGAGCAAACATCCCAGCTGGAAGGAGCTGGAAGTTGCAGCTGCTCTCTGAATGGGAGCCTGTGTGTCAGACTCCAGTGTGGACTCCCCTGCAGGACCAAAAGGCCTCCCCAGTTTGGGACACGTTCACTGACTGCCTCTTCTTTCTCCTCCTCTCTAGGGTGGT